>NC_136505.1:31753737-31878737 GCF_053919585.1 Euprymna scolopes | reverse complement strand
ACAATATAAATATCTGAATTAAATATAATAGATGTTTGTAAAAGGTTAAAAAATAATGAGGTCATTTTTTAACCATATAAAATATTTTGGTTTCATAAAGAAAAAATATTAAAATTGTTTGGGATTACAAATAGAAATTTATGATAATACAAATTTCTTAATGAACTACACTGGATGGTTGTTGTAAAAAGGAAAATAAAAAATGTCGATAGCTGAGCATTATAAAATATGTTAGTTTTACTCAGAAAAAATATTATTAAGATCGTTTTAAAATAGTAAAAAAGTTATAATAATATAAATTTCTTCATTAAAGATAATAGATGTTTTTCTGTAAAAAAATATTACCATAGAAGTATAATATTGCTTTAAAATAATTCGGTTTTATAAAAAAATATTATTAAAATCGTTCGGTCTGTAAACGAAACTTTCATAAAAATATAAACCTGGAGATATTTAAATATTATAAAATATGTTGGTTTATTAAAAAAATAATATTACTAAAATGTTTTGGTTAGCAAAGAAAAATTATAACAATATAAATGTCTTAAAAAATAAATTGAGAGTTGTTTGTAAAAACAGATTGTATATTTTGATATTATAAAATACGTTGGTTTATTAAAAGATATCCTTATTAAAATCGTTTGGTAAGCAAATAAAAATCATAATAATATAAATTTCGTAAAGCAAAAAGATTATAATAATATAAATTTCTTAAAGCAAATAAAAATTATAATAATATAAATTTCTTATTAAAATATAATAGCTTTTTTTTTGGAAAAATATCATGACGAAGATATTTAAAGTTAAAGTCGATATTTAATAATATCAAATATTTTATGACTTTAAATATCTTCATTATATTATGAAAATTGTTTGGCAAATAAATAAAAAAATGACTACAAATTTACTTGTAAAATAGGAAGAAATGATGGTAATATATTAATATTATAAAATATGTTGGTTTTATTAAGAATAAATTTATTAAAATCGTTTGGTATTTTTAACAATATAAAGTTCTTAATGAAGCATAATAATATGATTTCTTAATAAAATATAATGGAAATTTATTTGTAAATAAGTAATAATAAAGATATTTTAATGTCATAAGTAGGGCTATGATATGAGAATATTCTTTTAATTATTTTGACTCTCGAGTTTGCTTTGTTGACTTGCTTTGAATTTCCCGACTAATAGAATTATCATTTCAAATACGGATGATTGTGCAAGCATACAATATTAATATTTATTGAAAAGTATTTATTTATACTGAATGTAAAAAAAAAAATATTATTTTTGTGATTTTAATTGCCCACGCTTTATTTAGTATCTCCTAGGTAATAACTAGGTATAGGAGAACAGCATATTCTTTTCGTTGTTTTGACTCTAGAGTGTGTATCTGTTTATATCTTATATGTTTGTATATAATGATGTGGTTATCGATTGATTAATTTTCTAATTGTGTCCGATATATACTCGAGAGTACAAAACAATGATAAGAATATTCTTTTGTCATGGCTCTAGTCATAAGTTTTGTGGATTGTATTACATAACAATATTCTTAAAATAGGTAAATCAGGGAGTTTAAGTTATAAAATTAATTTCATCGTAAAATATAATGAATGTTTGTTTAAAAAACTGGAAAAATATTTTAATATTTTCTGATATGTCGATTTTATTTGAAAAATATTAATATCGTTTAGTAAGCTAATCAAAATTTTAGAATAATAAATTTCTTAATAAAATGTAATAAAAGTTGGATTGAAAATAAAGAGATATTTCATATCATCAGACATGTAGCTTGTATGAAATAAATATAACTAATATAACTATAATTGGTTTGCTAAATAGATTAAATTAAAAATATGAATAAAAAATTGTCACGATACATATACATATATATATATATATATATATATATATATATATATATATATATGATATACATGGAAAGTGATATACAATCTGCCATTAGGGTTTAAGCGACACTCTTTGTGTAAGCAAATCGAGCGGAGGCATTTGGACGATATCAAAACATCGTTAATTCATTACCTACACAGCAGCAGTATAGCGCAATGGTGAGAAGCCTTGACTGTCATTTGAGCAGTCGGGTTTCGATCCTGGCTTGAGGCAGTTGCCTGTCTAGCCGTACTGATGAGCTGTGAAACAGCGAAATAGTACTGTATGTGAACATATATATATATATATATATATATATATATATATATATATATATATATATATATATATATGTGTGTGTGTGTGTGTGTGTGTATGTATACATATGTGTATGTACGTGCATGTCTGTGTGGTGGTTGTATGAGAATTTATAATTAATATTCTTATAATTTGTTAGCAACGAGTTTAAAATGAACATTATTTTTACATAAAATATGATTTGTCTGTTTGAAAATCAGAAAGAAATTATGACGACAATAGTATCGTATTATCAGATTTCTAGGTTTTCATCATGATACACTAATAATATTTTATAATCAGTTGAATTAAAAAAATCATTTCTTTATAGCAAATAGTTTGGTTTAAAATGTAAGAAAACAAATTGGAGATATTTCAATAAAATCTAATATAAGATATGTTACGTTTGTTAAGAATCACACAGACACACACACACATATATATACATGTGTGTGTGTGTGTGTGTGTGTGTGCGTGTGTGTGTGTATGTGTGTGCGTGTGTATTGTGTCTTTATTACCACAGTAAATTTTTATATAAACATTGTTAAAAACGATGAGAAAAATCGAAAAAATACAAACAGGTATAATTATAGAGAAGCTACTTTTCCCTCCCTAACCCTCTCTCTCTCTCTCTCTCTCTCTCTCTCTCTCTCTATATATATATATATATATATATATATATATATATATATATATATATATATATATATATATATATATATATATTCTTGAAAGGATGAAACACTAGTGCCTATAAATATTATTAAAAAAATAATTATGACAGCCTCTTTAAGAAACTCGTTTCTTATTGTTGAGCATTTTCAGTTGAATTAAGTCGGCCAATTTAACTCTTATGCATAGACCATCGTATGACGATTAGATCATTGTTTGACTGGCGTAAAGAGCATTTAAAATTAAAATGTTTAAATTCAACGTTATTTCACGCGGTTAATGGTAGCCTAATGGATAGAGCCTTTGCTAATCGAGCCAGAGATAGCTCATGTTGCCGAGTTCGAATTTGTCGACTGGTGTTAATCGTGACACCCTGCACAGAAGATTCCCGAAAGGATGAAACACTAGTGTCTGTAGGTATTAAATTATTATATTAACAAAAAAAAAATTATATATATATATATATATATATATATATATATATATATATATATATATATATATATATATATAATTTTTTTGTTAATATAATAATTTAATAATATATATATATATATATATATATATATATATATATATATATATATATATATATATAATATTTTTGTGAAAATATGATTTTTCAGTTATATTCAATATTTTATTTATGTACAAATCCTGAATTTATGAAGCTCAACGCAATTACAGAGCATATAACAAACGAATTGCAAATTCAAAATTGCGTAATAAAGGATAAAATAAAAGGTAACTGCAACTTCTCTTCCAATTTTCAAGTTTTCTAATCATACCAAAATGCATTTTCTTTTCTTTTAGTGGATTGATAGTTGCTATTTCTTCTGATGAGTTAAGGGCAAAATAGATTCATTGATTGATACAATAATAAAATGAATGATTTTGCGCTACGACACACACACACACACAAACATACATACACACACACACATATATATATACACGCACATATGTCTTTCTGTGTGTGTATCTGTGTGTGTACATTTCCCTACGCAATAACTCTGTCAATTTTAAGTCTACAGACTCGAAATTTGATATACAGGGTACTGAGATTTGGGAAAATCTATGTGATTGATTTTCGGCCAGAAATTTGGCGATTAAGGGGTCAAAGTTCAACGATTTGACCTTTGAGAACTCTACCAAACTCCTCCGACAATTTTGGGTCTAAACACTTGAAATGTTAGATATAGGTTCCTTTGACATGGATCTAACTTAATAATTTAATTTGAGCTTAGAACAATAAATATTAAGGGGTCATAATAGGGATCAAAGTTTAAAAAATTGACGGCATTTTTTTTGCTCAACATACACCGCCAAACACCCGGGGAACGCCGGGATGAAATGATAGTATTTATATATATATATATATATATATATATATATATATATATATATATATATATATATATATATATATATATATATATATATATATACACCAATAACAAATAAATGGAAAAAACCTATATTCAAATTTCAAGATGTTGTCTATCTTACAATAAATTCCTTTTACGTATGTTGACATGCACAATTTTTAACAGCATCCGTTTCGTAGCACAATCATTCACTTAATTATTATGTCAATAAATGAATATATTATGTCCTTAATAATTCGTATATGAATTTATTTTCTTTTAATGAATGGATAAATGCTCCTGATAATGATAAATTTACAATAATATAAATTCTTAAAATATAATATAGATGTATTCGTAAATAATGAAGAATAAAGATATTTTAATCTCATTATATATGTTGATTGTATTAAAAAAATACTAATACTATTACTGAACTTCAAATTCAGTTCATCATAAAATATAATGGATATTTGTTTAAAAAAAAATGGAAATATTCCTATAATTGGCTTGCTTAATAGAATAAATTGAAAAGAAAAATATGAAAAATGCAACAGGCCCAACTTGAATTAAGCCCCGTTTCTTAGTGTTTTGTCCGAATGAAATGAAACTTTGGTCATAACTAGTTTATTATATTCAAAACATCAAAACACTAGGGTCTTTGGTCTTTTTTTCTCCGTTCTACAGCATATGTTCTAGACGGCCTCCATTTAGCGTTTGTTTTTTGGGGTCACCCGACATATATATATATATATATATATATATATATATATATATATATATATATATATATAGTATTCCGAATTTTACTGGGTTTATATAATTGAAAATTGGGTAATCGTTCATATACCAATAATTTTTAAGCCAAAAGGAGATTACTTAAACTGTAAGCTACAAAATGATCATATTTCATAATTGAGTATTCATATATTGTTTTAACAAAATCAAGACATCAAGAAATGGATTGATAACAACAATAGTGTATTTCATCGTTAGTTACAACTGTTTCAAGATTATTCGGACAAATTCAAACCGTATGTCGTTTGAAAATTTTCACAAGAAGAGCCTTTCGTCAGACGTATTGAATAAAAAACACTTTAACAATGAAGAGTATGGAATCCATTTTCCTTATAAAGAAAAACATGAGAAAATATTTTACCTAAATCTAATCCTTCCAAAGTTTTTTTTTAAAGATTTAAAAAACTTGTGAAAATTTTCAAACGACATAAGGTTTGAATTTCTTCGAATAGTCTTGAAACAATTGTAATTAACGATGAAATACACTATTTGTTGCGATCAATCTATTCTTTGATGTCTTGATTTTGTTAAAACAATATAGATATATGCACACACACATATATATATACACATATATATACACACACACACATATATATACACATATATATATATACACACATATATATATATAAACACATATAAGAACAAGTAATTAATAAAACACGTTAAAACACTTTGAAAAAGAGTTAAAAACATATTTAATTTGAAAAAAGGAAACACTAAATAAATGGATCCGCGGAGTTTCGAAGAAATACTTTCCTTCTCATCAGAGTGTAGGATTTATCAAAATGCGGGATCGGATTTTGCTTGCAAAAGTATTAAATGAAGCTACAAGTAAGTCATAGATCTTACTTGATAACAAAAAGTGAAGCAGAGGGAATAGTGTGAATAAAAAAAGTGATTTCAGTTTTGTTTTATTTTACTTCAGTCGAAGTTCTCAGAAATCAGGGGGCCCACAACCTGGGGCTAACACTTGAAGTCTATATGAGATACATAGATATTTGAATGTTCCATTTAAGTTCTTTATTTCTCAAACACTGAGTTAATAAAGAAGTTGAGAACATAATTTTCCTATCCCCAATTAACCATTTTCATATATTGTATTATATCTTTTATTTTGGTCTCTTGGTCTTACTGAATTCCAGGACAAGAATTTATCTAGTCTGGTGGAGTATCCAGTTTCGTGCTGTTACTTGAGGTAACATCACTTGGAGAAGTTGCACCATTCCTCGGAAAAGCTGATATGGGTTAGTCATAGCGAGGAGATCTTACTTGAGCAGCGAATACAAAATGTGATTTTGAATATTTGGTCAGGGTTTACTTCTATGGAAAAAGTATCCTCATGCTAGATTGTTCTGACAAACCCTTGTACAGAGAGACTTTAGACACTCGAGGATAATGTCTAGTAGGCATTCAAGTTCTCTCCTGTCTAGTAGGCATTGTGAATGGATAGTCTGGTGAAGGGTAAAATTTCCAATGACGGTAAAATCCAAAGGTGCAGAATCCAAGAAAGTTAGTTAAATTTCCATTCGCACAAGTAAATTCCAAGGGAACCGCATAATTGGAAGATGATACAAAGTAAGCCAAAAGGCAGAAATCCGTGAAATAATTCACAAATAGGTACTTGTAGTTTCATTTAATACTTTTGCAAGCAAAAGCTGATCCCCCATTTTGCTAAATCCTACCCTCTGATGAGAAGGAAAGTATTTCTTCGAAACTCCGCGGATTAAGGACTATCCATTTATTTAGTGTTTCCTTTTTCAAATTAAATATGTTTTTAACTCTTTTTCAAAGTGTTTTTTTAACATGTTTTATTAACTACATTTTCTTATTATAAGAACTATCTTCTATTTGGTTTTATCGAGCTTTTACATCTGGTTGAGATGATTTTATAAATATTAATTCTTTAATATTTATAATTTACTTTAGTTTTGCCATCTTCGATCATTTTGGTAAACTTAACTGTAATTCTTATTTTATACACACACACACACACACACACACACACACACACACACACACACACACACACACACACACACACACACATATTAGTAAGGGGACGATTCCAATATTTTCCTCGATTCTGGTACAATTACCGATTCCGTACTAAATTCCCGATTCCGATACAATGACCGCTTCCGATTGTTTATAAATCGCTAAATATTTAACTATACAGTTGTTATTTTTCACTGTTACCTTAAAAACGGATGCTAAATGTGGAATATTTTCGTAAACAGAAAAAATACACAAGTGGAGGATCATCTATCGATTTTAGTTTTACTAGTAGTTAAAAATCAATAAATATTTATTATTTAATAATTATTACCAGCAAAGATAAATTTTTCTTTAAACGCATTCAAATAAAAAAAAACAGTTAAATATGCATACATTTTTCCTATTCCGATACTCCCAAATGATCTAGTTTTTCTGATTCCGATTAATTGTCTCAACATTAATAATACAGGGTTAATATTTTCCGAGGGAAAGTAACCAATGAAATTTAACGAGGTTAATACAAGAGTGCTCAATACCGAAGTAGGGCAAGATATACTTTCTATTTGTTATTACGTAAGCACTAATATGTTGCTACACATTCATGAGCATGTTTCAGTCAGCTAGTTACTAGTAACTAGGAACCTCTTTAGGCGATACAGCTTATACGAAAGCAAAGTTTACAATGAATCATTATTTATTTATTTATTTATTTATTATTTTATATTACTTATAAAACACTAATCTACGGACATGCATGTTTCGAGATTCTATATCACTTCACCGTATCTTGACTATTTCTAGAAATCGAACCTGAGACCATGTATTATGGTCTCGTGCGTTAACCGTTACGCCACGAAGGTCTAGATCAATTTAGTGTTATTTTCATAGCTTTAAAACTTATGTATATTTTTTGTTGATTTTTTAAACGATAATACGGTTAATAAGCGTTTTCAGCCTTGAAAAAATTTTTCCTTAGAAAATCGCCTATATTTTTGTTTGGACGTAAACAAATATTTAATCACTTACATTTTACTTTACTTATAAAACGAATATGCACGTTTCGAGATCCTATATATATATATATATATATATATATATATATATATATATATATATATATATATATATATATATATATGTGTATATTTCTATTTATCGTTTAAAGTTTAGTTTTTCTCGTGCTAACATTGATATTGATATTAAAAGCGTATATTTTCTATTTCAAATTATTAAAACGAACTTCTTAATATAGATATGCAAGCGAATGCATGAGGATTAACTAATTTTCATATTCCTTTGAAAAACGAGCGTTAATTAATTACTTATTCATATTTTATGGTTTCTTATTAGATGACTGGTTCTATTTCACTATTACGTTGAATTTTATTTATACATAGTTTCTACATTCTGCACAATTGCGTAGAATTTAAGATAATATGAGAACCGAAACACCTGGTAAACAGTTGATAGTTCCCATTTTCTATTTAACAATTTACATTAAGGTTTCTTTTTACCACTGTTATATAGTAGAATCCCCTTTTGTAATTATGGATTTTCTGGCGGATAGTTGGCTTATGCAAATGCTAATTCTGCAATATATTATATTAGTTAATATTACTATTAACTTAAATTACCTTTTTTATCTTTTGAACTTCGTTTTGGTTTTTAGTATTTTTAGTATATATATATGTATGTATATATATATATATATATATATATATATATATATATATATATATATATATATGTATATATACTTCAGAATTACCGTACAATTTGGATAAAAATTCAATATCCTTTTCATTTTGAACAAATATATAATTTCCCTTGCTCTATGTTTTAAAAACTTTAAAAACTTTTAATTTTGATATTCTATGTGTATTGTATTTAGCAAATTAGGCATAAACCAATATAATTTGCCAATATTTTCTTCTCTGAGGAGGTGGGTTGATATCGAAAACCTATAGGTTAAGGAGATATACTTCTTGAATTGTATTCTTTGTCTTGCATTTAATAAAAATTCTAGATTTGAAACTTAACCATTTCACGCCATAGAATTGAAATTACTAATTTATGATATATATATATATATATATATATATATATATATATATATATATATATATATATATATATATATATATATTAGTGGTTTGGCAAGGCCACAGTGCAGACAACTGAAGCAGCAAAACTAAAGTTGGCCTGCGGGACACTATATATATATATATATATATATATACAAATACAGACAAATTTGAGCATATTTTACTGGTTAGAAAATATAGATTCTTTTTTTTACCAATTGTCAGAACATTTTTATCATATAATAGTATTATAATCTTCAAAAAGCCTGCAAATTTTCTTGTAGTTTTGTCTCATAGATTCAAAGATATGAGCACTTCAATATTCAATTTGGCTACTAGTGTGTATATATATATATATATATATATATATATATATAAGCAAATAGTTAATAAAACATGTTAAAACACTTTGAAAAAGAATTAAAAACATATTTAATTTGAGATAAGTGGATAGTCCTTAATCCGCGGAGTTTCGAAGAAATACTTTCCTTCTTATCAGATGGTAGGAATTAGCAAAATGCGGGATCGGATTTTTTGATTAAACTGCAAGTAAATCAAAGATCTTATTTGATAACAAAAAGTGAAGCAGAAGGAATATGGTGAAGAAAAAGGTGATTACACGTGAATGTATATTCTGGTGAAAGGTAAAGTATCCAATGACGGTAAAATCTAAAAATGTAAATCCAAGAAAGTTAGTTAAATTTCCATTCACACAAGTAAAATCCAAGGAAATCGCGTAATTGGAAGATGGTCCAAAATAATCCAAAAGGTCAAATCTGTGGAATAATTCACAAATAGGTACAAGGAAAAGAGGAATGAATTCCAATAATATTATTAAAAGAAAAATAAGATATGCCTTAAACTTGGCTCCCGAGACCACTCTTTTTAACATTTTTATAAGTTCCAAATCTCAGCGATTATTGAGCAGAATTTGATAAATGAACGCTCGTTGGAAAGGTAATGACCTAAATTGTGTAGTGGGATGTGACATTTGCCCTTTCGCACATTAAGGGTATCATCCATAATTCAGAGCATATTATTGGCACTTTCTGCAGCCATAAAATGCTTCAATTATAGTCATTTGTTTTCCTAGTTTTGCATATGAATTACAAAATATATGATATTTTCCCCAAACCTCTGGCCTTGATGGAGAGGAGACTAAAACTTTCTGCTATGGTTTCCAATGATCTGAAATAACAGCAAGGGGAGACTTGATTCCAAATATTTCTCATATGTTATATCTCCCCTCTTTGGTTTTCATACATAAAGTAAATTTCACAGTTAAAAATGATTATTTCTCTTCCATGACAATACCCGACCGCACGTTGCTAAACCGACCCTGTAAAAGTTAAACGACTTGGGCTACGAAACTCTGCCTTTTAAATGGTTATATATATATATATATATATATATATATATATATATATATATATATATATATATATAACCATTTAAAAGGCAGAGTTTCGTAGCCCAAGTCGTTTAACTTTTACAGGGTCGGTTTAGCAACGTGCGGTCGGGTATTGTCATGGAAGAGAATTAAGCCTTTTCTTGTTGACTAATGCTGCGTGTTGTTGTCGAAGTTTCTGATGCATGTCATCCGTTTGTTGACAGTACTTCACCACCGTAATGATTTTGCCTGCATTAAAAAAAAACTGTAATGGATTAGACCGGTTTCAGACCGCCAAACAATCAGCATGACGTTTTGGTGCAACTCTGGCTTCGAAAAGTGTCGTGGAGATTCGTCGGCGTCTAACAACTGAGCTGAGCGTCGCCAGTCATTGTCAGGAACCCACTTTTAATTGCAATTCAGAACGAGATAGAGAAACGTGTCGTTCTTGTTGCGTACAAGAAGGGAAGATGACACTTCAAAACGGCGTTTATTTTGGTTGTCGTTTAATTCGTGATAATTCATTTATCAAGGTTTTTGTCGTTTCAATCTTTCTAATCTGTCTAAAGTGGTTGGAAATCGTTGTATACGTTACGTCTTATTCAGAAGCTAGTTCTTGAACGTTTTGCATTTGTTTCGACTATTAATTGATCGTTGCCAACATCGAATTGCCGACCACTACGTTCCTAATCTTCAAGAATCTTGTTGCCATCACGAAATTTTTTAAACCACTATTGTGCTATGCGTTCAGTATTGGTTCCTTCGTTGATATCACGAGCTGTGTCAGCAGCTTTACGGCCTAGCTTGAATTAAAATAAGAAAATTATGCGAATTTGCTTTTTTTCCAATTTTGTATTCAACGTTCTAAAAAGAAGACACAATTGTTTTAAAACGATTCTAATGTAAACGATTAAGCGAAAAACGCTCTTTCAAAAGTATTATAACTAAAAATTTATTTCAAAATATATCATTTGAAATCAAAATTAAAAATTACAGAAAAAATTTCTTCATTATGAATGCACAGATTGGTCCTGAAAATATTCTTCGAATGGACGAGAGAATTTGTGCATTATATTATTAAGTCTGAGATTTTAAATTTCATGCAATATATTATTAGTTTAATCTCATTTTGTTCGATGGATTTAATGTATCGTTATTTTTTTTGTTTTAAGTTATTTTTATCATTTCCTCAACTTTATAGTCAGTATTTGATTTTTTTAGTATATGTTTTTTTAGTATATGTTTTTATAGTATATGTTTTTTTTAGTATTTGTTTTTTATAGTATATGTTTTTTTTAGTATTTGTTTTTATAGTATATGTTTTTTTAGTATATCTTTTTATAGTATATGTTTTTTATAGTATTTGTTTTTTTATAGTATTTGTTTTATATTTGTTCTTTAGTATTTGTTTTTTATAGTATTTGTTTTTTACTTTATGTTTTTTTATAGTATTTGCCTTTTATAAAATTTGTTTTTTAGTTTTTGTTTTTATAGTATTTGTTTTTTATAGTACTTGTTTATTTTAGTATTTGTTTTTTATAGTATTTGGTTTTTCATAGTATTTGTTTTTTTATAGAATTTGTTTTCTTAGTATTTGTTTTTATAGTATTTGTTTTTTATTATTTGTTTTTTTATAGGATTTGTTTTTTAGTATATGTTTTTATAGCATTTGTTTTTTATAGTAGTTGTTTTTTTAGTATATGTTTTTTACAGTATTTGTTTTTTTATAGTATTTGTTTTTAGTATAACTGAAAGGGGGTCATTTTTGTCATGGACTTTGTTCATGTTCTTACCATACATAGTGTTTGCATAGAGTCTAATTTGTTGATCAACTATTTTATTGGCGAAATTGTTATTTATTAGTGTTTATTTTATGTTAGTTAGTTCTTTGTAAAATATTTTTCTATATGAGTATATATTATATGCGCGTTGAATCAAATTTTTGTTTATTAGAGCTATGTTGTATTTTTTGTGGAACTTTCGCTATGGTAATTAAGGAGGTTTGCGTTATTCTTAGTGTTTTTTTTATATGTTGAGTTTATATATTGTATAAGATTACTATAGTCGATTAGTACTAGAGAAGATGGGGAATTTATTGTTAATGTTTACTTGACGTGCGAATATTAGAATGAATGGAGTGAATGTATATATATATATATATATATATATATATATATATATATATATATATATATATATAACCTTTTTTAATTTGCTTGGTTACATATGTTTCTGCTACTGGAATCGAATTAATGATCCGATAGTTTCATCAGACGCTAAGATTTCTGTAAAGTCTGATGAAACTATCGGATCGTTAATTCGATTCCGGCAGTGGAAACATATGTATTTAAGCAGATTATGAAAGGTTATAAAAATACATTTTGCTCTACAGTAATATTGAGCACTTAAATGTTTTTTTTTACCATTTACTCAGTATATATATATATATATATATATATATATATATATGATTGTTTAATTTAATCACATAAATTAATATACGAAAGTATAAATTTATGCGTAAACTTTAGGTATTTACTTCAACAGTGCTCAATACGTAGGTAGAGCTAGGTAGTAAGTAATAAAATATATATGGCAATTAAGCTACAGAGAATATTCCGCGTTTCATATATATATACAGTGGATAATTATATTTAAAAAGTTATATTTGAAAAATAATATTTTAAAACTATTATATTTTATAAAGAATATATATATATATATATATATATATATATATCGAGTGTCTTAAAAATGTACTCACACTTCAATTGTTATCAGTGTTGTGTGGACAATAATGCTCATCAATTTGAATATTTGCTTGCATGATTCTTCAATTATATTTGTCTCTTTTTGTTTAAAGCTATTCTGTTTTACTCCAACACACGCGACAGATTTATCCCCCCTCCATATGTAACATAATGTGACTGTAATCTCATTGTAAATTATCATCGTAATTTTTATACTATTCAAAAGAAGAAGCCTCAAGTAAACTATTAATATTAAAAAATTTTCTTTTTAAAGCGTACGAAAATAATGAAAATGCCAGCTAAACATTGCGTTTACATTATCGACACCTTAAAACGACGTTCCTATGGAGTTATTATTTTGAAAGCGTAAATAAATCCGTGTTAAAAAAAAAATCTAGCAAAAATCAACAAATTGCAAATTTTCAATACTTACTCATTTTCAATTGATTTATATTTTAAAGCAGTTTTCGTTAAATATATGAAGGGAAATATTTTTTGGGTGGTGTCCCCCTCTCTGTTTCATGTTGCAAAAACAAAAATTTGGGTTGATAAACATTGCAATATTTTCAGAAAGCCGAAGAGTTTAAATTAATTTTTTGAAGTATATATAGAAAGTCATTATTTATTTTAGTTGAAATTGTAAATTAAAAATTAAAAATATTTATTTTATGTCCATTTTTTATGTAAATACTTATTAATACTTTTTATGTTCATATATATTTTAGCATCTACAGACAAGCCTGTTTTGTCTTTACTGAGAATCATTATAAAAACTAACAGGGTGGGGGTGGGGTGGGAAAGCACCCGATTTTGCCCGGTCGTAAAATAAGTTTAAATATGATATTTTAATGTTTCCAGATTTCGTATACATTATTATGGAGTCGTGATTTCAAAATTTGAAAAAAAAAAAAAATATTAGAGTGCCATCAGCTAGAAGCAAAACCGAAAGCAAACTAGCATTTAAAGCTGGTGACGTTACCACTGCACCAACGTGACATGCATATGGACTGATTAAAAATTAAAAATAAACTAACATGAATGTACAAAATGTATAACGATTTTTTCAATTTTGACCCATTTTGACTCCTTAAAAACTATTTTGATCGGGTAAAGACCCATAGAAAAAGATCTATAAAAATCCAATCATTTGAAGTCCCTAACGCCGCTATGCGACTTTTAGTTTCGAAAGAGATAAAGTTTGAAAATATGGAGGCAATGAACACTATCAATAATTACCCCCACTCTTTATCTGTGCCTAAACCTAAACGTAGATTCCATGAACAAAGCTTCTTTCTTAGAACTGCACGCCTGTGGAATTGTCTTTCGTTTTCCTGCTTTCCGGCTGACTACAATATGGTTGTGTTCAAGTCTAACGTAAATAAGTTCTTGATGAGCCGTTCCATATAAGTTATCAAATTTACCAAATTTTCATTACTAATGATTACTATATTGTCCAATTTCTACTGTACACTCTTTAACCCTTATCCTTGAGTGGTCTCTTGGCCTTGATAATGAGGTGATGCCTATGTAAAGAAAAGAAGAAAAAAAGGCAAACAGACACACATAGTGAGTTTTATAAATTAGACTTAGGCGTTGATTTACCACCGGTACAACGGCTTCCAGAGTAGGATGTGTTAGGAAACTATGACGGCCCACTTTAATCATACTATTAAAATGCCCTAATCATTGAAGTCATATAACCTGGTGACGTCATTGAATCTGGTCACGTATCTCACGAAACAACCGGAAGTCGATAACGTCTAATGACGAATTCGTTTTCGGGGATTTAGCAGAGAAGCCAACAGAGGAAAAATAGATAAAAAATTCAGATATATAAAAAATAATTGTTACCAAAAGCAAGATAAGTTACTCTTCTACTCACCTGGATAAGTTTTGTATGTTTTAATGGAGTCTAAAGCTTTTATTCAGTTTGAAAAAGAAATTATGTCAGGCTGCTAAAGTAAACAGACAAATCGAAACGAAAACGCCGTCTTTAGTGCATCTAAACTCGTTCAAAGTTACAAAAAAAAAATGTAAACAAAATACCGATAGAAATCTACCAAATTAATGTCAGGAAAAATCACATTGACAATTATTGGGTGGATTTCTATCAGTATTCTGTTTATTTTTTTTTCGAATTTTGAACTGTACTTGACGTTAAGAAGCATGTGTTCATTTATATTTGGATAAAAGTAACATTTATTTGGTATATATTTATTTTTTAACCATTTTTTAAGAATCTATGTGGATTGTAAAACAAACCCGATTTTTGTAATGTTTTAATATTCAATGTTTGAACTATTTCTGCACTAGTAACTTTGTTTATAATAACATTATTTGTTTCAATGTAATTAATATTAAAAAATTAAAAACATTGTTGTTCATTTTAGTTTTAAAATATTGTTGTTTATTTTAGTTTTGTTGTTTACTTTGATTTTAAAAATAGTGTTGTTCATTTCAGTTTTAAAAATATTTTTGTACGTTTTGATTAAAAATATTGTTGTTCATTTTGATTTTAAATAATATTGTTGTTAATTTTAGTTTTAAAAATATTGTTGTTCGTTTTAGTTTTTAAAATATTGTTGTTCGTTTTAGTTTTAAAAATATTGTTGTTCATTTTGATTTTAAAAAATTATTGTTCATTTTGATTTAAAAATATTGTTATTCGTTTTGATTAAATAATATTGCTGTTCATTTAGATTTTAAATAATATTGTTGTTCATTTTAGTTTTAAAAATATTGTTGTTCATTTTAGTTTTAAAATATTGTTGTTCATTTTAGTTTTAAAATATTGTTGTTCGTTTTAGTTTTAAAATATTGTTGTTCATTTTAGTTTTAAAAATATTGTTGTTAATATTTATTTTACAAATTATTGTTCATTTTGATTGTTGTTCGATTTGATTTTAAAAACATTGTTGTTTACTTTGATTTAAAAATGTTGTTCGTTATAGTTAAAAAATATGGTTGTTCGCTTAGATTTAAAAATATATATTGTTGTTCATTTTGATTTCAAGATATTGTTCGTTTTGATTTGAAAAATACGGTTGTTCGGTTTGACTTAAAAATACTTATTGTTGTTCGATTCAATTTTAAAAAATATTTATCGTTTAATTTAAAAATTATGTATCGTTTAATTAATTAATTTTCGTTTCAATTTTAAAAAATATTTATCGTTTTAATTTTAAAAATATTTAAGTTTAAATTCATTGTTTAATGCTTGTTTAATGCCTAAATTTATATTTCATGTTTTGCAACATTTATTCAAAAACATATTTTTTTTGAGTAAAAAATATTATTGTTCGCTTTGATTTAAGAAATATTGTTGTTTGTTATAATAAAAAAAACATTTATCGCTTTATTTTAAGTTAATGTTTAATAATTGCTTATTGCATGAATTCGTATTTTAAGTTTTACAACATTTGATAGCCTTCAGCTTAAAACATGTGTAATTTTATACATATATTTTTATATACTGAATAAATTCAGTTTTACTATAAATCGAATCGTGGTTGTTTCTTTTTTTTCTATTCAAATGTAAGTTCTAAGTAAATAATGAACGTATTTTAGTTTAAAAAATCCATGAAACAATAAAATGATTAATTACTTCAACGCATAAACACAAAACTTTTCCGTTTTGAATTATTTTTTATTTTAATATTGAATGAATTTCTCTACAAATCATCATGTTCCTTATTTTTCTCTTTTTTGACTCAATTTTTAAGTTTTCTAATGCTTTTTGTAATATTTTTAATTCATTACTGACAGTCTGACTATTCAACAGATCTTGCCTGATAGTATCTCTGCAATGACGTCATTTATTAGCTCACGGGCCTTAATTAATTACATAGGTCGTAATATTACTCTTGAATCAATAGCGGGTAAAGACCTATTTATACTGAAATCACGGGTACGAATGGCTAATCAGCACATAATTGTACAATATTTCAGTATATAAATATATTATGCTCTGACTAACATAGTTGAACATTGTGTAATTATTCCATCGTCTTCTCTCTCTCTCTCTCTCTCTCTCTCTCTCTCTCGGTCCTGGTTATGACCTTAAACTATATTCAGTGGTGAGGCCCCAGCTTGCGGGCTTTGAGGAGTGTGAAGCCACCCTTTAATTACCATTGCTCCCAGGTCCACTCTGACCCGGAGTGGCAGTATCTGTTAGGGTCCCAACTATGGGTTAAATAGAAACCAACTTGAAAACAACAAATATATTCTATTACAAAATTTTTCTTCAAAATCTTTGGATTCGGCATTAAATAACCTGAAAAGGGTTGATATGCCGTAAAAAAAAATAAAAAAACAACAACCAACCATCTCTCTCTCTCTCTTTCTTTCTCTCTCACACACACACCCACACCCACACCCACACATATAAGAGGAAAAATATAATTTCAATTTACAAATTAAATAAATTTGTAAATTAAAGTAAATATAGATATCAGATATATTAAAATGCCAACAAGACGAAAAAGCTCAATATTCAAGATAGAGCAATAGTCTAAGAACGATTGGATTAAAAATTAAAGTTTTACTAAATCATTCACGGAATAAGGAAACTCCTTAATTTCTTTGTACTCCATTTCGAAAAATAAATTCTTGTAAATCTTTGTAAACTTTAATTACAAAATTTAAATCCAATTGTTCTTATATGTATAAAAGTGTACGTGTCTGTGTGTGTCTATGTACATTTCCCTACCCGATAACTCTGTCAATTTTTAGTCTACAGACTCGAAATTTGATATACAGGGTACTGAGATTTGGGGAAATCTATGTGGTCGGTTTTCGGCCAGAAACTTGTCGATTAAGGGGACAAAGTTCAACGATTTGACCTTTGAGAACTCTACCAAACTCCTCCGACAATTTTGGGTCTACGCCCTTGAAATTTTATATATAGGTTCCTTGGACATGGATCTAACTTAATAACTTGATTTGAGCCCAAAACAATAAATTTTAAGGGGTCATAATAGGGGTCAAAGTTAAAAAAATGACCTTTGCGGTCTCTTCCAAATTACTCAGAAAATTTCTGGTCTAAATATTTGAAATTTTACATAAAGGGTATTCAGAGATAGGGCAAGGTTTTTCATCAGTTTGGGTCGAAAATTTTTAGTTACCAATATATAAATGTATGTATGTATGTCTGTTTGCATGTCTGCCTTACACTTTCAATAGAGGCGACGGATTTTACCAAGATCAGTATCGTTTTTAACTTCGACCTTTCATACGACAAATAACGAAAAATTGACTAAAAACAATAATATCTTCACCTTCAACTAGACACTTTTCTACGGGGGGGGTCACTTTTTTCGCCATATTTTTGAAATTTATCCTCTCCTTTAGATTTTCTAGCCTTAATTTTATAAAATGTCGCTTCCGGTTTGGCGGTGGCCGCAACAGCATAAACGTTAGGTTTTACCCCGTTCTTTTCCTCCTTTGCGGTACGGGTTCGAGCCTGCCTTCCTACTACCACTTTTTTTTTGCTCAACATACACATCCAAACACCCGGGCAACGCCGGGCTGAAATGCTAGTATATATATATATATATATATATATATATATATATATATATATATATATATATATATATGAATAAAAAAGAATGCGAAAAGTATAAAAGCTTATAACTTTTCTTTATTTGTTTTTAATTGGTGACATGCAGGAATACAAAATAATATTATGAAAAAATTTTTTTTCATAAGTACATAATTTTCGACCGATCCTTCAGTCTTCATCGGTGTAGTGAAAGTATGAGGATGCACGGGGAAAAGGGGAATATGGCGAAAAAAGTGACCCCCCCCTGTAGAAAAGTGTCTAGTTGAAGGTGAAGATATATATATATATATATATATATATATATATATATATATATATATATATGATTAGTTTTTTTGGAAAAGGAAATCCAGCAGAGTGCTCAATTAAAAGGAAAATCCGAAAAATAAGAGCGTATTTGTATTTTGTATTTTGTGTACAGAAAGTTGTTAGATGAGATAAGTCATTGGTACCGTCGGTTTCAAGCCCGATAATTAGGACCGTTTTGGATATCCATATCAAGCTCTCTTCAGCCAATACTCATCTCTTGATGAAGAGCTTGATATGGATATCTAAAACGGTCCTAATCATCGGACTTGAAACCGACGGTACCAATGACTTATCTCATCTAACAACTTTCTGTACACAAAATACAATATATATATATATATATATATATATATATATATATATATATATATATATATATATATAGTAAATCACGTATAGTACTGTTTCGTTATATTACAACTCATGAGTGAGGTTAAACTAGCACCTGTCCCCAGGGCTATGGATCGGTGCTCGCCAATGATGTCTATTAAATAAAGATTTGCCCATCTCTTAACAGTGCTCGAGTTACTACTGTGTTTGCAATCGCTAAATAAGCACCGAGCGAAATACATTCACGACAGTGCTCAACACAAATATGGGGGGGGGGCTTAATATAGTCATCCACATACAGTACTGTTTCGTTGTATAACAACCCATCAGTGCGGTTAGACTAGCACCTTTTCTTAACTGAGGATTAAACCTACAACCATCGCGTTGATAGTCGGCACAAATGACCTCAACATAGGTCCATTTAAATAAACACTCGCCCACCGCTTATACAGTGCTCGAGCTACTTGTTTTTATTTACAAGCAAACAAACAGCGAGCCTCGCATTATAGCCATTTAAGTGGCGGTTAAGATACATTTACGGCAATTCTCTACTCGAAGGGCCTGATATATATATATATTTATTTATTTATGCATATATATATATATATATATTTAGCATATATATATATACATATATGCATATATATACATATATATGCATACATATACATATATATATGTATATGTATGCATATAATACATATATATGTATATTATATATACATATACGTATATGCACATACATATATATATATGTATGTATATATATGCACATGTATATGCATATATATACATATATATGCATATATATACACATATATATACACGTATATATATATACATATTTAACCATATATATATGCATATATAAACATATATATATATATATATATATATATATATAAACATATATATATTATAATATTTATTTATATTTGTCCCACAAAAGATAAAAACAACATCGGCACCGTCGGTTACAAAACAAACACAAATTTTCTATTTAAAAATTAATTAAAAAAATATACGTTATGGAAATGCGAGATACTTCATGAAGGTAACTAATTTGTATATTTCTTTGAAAAACGAATTTCATTAATTAATTATTACTTTTTTTATAATTCTTCATTGGATGATTGCATTCATTTAACTATTACGCTTAGTTCTATTCATACATATTTTCTACATCGTGCATTATGGCGTAGCATTTAGAATAAACGTTCTAGCAAACGCACATATATTTATACATAAGTGACCTTGTCCCTGTGTGTGCGTAAAATCTTTACTAAACTTCTCTCTGAATCTTTGGTTTCCAGATTCGAAATTTGATACATAGGGGATTTGTTTTGAGTGTATACAAATAGATACTCAAGGGGTCAAAATTGAAAAAAGAAAATGTTGACCTGGGCAGGAGTAAGTCGAATTATGTTGTTACTCGAGCTCACGTCGTGCGCGCAAAAAACAAAAAACAAAAACAAAAAAAAAACTCCAAAAAACTAAAGCCGCCTAAATTTAATCAAACGGCAACGACGCTGGAGGTTAAACATTTTGGTTTGATTTTAGTTAATGACACCCAAACTTTGGAAATAATTGCTATACGTTGGATACAGTAAAATTATCAATATATAATTGGCTCAATAATAATAATAAATATGAAATCTGCGTGAATTAAAATATGATATTTATGGTATTTTACAACGACCTGCTAGATTCAATATATATGTATATATATATATATATATATATATATATATATACATGAATGACTACTTTAATCACACAAATATGAAAATATAATTTTATGCGTAAAATTTCAGTATTCACTTCAACAGTGCTCAATACATAGGTAAAGCTAAGTAGTAAGTTATAAAAATATATATGGCAATTAAGCTACACAGAATATTCTGCGTTTCATTCTCGTGACAATTCGTCAGCATAAGCCTGACGAATTCTCACAAGAATAAAACGCGGAATATTCTGTGTAGCTTAATTGCCATATATACTTTTATAACTTGCTATATATATATATATATATATATATATATATATATATATATTATTTACGAAATATATTGATTCAATCTTAAAAAAGAAACGTATGAGATAAATGTACTGATTTACAAGTCATAGATTTCTATCGCTCCCAAAAAATAAGCTGTGAAACTTATTAATTCTATAATCAAAATTGTAAGATAACACCTTACAAGTCACCAGTTTCTTTTTTCGAGGAATTTTTACAATTCATTTTTATTATTCTTATTGTTGTTGTAAAAGTATCATTGATTCCAATCAACGTAGAAAGAATATGAATGAGAGTATTCGCTTGCCTTTATTAGCATATAAATTACGTGGAGGTTTTGTTAAAAGTTACGAGGTGCTCAAAAGCTTCATATATATATATATATATATATATATATATATATATATATATATATATATATATATATATATATATATATTTATTTATTTATTTATTTATGTATATATATATATAATGTCTCTCTCTCTGTGCGCACGCGCGCGCATGTTTGTATTACAGAAGAGCATAAACACTGTCGATTTCACATCCGAAAAGCAAGAGAGTAAATCTCTGGTTGGTTACGTCGGACTTTCTTCAGCCTGATTTTCTTTATAATCAAACACATTCCTGATGTTCACTTCTGCTAATATTACACCCCCCCCCCACACACATGTATATGTGTGTGTGTATACAGTCTTGGAAGTTTTTTTTAACCTTTAAAGCTATACAAAAAAAAAAACTGATTTAATTTTTTAATTTTTTATCATTCGTTAGAAAACTATTTATTCAGTAAGACATTTAATCACCTGCAATCACTGCATCAACTTTCTCTCTCGAATTCACTATAGTACTAATGTTAATTTAAGGGATTATCATTTGTTTACCATGAAGCACTGTTTAGGGAATATATACAAGAGAGAGAGAGAGAGAGAGAGAGAGAGAGAGAGAGAGAGAGAGAGAGAGAGAGAGAGATGTGTGTGCGTGTATTATGTATGCGCATGTGTATGTGTGTCTAAAGACGTATCTATTATCTATCTCTATTTGTGTATACCAGTCTGCTGTCTTAATTCAATTCTATTATGTAAATTTGGAGTAGTTAATTTGATGGGACACATATGCGTTTAGGCATATTTTTAAACACACACACACACACACACACACACACACACACACACAGATATATAATGGACTCTTCCATCGATTTTCAACGTATGAGGTTCCGCCACAATAACTAAGTTGTTCGGAAATACACACAGATGATTTGTTTAGAGTGGCGAAGGCTTTGTGTAGAACCAACCACGCTTTTTACTAATCCTTGTCGTTGCAGATGACTGGCACAAGACAAGGCACACAGTACAACGCAGGTTTTTACCTTTTCCTAGATGCATGTCTTTACTAAGACTGGGGGTGTACTGCCCACATTGAATTAATGCGCCACCAGATACTAACCTGGAAATTTCTACGACTCGGCGCGGTACATACTACGCCTAGCCTTCCCAAATAGTCACACATCTGGTACTGGCCAAGCTCAACGTTGCTTAACTTTGATGATCTGGCGAGAACTGGTGTGTCAATATGATTGTGCCGTATATATATATATATATATATATATATATACATATACATATATATATATATATATATATATGTATATATATATATATATATATATATATATACGGCACAATCATATTGACACACATATATATATATATATATATATATATATATATATATATATTTTAGTCATCGACATACAGACCTGTTTCGTTATTTCACAACTCATCAGTGCCGCTAGACTAACACCTCTCCCAAGCCGAGGATCGAACCTAGAACCGTCGTGATGACAGTCGGCAGACTACGGAATCGGTGGCCGAAATTAAATTGTCCGAACGTCTATTTAAATAAACATCCGTCCGCTACTCGTAGAGGGCTCAAACGTTTGTTTGTAAACAAATCGCGAGCTTCGCATTATTTCAGCTAAATTAAGTAGCGAGTAAGATAATTTACGAGAGTGCTCTACCGTGAAATATATATTATATTAAATGAAAAATAAGGAATATCTCCCATTGACTTGTCCTCATTGTTCTGATGATATAAGAAAGTTATATATATATATCTTTTATTTCTAATCTTTCATTAATATTATTGCTTTCTGCTCCCCTTGAAAATGTTGAACTTTTATTATCTTGATACGTTTTAAATTGTTAAAGATTTACTCTAGCATTTAAAGCTGATGACGTTACCACTATAACAACGTGACACGCATCGCAACTGATTAAAAATAAACTAAGATGAATATACAAAATGTATAACGATTTTTCAATCAACCCCCTTTTGATCCCCTTAAAAACTATTTAAACCGGCTAAAGACCCATAAAATAACGGCCCATAAAAATCCAATTATTGGAGGCTCTTAAATGTGCTCTGCGAATTTAATTTCGGAAGAGATAGTTTGAAAATATGGAGGCAGGCAGGCAGACAGACAGACAGACAGACAGACATAGGGAATTTTTAATGTCTGTCTGTCTAATAGATCAAAGTTTTTCTCATAAATAAAGTTTTTTATAATGAAAAAAAGAAAGAAGTTTTTATGTAAATTTTGTAACGAGAAAGAGCGGCAGAATGTGTCAGTTACATGAACCATATAAGTTGTCCAAAATGGTGTTTTTACAATTTTTTTAAGGTAAACATCTAATGAATACGTGGTTAAATATGCATCAATAACATAATTTTAGAGACCTGTTGGTAGCAACATGAATGATCGTTGATCGTAATGAATGACCAAATGAGAAAACTTTATATTTGTAACTTGGAGAATTATTACAGTTCACTATATATATATATATATATATATATATATATATATATATATATATATATATATATATATATGTGTGTGTGTGTGTGTGTGTGTGTGTGTGTGTGTGTGTGTGTGTATAGCTGTAACTACGTGTATAGGTATTTATGTATATTATATGGATGTGCGTTTACGTTCAGTGTAAATATATAGAACTGTATATGTACATTCTGTATATGTGTGCCTGTATTTCTATGTATATATGCACGCGGTGTATCAGAGTATAAATGTTTATGCATATATTTATGTATATTTATGCATGTAGAAGTTTGTAGCTTTCTTACATTTTATATTTATTTATATTTTATATTTTATATTTCTGTGCGTATGTGTAAGGGAATATACGAAACGGTGTGTATCCACTCCTGAGTATATATAGATATAAGTGTATGTTTACTTCTAAAACATGCGTGTATGTAAATCGAGAATACCGTTTTCTCCACACTGGGTGTCCGTCGGAAATATGCTAAGTACCTAAAGTTATTTGATCGCTGGCTATAGGAGACATAATGTCGGATTTCTCAAGTAATTTATAACGCAAAACTAAAGAGAAGATAAAAAAGAATAAAAAAAGAAATAAAAAAATAAAAATTATCTCTTACCGAAGTTAAGATATGAAGAGATAAAAGACTATAAGGAATGGATTGTTTAAAGACCTTACTTATCCTCCCCCATACGTAACCCTCACCCATATTAGATGACAAGATTCTAATTTTGTAAACGAAATAAGAAAATGTTTTTTGTGTCTTGAAATTTCAATTTTCAAGGGTAATTCTTGGGCTGAAAATGTACTCTTCCCAGTAACGGGTGATTACAGAAACATGTATGCACATATGTAGCCATCAATGTTTGTATAAATAAATTATATATATATATATATATATATATATATATATATATATATATATATATATATATATATATATATATATATATATATATATATATATATTGCCAGCACGTCTGATTGAACACGACAGAGTTATTCCTTTTTTCCGATCTTTCTGGATATCTGTTCCATTTGCCGGCGGTCTTTCTAATTTCAACAGGCATGTTATATAAAATATATATCAATAAACCAAGCCTCGAAGGAAAAGAAACAACAGCAATCACTCCTGATGATAATCGGATTCACCGATAGAAAGCGCTTCACAAGAATATGGCCGAACAACAACTTTTAGGCGCCATTTTATTAAACATGATGATATACGCACGCACGCACACACACACACATGCATATATATGCGTATATATATATATATATATATATATATATATATATATATATATATATATATATATGCATATATGTGCGTGTGTAAATGAGGAAATTAAAAAAAATAATGAAAATTACAGATTATGGATTCCTTAATGCATTAAATTCATGGATAAGCAGGAAAACAAAATAGTCAGGTGCTACACTGGAGAGACTCAGTACCCTTTTAAAAATACAATATCATAAATACAAGGATATTAAGTTATGGGGAAATTTATAATCCAATAGTTATAAAAATATTCACTTATTTATTGCGGACTATTATCCATACCTTTTAGTTGTTGTTTCCTACTAGTAAACACTGACTAAATATTCAACATCACATAGTATTCGCTGCCCAAATAAGATCTCCCCGGCATAGTAATCCACATTTGGTGTACGAGGAATTGTGCACCTTCTCCCAGTGATGTTACCTCAATCAAGTAACAGCACGAAGCTGGATAGTCCGTCTTACTTTGTAAATTCTTGTCCTGGAATTTAGTAACGTTTTTAAACGGCCAATTGGGCAGATAAAAATTATGTTTTTAACTTCTTTACTAACTGAGTGTTTGAGAAGTAAATGAGAAGTTAAAAAACGAAGTCAAATATCTATGTACCTCATACAGAGATCAAGTGTGAACCACTAGAAAGGTGCATGTTGATTTCGACTGAAATGAAACAACAAAGAAAGTAAAATACTTTTAATACGCAAAACGTGCTCACACGAAAGACTCACAAAATTTGAAGCAAGGACGTCTTATAAATCAAGTATTTTTTCACGACCTAAAAACAAATCACGATAAAACCTGTTTTTACTTTCAATATTTCCGACATCACATCACGACAAAGTCTCGTTGAACAAAAATTGAGGAAACATCTCACCGATGATGCCTTTTTCTTTCTTTCCGCTCGTCTCTCCGTCATCTTTCAGTTTCGTAAAAATTTGGTTATATTAGTTATGCAAACGAGATTGCAATAACTAAATGTAACTTTCACAATCCTAAATATTAAAAAAAAAAAAAAAATGTGAAAGAAAACGAAACAAAAATCAAAATAAAATTCTCTGGCAACATCTGGTATAGACAATTAATTACATATAATTATACACATAATGGCACCCTGCCCTCTCTCTGTCTCTCTCTATCATATATATATATATATATATATATATATATATATATATATATATATATATATATATATATATATATATACTAGCAAAAGTACCCGTCGTTGACTGGGTTCAAAAACAGCTTACAAAAAATGGACTCTGATTTATGAAAGTATGATAGGTTATAAAAAGAAAGGGCTGTAAACAGCTTCGGATTTGGTTGTATCAAAACCAAAGCAAAATATGATGAAAGTAAAAATAAAATAGATAAACACCATAATTTATTATACCATAGTTGTTCACACTGAAACACTTATCACAATATTCTGTGGATCTATATTAAAAAACCTTGTTAAACTTTGTGACATATTTACATTCTTTGGAGGTCAGGTGCGAACGAGCACCCCATAACTTTATTATAGCATATTTCTTCAAACTGAAGCATAATTATCAAAGTATACTTACGCAGATAGATATGAAAAGTCTTTATTAAAGTTTGTGTCTATTTCCATTCTATGGAGGCCAGGCGCGAACGCAGACCCCACAATTTTATGAAACCATCCCTATTTAAGTTAAAACATACTTATCAAAGTATTATTATGTACATCTATATCAAAAACACTTGTAAACGATTTTTTTTTAATGTTTAAATTTTTTACTTCCATACTTTGTGGACCAGGCGCGTACGCAGACTCCACAATTTTAATAAATCATCATTATGCCAGATCAAACATACCCATTCCTGTGTCTCGATACATCTTGTATCATTATATGTGATCAGTTTTCTATAATAGTCAACCGTATAGGAGCCTATTCGTGACCAGACACACACACAGACGTTCAACTTTATATTATAAAAGATATATATTGGTTGCATCCCAATCACAAAAGGAAAGAATCATAATATTTTATTTCAGCAAATGCTTGTATTTTTTCTTTACCGTTTTATGCACGTTTCGCAACTGGTAACGGAAAATATCTTTAGTTTAACTTTGCTTTGACCTTATGTTCGGTCTTCTGTCCACCTTGGTTAACAATCCTATTTCAGATAGCGTTTGTGTTCTTTGGCGAAACAAGCCAATGAAACAGTGTTCTACAGACGGGCATTTCTAAGAAAGGAGCGTTGGTTATGGAAACTGCATTTAGATTTAGGCACAGATAGAAAATAGGCGGAAATTGTTGATAGTGGTTGTAGCTAGTCGAGTGTGCTTTTTTGTGTGGTTCAACCGGCTTCGTCATAATATGGCGACACTTCAAAGACCAGCAATGACAAAGATCTTTTTGATTTCCTCACTCTTGATCTTGAGAACATGGTGCAACGGAGAAAAAGGTGACTGGTTAATTTTAATGCATCGAAAAGTAAGCTTATCTCCTTTCATTATAATCACTCTGATCTCCACAAACGTGATTATGCTGTATACGATCGCAATTGAAATGAATGGCTCTCCTCTCGTCTTGGGGAAAACTCATGTCTTGACAAGCTTCTGGGACTGATCTTCACCCCTGATTTGAAATGGAACACATACATCAAATCTGTTGTCGATATCGCTTGAAAAATGATTGGATCATTCTACCGCCCCATTCTGCTGATGTAATCCTCTATCTGTATAAGAGGCAGGTGCGCTCTAAAATAGAATATCTGGACAGGAGCTGCTTGGCACGCCTATCCTACATTGATAGAGTTCAAAACCAGCTTCGAAACGTCGTAAGTGATGCCCTTTTCTCTTTCCTGCTACCTCTTTCCCACGAAAAAGACGTCGGGAGCCTGTCTCTGCTTTATCGCTATTTTCATGGCAAGTACTCGACTTAACTCCAATCTATAGTCCTTTCTTGCCAAACTTTCACAAAAACGCTCAACTAACTACAATCACTATACATAGTTTTCCACACTTTCTATCTTTGCCTAAATGTAAACGCAGATATCATGAACAAAGCTTCTTTCCCAGAACTGCCCACATCTCGAATACTGTTCCGATGGCATGCTTCCCGGTTGAATACAACATCGTAGCCTTTAAATCTAATGTAAACAAGTTCCTGTTAAACCGTACCCTATTTACACCATCAACGATTACTACACTACTACCTTACATTCATTAACTCTTATCCTCGAGTGGCCTTCGGGCCTTGATAAGTGGTGACTCCTAAGTAAAAAAAAAAACAAATTAAATTCACAAACGGTCTCCTGTACATCCTGGTCAGTTTCAGTTCTTGCAGGGAGGTGTCAACGTCCTCCTACATATAACGCCCGATATTCCCAAATAGTCTCCCATTTCATACTGGCCCGACTCAACGTTGCCTAAATTTGATGATCTTACGAGAACCGATGTGTTAACGTGATTATACCGGCTTTTAACTATATCTTAGAATTGCGGAAACTAAACTTAAATTTAACTAAGCCAAAGAATGATAATCCAAAGATAATGCGAATTTTAGAGACAGAAATGTATCAAATAAATAAATATATAATCTGGGATTTTTTACGTGTGACAATTGAACTTCTAGACTAAAGATTGAATATAAGACATAAGAGTTTTCTCTTTATAATTAGTAAATAGATAAATAATAAATACGTAAATAATAACAATTAGTTGCGTATTTTAAAGCCAGCAAAGTCTGTAACGTAATGGCGAGCTCTGTCATTTAAATACGTAAACATACTGACGACTCACGTGCCGAATTGATGTCTCGTTAGCATTTAAGCCGTGAGCATGATATCGAACAAATTGCATATATCGGTATCAAGATCGAAGGGAAAGGGAGGAGAAAAATGCATGGCGATTTGAAAAGTGCCCTCGACAAGCACGCGATGTCTTATCCTCCAAACCCGTCAAAATCGAACCGGTAGATCGTGGGCCCTAAAGAATAATTACTGGAAGCCAACAGCGGATTGTAGCTAAAAGATCTGAAGGTCTGAAATTTGAAAAAAAAAAAAAAAAAAACAAAAAATAAAAAAAACTAAAGAATATCGAATTTCTGTTGTAAATACGTGTCGGCGACTTGCGTGTGAAACCAGACGAAATAAATAAGTTTTTTGTTTCACGTGCCAAAGTTTAATTTTCTTTGCGGATTTCTGCATACAACGTTTGGTTAAATTGAAAAATAATAACAGGACGAAAGTTCAAATAGTGATACTTGAAGTAGAACACTTCTTTTTATTTAGATTATTCTTTGTTACTCTTTTGGTGCTTGCATTATTCACATCTAATTACGAACAAACTCTTATTTCACAATTCCAATCTAAACTTTGCATTTTAAAAGACTTTAAATATTAAGATCTTCCATAGTATTAAAAAAATTCAAACTTAGCAAACGTAAGTCCACTTAAAGTTCTTCTCTAGGTATCCGCAAATATATATTTATACATTACAATCAATTAATTTAAAAAAATTTGGTATTCAACCGTCGTTAGCTCCGGTGGTAACAAATAACGCTGGAACGCTAAATATTTTGGTTTCGTTATTGATGGAACTCAAGTCATATTTTTTTTTTTTCACTTTTGAAATTATTACTATATATTGGGTACAATATAATAGCCAATGGCTCTATCATAATATATAAGAAATCTGCATAAATTAAAACATCAAATTAAGCGAATTTTACGACTAGACAACGTCGGGTTGCGTACCAGTAGCATATAAAGACATATCAGCCATAATTTTACTGCTGGTATAGATGCCTGATTAGTATATAATTGCATACACATATTCCTCTTAGTCTGTCGGTCAGTTGGTTCCAGTTTTTCTTGGAAATTACTGGGCCGATCTGGCTGAAATTTTGTATGAAACTTTGTTATAAGGTGCACAGGACTAATTATTATTGTATCCAGTTAGCGTACAATTAGGCATTTGTGAAGGATTAGTATTTAATGCAAAATTATATTGAACTATCAATTTGATATAAAGCACTCATTCAATTTAATCAAGGTATAACGTTTTCCCGTTTTTAACAGGCTAAAATTTCTAGTGTATATATATCATTCAAACATTACCGTGTTTGAATGATATGGTTAAGTGGCAAGATTTTGTCATTTAGAACTGCTTTAAAGCTTCATAGCTCACTCATTTTTCAACCAAATTTCAAACAATTATAACAGTTTATACACCACCTTCTCAGCTTTATTGATATAAAAAAAAAATTCAATTTTCGTTCAGTAAAACAAAACTTATGATACATTTACTGGTGTCCAAAATCGTAAAAAAACACGTAAGGAGGTGAGCGACGTTTTTTATAACTGGTTTCCACAGCAACCACGATTACTGTTGCTACTAATCCACCGCTCTTGCGAAAAGAGATGTAACAAGTGAAGCAGAGAGAATGAAAGCAGACGAGTGCCGTACATTGTTTTAAATATGTGTAAGTTATGTTTATGGGAGGAGGCAAAAAATAAGACTGAAATTAAACAAAGAACAAGTGAATTTCTTGAAAGCCTGGAAACATCAATAGAAAAATGTGAGCATGAAAAGTAATATAGTAAGGCTTGAACATGGAAAAGAAAAGGACAAGGTATTCTAGTATCTAATAAATTTATAACTTAAAATATTGCAGCATTAAAAATTAAAAAAAAGCAATTTAACATTATATAATCAATTCTTAATGCTGCAATATTTGAAGTTATAAATTTATCATATTTTTACTAGAATATCTTGTCCTTTTTTCCATGTTTAAGCTTAACCATATTACTTTTCATGCTCGCGTTTCTCTCTCTCCCCCTCTCTCTTTCTCTCTCTCTCTCTCTCTCTCTCTCTCTCTATATATATATATATATATATATATATATATATATATGTATATATATATTGATCGATGTGAGGGAAAGTGAATGTGTGTATATATGTATTAGTGTGAGTGGGTGTTTTTGTAAGTATGTATGCCAGAATGTATTTGCGTTTTTGTTTTCTAAGAAAGCTATTAAAAGACGAAATTAATGTTTTTATCCTTCAAAATTTATATATATATATATATATATATATATATATATATATATATATATATATATATATATATATATATATATATATAATGGGTTAAGAAATTCCAACGAAAGAAAGATGTATATTTAAATAAGGGGGTAGTCACCAACAATGTGTATTTTTTAACATTACTTTATTATTCCGTGTCTTGGTTTTTCATTGAGAATTATGTTTGGATCATTGTAATAATGTTTTTAAATCACTGAAATCGTTTTTACGCGTTTCAGATGTTCTGTGAAGCGTCCTCGTCAGAAATTATTTTCAAATGTGAAATAATTTCTGACGAGGACGCGTCACAGAACGCCTGAAACGCGTAAAAACGATTTTAATGATTTAAAAATATTATTACAATGATCCAAACATAATTCTCAATGAAAAACCAAGACACACAATAATAAAATAATGTTAAAAAATACACATTGTTGGTGACTACCCCCTTATTTAAATATATATATATATATATATATATATATATATATATATATATATATATATATATATATAATTATTAATACCTACATACACTAGCGTTTCATCCTTTCAGGACTCACTAGTGCAGGGTGTCAGGATTAACACCCACCGAGAGATTCGAACCCGGTAACTCATTCCATTAGCAAGGACTAAATCCATTCGGCCACTGTTAGCCGCGAAAAATATTGTTGAAATTTAAACATTTATTGGTAAATGTTTTTAATGCTTGCTAAAGTGATCTAATCATTATATGATGATCTGCACATGCGAGCTAAATTGACCGACAACGATAAGAAACGAGTTTCTTAAAGGGACCGACATAATTATTTACTGTCATAATTATTAAATACCTACAGAGACTAGTGTTTCATCCTTTCCGGAATCATCATTGCAGGGTGTTACGATTAACATTGGTCGAGTGATTCGATATATATATATATATATATATATATATATATATATATATATATATAATTTAAAGGAGATTAGAACAATAGTCTAAAGAGCAGAGTGTATTTTAATGTAATAGTGAAATTACTAGTTTAATTAAAATACAGGAAAGAAAAAGTGCTCGTTGTAATTTAGATATATAATAAGCTCGATAGGTAAATATCCTAGAGCTAATTTAATATTTAGCATTGCGATTGATAATTTAAAATTTAAAAATCAAATTATAATTAAATTAAAAATCCGTTTCATAAGAAGGAACAATAACAAAATCAATTATTTGTACGATCGTTTCGGAAAACAGTGCTTTTATTGTGGTAGACATCAAGTTACGGACAATAATTATTACATATAGTTTTTTAATAAACAAGGTTTCCTCATCAGCAAATTGTGAAGGGTTTTTATTAAATTTAAAAGACACCATAAATAAACCTAGCATTAAAAGTAAGGCAGATGTATCTTTTAATTTTTCGCTTTTTGAAATCAGGAACTATGGTTAAAGTACTGATATATATGTTTGCTATAGCTTTTCACCTTATCGAATATATATATATATATATATATATATATATATATATATATATATATATATATATATATATATATATGTTTTCTATAGCTTTTCACCTTATCGAATATATATATATATATATATATATATATATATATATATATATATTATACAGTTATGTACTGGTTATCCATTAATATAAGCATCGATATGTGTTGTATACATGTAAGGTTGTATATCTTTGCACAGGTGTTAATTGTAGATTCAGTCGCAAAGGAGACAGAGAATAGGGGGGAAAAAAACTTCAACTCCTGTCTAGGTTTTAAGAAAATACCTTTATTTCCGGGTATATTCCTGAATAATATGTGTTCGTGTTCCTTCTCTCTCACCTCAGTCCTCTCGAACGTCATCGGTGGTCTGTGCACACGTTCTTTTGATAGTCTTTGTCTATTTCCCTACCATGCCGTCATTTCGGACACGACTATGCATTTGCATCCGTGCATTTGCACTCTATTACACACACGTGCGCACACACACACACACACACACACACACACACACACACACACACACACACACATATATATGACTACTTCATTTAATCACATAAAATAATATACGAAAATATAATTTTATGCGTAAATTTTCAGTATTTGATTAAACTGTGCTCAATACATAGGCAGAGATAGTTAGTAAGTTATAAATATATATGTCAATTAGGCTTCACAGAATATGCCACATTTCATTCACGTGAGAATTCGACAGGCTTATGTGATGAATTATAACTAAGTATTTGCTTCAAAAGTGCTCAATACGTAGGTAGAGCTAGTTAGTAATTTATAAAATATACATGGCTATTAAGCTACACTGAATATTCGGCGTTTCATCCACTATAGGATTCGTCATAAGCCTGACGAATCCTATAGTGGATGAAACGTCGAATATTCAGTGTAGCTTAATCACCATATTATATATATATATATATATATATATATATATATATATATATATATATATATTATTATTTTATTTGTGTTGTTTTTGCGATACGCTTTGAATGAATTCAATTATTTACACGAAAGTGCATTTTTACCTAAATGCGAGTTGGGAATAATTTTCCCGTTGACTAATATAGTACTCCCAAATGGGGAGCGGCATATATATTGTTTTTAAAATATAATTATCCACTGGCACGTGTTTCGTCGTCTACGACTCATCAGAGTGGCTGAATACAGCGAGATTTGAAATCGGGACCTCATGGTAAGAAGCCTAAACTCTTACCACTGGACCACCTCACACGACTATTTAGATATATCGCAATTTACGTAGATGTTATTTTATTTGTTTTGTTTTTGCGATACGTTTTGAACGTACTCGCGAACGTCATCCACGTTTCTAACGTGATCGTCGGTCTGTGCACACGCCCTTTTATAGTCTTTTTCTTCGCACACTGCTCGACATTTGCGTCCGCACTCTGTTACAGACCCCGTAAAGTTAATGGAATCGATCATCATCATCATCATCATCATCATCATCATCATCATCATCATCATCATCATCATCATCGTCGTCTCGTCCATCCACCATTCTACAAACCAAAATCGAATATGTTATAAAGAAGATAGTTTACACCCATGGCAAATGCAGCAAAGCATCCCACAAAACTTCCCGGACCATATGACTCTACAGGTGTTTGAAATGAATAAATACCCAACATCCACCATAAAACACTTAAACACACACACACACACACACACACACACACACACACACACACACACACACACACACACACACACACACACACACACACAAAAAAACAAAAAAACAAAAAAACAACAACACAAAGAACTACGAAGACAGGGGTGGTAGCATTAAAACGAGCAACTTTCTGTCCTCCAGAATTTACTTTTCTACATGGTTATTACCATTATCAATGCATATTTCTCGGGAAATCAATTATACATTTTTGCTTCTGACGCACGTCCATGACAGGGGTTGCGTTCTAAAAATCTCTCACCGTCAATATCTGCAACAGAGAAATGAAACTTTTAGGTCATACATGCATAGGAATTTAATTATAAAGAGCAGTTAAAATTAATTATACAGCCCTGACCCTACTCTAGAGCATAATTTCCGGCATTTTTCTTTTATCGTTAGTTGCCGGCATTTTCATGGCAAGTGCTCGCCCGAGATACAATATATGGACCCCTCTGCCAGCAATTGAAATGAATGGCTCTCGTCTTAGAGAGGCTCCATGTTTTGGCAAGCTTCTTTGTCTGACCTTTATTACTGATCTGGAATAGAACACGCACATCAAACCTGTTGCCAAGGTCGTTGGAAAAATGGTTGGATCCTTCTACTGCCCCAGCAGATATCTCACTGCCGATGCATTCTCTACCTCTATAAAAGCCAAGTGCCACCTAGGATGCAGTACCGTCCACATCTGGACAGGAGCTGTTAGAAGCTCTTATCCTGCCTTGACAGAGTTCGAAATAGACTTCGTAGCTTAGTAGAGGATGTCCTTTTCTCTTCCCTGAAACCCATTTCCCACAGAAGAAACATCGCAAGCCCGTCAGTGCTCTATCGTTATTTTCATGGCAAGTGCTCGCCCGAGATACAATATATGGTCCCCATTGCCAAACTTTCACGGACAAAAAAAAAAAAAAAAAAAAAAAAAAAAAAGGCAGAAGATGAAGCGATGCCAGAAGAGGAGGAATAGGATGAGGAAGAAGTAGAATAAAAAAAAAAAGAAGCGGACGAAGACGGAGAATTTCAAATAAATGACGTAACATTTTTTTTTTTGGCTAATATCGAAGTGTTGTGATACTACACCTTATCTATTCTCTCCCCAGTCAGTGAAAGAAAACTCCTTCAACGCTGGGGAAAATTTAACTTTTGTCCCGATTCAGCGTGTCTTTTTTTGAGAAGCTGAATTTTTCCCCATAATACAAAGAGACCTTGTATATAAAACTCGTATTCGTGGGGAGGTAGACCCATTTTTATTTCATCGTTCTATTATAAACCCAATACTTAGATACAAGTGTTTAGCGTGTACTCCTTGATTTGAGGAGAGGGACTTCGGGGTGTTGGAGAAGGTAATGCATGGTGAGATACTGAATCGATGCATTAGCAGAAAGTTAAAAAAAAATCGCGGTTGATTTTACAATTAATAATGTAAAAACGTCTTATCTACTTGCCCCCCTCCCTTCCTCTTACGAGAGTAAAGTTAGACTCAAGGTCGGTTTTTAATATGGGAAAAGGTAGAAAAATAGAAAATCAAGAAAAGACAGACATGGCGTAATTTTATTTCTGGAGGTGATATACGCTGATCAAACATGAAAAACACAGAGACAACCAAAGAGCGTGGAAGTATCTAAAAAGGGGGAGGATAGGGTGGTATAGTCAGAGGAGACCTTATATCGTCAGTTCGACAGGCATGTGCTGATGCTCGAGGGGTGGAGACAAATAAAGATAATAATAATATTAAAAAAAAAAAAAAAAGAGAATAAAGAAAAGAAAAGAAAAAAAAACAGAAACGAAGACCAGGGTTACAGTAATAATCACATACTCTCGCCCCGCCGTGCCGTTTTCTCAACGCCGACGCGTAATTGCTGTGTGTGTGTGTGTGTGTGTGTGTGAGAGAGAGAGAGAGAGAGAGAGAGAGAGAGAGAGAGAGAGAGAGAGAGAGGGCGAGGACACACAACAGTATTGTTAACTTGGATGTCCGCAAGTTATAATTAAGTGAGCGCAAGGTGTACGTTCGCGATCGTTGGCCTTTTGTCATCGACGCGAAGAATTGTAAAGTCGTCACTCTATGAAGGGGACGATATAGCAGTTAATATCGGGTTGATAATAATAATGCAATACGGCACAATCGTTGCCCTCGCTAAATGGGGTCCCTTCTCGGTTAGCGGGAAGGATGGGCTGATTTTCGTTTAACCCAAGAGGAAAGAGAAGAAAGGAGAAAGCAACTACTACTACTACTACTACTACTACTACTACTACTACTACTACTACTAGTCAAAATAACATCACTGATAGTAAGGGCACTAGGTACAATACCGAAAAACTGATAAAAGAATGGGAGAGATTGGAATCAGAGGGATGACCGAGAAGATACAACCGACAACAATAATGAAAACGGCTAAAATCTCAAGGAAAACTCTTGAATGTGGAGACTAAAGCATATGAGCTACAGGTTCAAGCCGGGCATATAAAAAAACTGCTGCAGATGTAAAATACAAAGAAACACCACATGGGATCCTAAAAACTGAATCTGTATAAATATAAGTTAACCAACCTACGCCATTGCCTTCTATCCATTTTTAGGTACGTCATCATAAACTGATGCCACCCCAAATAATCGAGGAGGGACAAGGAGAATGGAAAGATCAAGGAGAGAAAACACTAGCCAGGCCTCCGTTGGATGAGGCTTATTGTCTCCCAAATTCCAGTAAAAGACCAATGGTCGCTACCAACGAGAAATCAATGGTAAGCGGCTGTTGCGATAACACAAATTCTTTTGAAAAGGTTCTTGAAAGAGGTAGAGAGTACTGGAAATCTGGAGAGACTAGTTGTCACTCAGACTCCAGTGAACACTACAAGTTGTTCTCAAAGAGCAATCTTTGATGATTGCTTATGTGAATACTCCTAGTGATTAAATAATAATAATATATAATAATAATATAATAATAATAATAATAATAATATAATAATAATAATAATAATAATAATAATAATAATAATAATAATAATAATCATCTATAAGTTCTAAACCCCCATCACGCATCCCCTCCCATTGTCTCATCACCGCCCCCCCCCCAAAAAAAGTGATACCAAAGAACCGAGAAGGGTCAAGGGTCAAGAAGGATGGAAAAACCAAGGAGAAAGCGCTGACCAGACCTCAGCTGGACAAACGCGAAAAGAACTGGGACATTGGGGAGGCTTAGTACCACTCAAATTCCAGTATAGACTAATGGCCATTGCTAGCGAGAAATCAATGGTAAGGGGCTGTTTCGATGACACAAATTTATTTGCAAATGCTATCGAAGGAGGTGAAGAGAGCTGGACGTCTGGGGAGACTTGTTGTCACTCAACTTCCAGAGAACACCACAGGTTTTCAATCAGGTTTTTGATGACTTGTGTGAAAGCTCCATATGAGCCGCCGCCGCCGCCGCCGCCAACAACAACAACAACAACAACAACAACAACAACAACAAGCAGGACCCGTGGAAATTCCACGGTAGTTAAAATCTTTTAAAACACATCAGTAAGAAATTCCTTATTGTTATATTACAAAAATTAATGTATGGAAGCAAGTAGAACAAACAAAGAACTTTAGTTTAAACTTTTATTGAAGGTCAATGCGATCGTAACTGGTGCTGTTGATATTGTCAGGAAGTGCTGGTGATGATTGAGGCGGTGACAGGGACGTCGATCAGCTGCTTTGGAATGAGAATAGTGGTCAGTCAGCAGGTCCTTGGGAGTCAGACTGTGAATTTAAAAAAAACTGTGTGACATTATTGACATCGATTTTGTGAAAGTTCTGATGACCCCAAGTTGTTTAATATTTCAGGACATTTTGGATTACACGTGTAAGTAATGAATAGGTCACAGAAAACTGCCATTGCATCTTGATAAAGCTGTTGTAGATTCCTAGGACTTCCTGTAAATGTAGATGGTAGAATAACTGGTACACCAGAATAACCATCTTCATTCCTTGCTAAATGATCCATTAAGCTAGAATATTGAGCAGCTCTTGGTTGACTTTGATAGCTTTTAATGAAGTTAAATAAGCAACCGTCAACTTTTACATATGCAATAGACTTTTCTATTTATTTTGAATTTTATTCAATGAAGATTTGGAAATTCACAAATATTTTTAAGTCGAATTATTGATATAGATTTCAATTAAATAAAATATACTGTAAATCTTTTAATAAGGAATAAATATTTATTTAAATCATAATTATTGAAAAAAAGTATTTTACTGAATAAAAAAAGGTTATGGGGAGAAGGGTTAACTATTTTGAACCTTCACCTAAATAACGATTTAATGAAAAAAATGTTTAAAATGTTCTTGTATCTGTTTTATAATTTTTGTTAAATAAGAAAAATCAATAAACTTTGATAGCACTATTGTAAGAATCATGTTGAAAGCCATTCTTAATATGGGGAGGGTGGTTAACTATTCTGAAACTACACTTAACAATGTAAAAAAATAAGGGAAAATATATGTATGAACAATAAATATTTCTTCAGTTAAATAAAATATACTGTAAATCTTTTAATAAGGAATAAATATTTATTTAAACCATAATTATTGTAACAAAGTATTTTACTGTATAAAAAAATTGTTATGGGGAGAAGGGTTAACTATTTTGAACCTTCACCTAAATAGGGATTTAATGAAAAAAAAAATTAATGGTCTTCTATCTTTTTTTAATAATTTGTTTTAAAATAAGGAAAAAAAAAATCTTTGATACCGCTATTGTAAGAATCATGCTGAAAGCCATTCTTAATATGTGGAGGGGGTTTATCTATTCTGAAACTTCACCTAACAATGTAATAAAAATAATGGAAAAATTCTTTAGTTAAATAAAATATACTGAAAATCTTTAAATAGGAAATAAATATTTCTTTAAATAAATTAAATCGTAAGTAATGAAACAAAGTGTTTTATTTCATATTAAAAAAATAGTTGTGTCCATTTTTTATAGTATTATGTCGGTGGGCATTAGAAGATGATGACTGCCTGTAAAAGAAGCAAAATAAAACGAACAACCATAAGTAATAACCATGTAAACAACGTGAAGTTGTATAAATGTTACAAAATTACTCGATTCGGCATTAAATAACACGAAAAAGGATTGATATGCCATAAAACAAAAGCAAAACAGAACAAGACGTAAAATATGTTTTGACTCTGTATTACTCAGTGTATTTGCGAATGGTGACTTTAGTTATTTATTTAATAAAGTTATTCTTGACTTTTATAGCATGTATTTCTAAACATATTTTTTGTTATGTAAGGCTCACTCAAAAGTCAAAAAAAAAAAAAAAAAAGATAAAGTGGCACAGTAAAAAACACACAAAAAAACGAACTCGTAGCGTAAAATGTAAAAAGTATATTTATTACTGAATAAAATAGAATAAGCGTCCCGTACTAAAGAAGACATCGTTAAAAATGTAAGTAAAATACTATACTATTTAAACTGTGGAACGATACCTTCTATGCATAATTGTCTTTAAAATAATCCGGAACCATAAATAGACAGTTCATATATATATATTTTTTTGTTTTTTTTGTTGTTCGGGAAGTTTTGGGAAATAAAAGGGTTTAATGATTTTTAACTAATAAAGATTGAACAATAAAGGGAGATAATTCACATTAATTAATGTTTGCGATTGTGATGACGCGTTTCATTAATTAATTAATGTTTGCGATGATGATGACGTGACACCGTACAGACAAACATATATATATATATATATATATATATATATATATATATATATATATATATATATATATATACATAATAGTTATTATCATTATTGTAATAATAGACATATCAAAGTAGATGGCAAAAGGAAGAATTACATTAATAGATAAAAGACAGTAAGAAAGAAAAAAAACATAAGCAACTACAGACCTATAATCTGCCTCCTAACAGAAGGCGGAATAGTAAAAAAAATATCTTCTTTTAACGTGAAGGATAAAGAAATAGGAAAATGGAAAAAATACCCGAGAAGGACAAGAAAAACTCTGAGAAATTATAATAACCTAATAAAATTTTATTAGGTTATTATAATTTGATTTCTCACCTGAGCAGTATTCCCAGTACGATACTCTGGACCCTTCATAGACTGCGTAAAATAAGAACTGAGACACTTGAATAAAACAATTTTAGGAAAAATGATAATGTAAAATGAATTTTAACCAAAGTAAAAACGAGACTAAGTATAAAAGACTACTATAAAAGAACTAGAAAAATGCATGCCCCAAAATACAGAAATATTAATTATTGCTGCAAATAAAGCACAGCAAAAATAAACATTGAAAAAAGCACGAAAAAATACATAAGAAAAGAAGCAGCCACATGAACGGTTTGTCACCTTCTACATTGATGATTACGTACTAGTGTCTGTAGATATCAAAGAATAATTATTATTTCATTAGAATTTTTAAGCCCATTTAAGAATAGTTAAGGATGGGCACTTTCTGGGAAATATAAGCTAAAAGGCAGTCAACTAACGTTTATGCAATGTTCACGACTTCGGCTCGTTATAACACTCTGGACTGTCTAATGTCTGCACCCGAATTGTGTTTATTAGTTGTTAATTCCCTTTGTTCCTGTGACAATTGTTTGGTGGCCCGGAGGTAAAGGCTTAGTTAATGGAGTCAAAGGTGGATTTGTGTCTGGGTTCGACTCTCCCAACCGGCAGAAATTGTCATCTCCTACACTGATGATGCGTAAGCATGGAACACTAGTGTTTATAGGCATAAAAGAATAATTTATATATATATATTTATTATTTTTAAAAACAGTAATCTTTAGGGTTTTTGTTGTCTTTTTTGTTGTTTTTTTAATATATATATGTTGTTTTTTATATATATATTTATATATATAAAAAACAACAAAAAAGATAACAAAAATCCCTAAAAAACAAACAAACAAACAAACAAAAAGACAAAAAAAAAAGAAAAAAAAAGAAAATAAATAACAACTCTATAATTAGAAAGTTAAAAAAGAACCGGAATCGAATTGAGAGAGAGTTCGAGTTCAAAAAGATTTCATAATTTTGCATCCCCACACCGAACTTATAAAATATTTTCGGTGGCTGTGTAGATAAAGTTCCAATATTTCATGCCATCTTTCTGTGTTCGAATATGGCAGTACACAATTTTTGTTCTTTTTTTTCTAACCGATACTGATCACCGTCATCATAAACCTGATTATACTTTTTAAAGTTTTTTTTTTAATTAATGATGGATGAAATATATTTAATGAATGCTCATCACTTCTAATCTTTGTTCCAAAATTAAAGAAAATTTGAGAAACCCGGCACAAACAGATATTTTAGCTATATATATATATACATACATATATATATATATATATATATATATATATATATATATATATATATATATATATATATATATATATATATGAACAAAACGTAACGTATATTCTAATGATGGGACGATTCTAATATTTTTTACCGGTTCCGATACAATTACCGATCCCTATTATGATTCTTTATAAATCTTTAAATATTTAACTATAAAACAGCTATTTTGTCCCGATTACCGTGAAAACACCACTTAAATATGCACATATCTCATATTTCGTCCCGATTACTGTAAAAACACCACTTAAATATGTACATATCTCATATTTTGTCCCGATTACCGTGAAAACACCACTAAAATATGCAAATATCTCATATTTTTTCCCGATAACCGTACAACACCTCTTAAATATGCACATATCTCATATTTTGTCCCGATAACCGTACAACACCTCTTAAATATGCACATATGCACATATCTCATATTTTTCCCGATTATCGTAAAAACACCACTTAAATATGCGCATATCTAATATTTTGTCCCGATTACCGTGAAAACACCACTTGAATATGCACATATCTCATATTTTGTCCCGATTACCGTAAAAACACCACTTAAATATGCACACATCTTCTCAAATGTAAAGGTGGAGTTGATCTATAAATTTTAGTTTTACTCAATATTACAATATTTATTATTTAATTATTACTACCAGCAGTGGAAGATTTTTCTTAAACCAAAATTAAATTAAAAAAAAAAAAGATAATTAAAGGAATAGTTTTTGGCATTGGAAAATAGGCACACATTTGTCCGATTCCGAATGAATCGTCCCAACACTAGTATATTCATTTACGTGTTGCTTAATACATCTACTGCGTTCACACGTATTTAAATCGTTTCTTGCTATTTCAGTTTCATCTTGCTCAAGATTCGAACACAACTTGTATTCGAAAACAAAAATAATTGTCCATTTTGTCTATTTAAATACAATTTTTTCGATACTTTCGAACGTAACTTTTACCCTTTTATTTTACAAAGGACTCACCACTTATCAAGGCCACTCCAGGATAAGGGTTAATGAATGTATGGTAGTCAATGGGTAAAATATCGCAGTAATCTTTAGTATTGGAAATTTGGTAAATTTGATTACTTAAGAGGAAAGTTCAACAAGAACTTGTTTACGTTGGACTTGAAGTCGACCATAGTGTAGTCAGTTGGAAAGCAGGAAAACAGAACAGAGTCCCACAGGCGTGCAGTTCTAAGAAAGAAGCTTTGTTGATGGAATTTACGTTTAGGTTTAGATAGAGTGGGGGAAATTATTGGTAGTGGCTACAGCTAGAGGAGTGTTTTTCGTGAAAGTCAGGCAAAGGGGGGCATAGATTTGAGCTCAGACGAGCACTTGCCATGAAAATAACGATAAAGCAGAGACAGGCTCATAACATCTCTTCCGTGTACCTAACGTACAAAATAAGCCAGTCTATTTGTTATTTCTTTTTTACAAAATCAATATTTGACTAGCAGGACCTGTGGAAATTCCACAGGGGACTCATTCATATGTAATGCATTGATGTTGGCATTCAGTAGATATTCAGCGTCAATGGAGACCCTCTGTTATTACTGTAGCTCTTTTGTTAAAACTGAAAAAGTATTTATTCAATCTAGTCCCACCCGGAGTAGCTTGGTCATAAAGTACGCTTCAATGTGATATTTTAATTTTTTCAGATTTCGTATATATTATTATAGAGTTAATTTTCTATTGATTTTTATATATTATAAAGTTGCGATGTCAAAAATAAAAAATATATCCGCATGACTTGGGTTCATCAGTTTGAATCGAAACCGAAACCAAAACTTATGAAAAAAACTATGTGTATATATACATAACTTGAGTTCCTTCAGCTATAATCGAAACCGAAACCAAAAATTATAAAGAATTCTTGTTAAAATTATTTATACAAGAAATAGATTACTGGAGTGCTATCAGCTATAATCAAAACCGAAACCAAAACTTATAAAGAATTCTTGTTAAAATTATTTATACATGAAATAGATTACTGGAGTGCGATCAGCTATAATCGAAACCGACACCAAAACCTGTAAAAAATTCTTGTTAAAATTATTTATACATGAAATAGATTACTGGAGTGCTATCAGCTATAATCGAAACCGAAACCAAAACTTATAAAGAATTCTTGATAAAGTTATTTATAAAAGAAAATAGATTATTGAAGTGCCATCAACTAAAATCCAAAAACCGGAACCAAAACTTATGAAGAATTCTTACTAAAATTATTTATTACAAGAAATGGAAGTCCATAAGAATTAAACGACAGTCACTCGGATTAAAGCATGATACACAAAATAATTAACAAACACACTATCCTATTAATATATGAATTCTGATCTGTGCGCTCTATTTGTGGATCGTTATAGCTCTGTGATTTGATTGAATTTCTCCCGCAAAATAATTTGCCCTCGTCGTAATTATTGTCAAATAATCGCCTTCTCTAATATAAAGGGCACGCAACTCTGTATCATTCGTAGAAAGTTACAGTTTTTAATATAACAAAGAAATAATGTTTAAAAACGGCATATTTTAAAGAGAAAAAGCAAAAAATAAAATAAAATAAAAAGTAAAACGCATTACAAGAAAATAAACTATTGGGCAACGCCGAGTGGAGACAGCTAGTATGAATTAAGATTGAACGTTACATTCATTGTCCATGTTCGTCTTGCTAAATACAACTACATTTTTTTTCATCACAACTTGTACTTGAAAGCAAATTAACGTTTCATTCATTTCTGTTTTGGGAAATAGTTAAGTTTAATAATTTTTGAGTATCCATCATAAAAATATCTTTATGCCTGGAACAATACATACATACATACATACATACATACATACATACATACATACATACATACATATGTATTATATATATATATATATATATATATATATAATACGTATATATATAATACATACATATAATACGTATATATATATAATACATACATACATATGTATTATATATATATATAATACATATATTTAATACGTATATATATAATACATACATATATATAATACATGTATGTATTATATATATATATATATATATATAACATAGACATATATATAATATATATATATATGTAAGTATTATATATATAATACATACATACATATATAATATATATGTAGCTATTATATACATATATATATATAAATTATATATATATAAATTATATATATATACGTATGTAGTACACACACACATACACACACACATATATATATATATATATATATAGTCTTTGTTGATTACGAAACAGAATAGTTTAAATATCAAATCAATCAGAGGTCATTCAAGACAAATCATGACCTCCCAAGAGGTTTTTGAATATGAATAATGAAATTATTTACGAAAATATCTTATGACAATTATGATCGATTGATATATATAAAAAAGATGTTCCTTAAATAGTTTCTGGTTTCTTTAAAACAACCAAAACCTTTCAGATGTCTTATAGGTTATATCATTTTATTCAGGAAACGCTGGAAATGCTAAGGAGCGAACCAGTGACCACTGGAGAACACCGGAAAGATTCGATTCCTTCCTTAGGAAAAAGATCCCCTCGTGGCTTACTAGATTAAAAGGCCGCCCGGAGGGCGTTCTGTATTTTTTTTTCTTTTTTTTCCCCGTTGTTATTATTCTATTTCTTAAATATTGAAAAAAAAAAATGAAGTTACTATATATTCTGTAAACCGAGTGTCAACCATATAGTTTAATATGGCAATTTATAATCTATTTAATTGACAATGACCCATGAAATGAGTGCAATGAATGTATGCACAGATTTATTGAATTTTCCACGAATGTCCCAAAGACAGATGTGTGTGATTGAAAACATTTTAGAAATAATTTAAACAGAATAAACCCAATGTAAAACTTTATGCCTTGCTTAATAATTCCTGTAATTCCTGGCCGGATGTCTAAGAAGCATTTTAATGGATAGTTTTTATTTAAGTGATTTGTTAACGAGATTCTATCAAATTAAAAGCTACTATCAAAATTTTATTAATTTAAAAGTACAAACTAAGTTCTATTAATTCAAAAGTACTAACCATGTTCCATTAATTCAAAAACACTAATCAAGTTCCATTAATTCAAAAATACAAATCAAATTCCATTCATTTAAAAGTACTAATCAAGTTCAATTAATTAAAAAAATAATAATTGAATTCCATTAATTTAAAAGTACTAATCAAGTTCCATTAATTAAAAGTATCAATACATTTCTATTAATTCAAAAGTACTAATATAGTTCTATTAATACAAAGGTACTAACCAAGTTTCTATTAATTAAAAAGTACTAACCAAGTTCCATTAATTCAAAAGTACTAATCAAGTTCTATTAATTTAAAAGTATTAATAAAGTTCCATTAATTCAAAGGTACTAATCAAGTTCCATTAATTAAAAAGTACTAATCAAGGTCCATTAATTAAAAGTATTAATAACGTTCTATTAATTAAAAAGTACTAATCAAGTTCTATTAATTTAAAAGTACTAATAAAGTTCTATTAATTCAAAAGTACTAATATAGTTCTATTAATACAAAGGTACTAACCAAGTTTCTATTAATTAAAAAGTACTAATCAAGTTCTATTAATTTAAAAGTACTAATAAAGTTCTATTAATTCAAAAGTACTAATAAAGTTCTATTAATTCAAAGGTACTTACCAAGTTCCATTAATTCAAAAGTAGGATGTATTAATTCAAAGTATAAATTGAGTTCTAATTATTCACAAGTACTAACCAGGTTGCATTAATTAAAATATTAAACAGGTTGTATTAATTAAAAATACTATTAATATATTAATTAAAAGGGAATACACGGTTGTATTAATGTAAAAGTACTAAACAGACTATATTAGATTTAAAATAATAATAAAAATGCTAACCAATTATTTGAAAATGAGTGCAAGATTCTATTAATTTAAAAAGTACTAAACATTGCAAGGTAATTTCCGATCCGCACATATGAATATGAACGTACAATGCTTAATAATGTGTCATCCCTGTTGGTACTAAAGTAACTCAATTCTATAGCCTTAGTTACACAACCCTTCTCTCTTATTTTCTTAATGTTAATTAGCAGTATAGAGGCTAACTTGCTTTTTTTTGGTTATAATTGAAGTCTTGTTACCTACACTGATTATTAATTAAATTAATAGTATAGCTATTGGTATATTTTCTTTATATCTAAATATATTCTTTTTATGTATGAGTGTGTATGTATGAGTGTATAGGTACAGATACATTATGTGTATGTGTGTGTGTGTGTGTGTGTGTAAATATGGGTATATGTGTGTGTGTATGCGTGCATGTATATGTATGTGTGTATATATGTATGTATATATATATGTATGTGCATATGTATATATATGTATATGTAGACATGTGTATAAAACATTTTCCAGTTAAATATCATCATCATCATCATCATCATCATCATTATCGATTTTTGGATACCTTTCAGTTAGATATTATTATTTTTATTTAACAGTAACGTATTACCGTTAGGATTATAAAATAAAAATAACACGTTCTTTTAATACGCTTAGCCTTAGTTTTACAAATTACTCACAATCATTATTATATTCTAAACCTTCAGATTAATTCTCCCATTTAAAGGATATTATCAATGCGTATAAAATTAAAAACAATAGCACCTTATGCATTAAATAATATTATTTGCGATGACTGGATTAATTCGCTTTAAACAAATTAAAGACATTAAGATGAATTTAGTTTAATTGGTTCAAAGAATGATGTTAGTTTGAAAAACGCATTATTATTCCATTTGTTTTTTTTCTTCTTCTTTTCTCTTATTTTTTCTCTGTTTCTTTTTCTTTCCCCTTTTTCCTCCCCTTTCTATATCCGGTACACAACGTTGCATACTTAAGTGACAGGCAGTGGCGTATCTAGGGTATGGCAGGCATGGCCCGTGCCATGGGCGCCACTCTGACATGGGCGCAAAAATTGCTTTACAAAAATAAAAATAGGTATATATCTAAGGTATAAATTATTAAGAAGGGGCGCACATTCAAACTTTGCCATGGGCGCCATTTTACATAGGTACGCCACTGATGACAGGTCAAACTTTTTTATGGTCTTTTGAACTTTGCCTAAAGAGATCACTTTCGGCTATATATATATATATATATATATATATATATATATATATATATATATATATATACTGGGCCCAACTCTCTTCCTGATCTACATCAATGACCTCCCTAAACACATACTTAAATCATTCGTTGACATCTATGCTGATGACACGACCATCTACGGCAACACATCAAAGGCTGTAAATGACGAAGTTCTCTCGGATTCTCTCTCCTCTGATCTCGAGCGCGTGGTTCAGTGGGGGAAGATGTGGCTAGTTACCTTTAATGCATCCAAAACCAAACTCCTATCCTTACATCATCAACGCTCTGATCCCCAGCTGGCATCAATTGTGATGGATGGCTCTCGTCTGGGTGAGGCCCCGTGTTTTGACAAGCTTCTGGGTTTGACCTTTACTCCTGATCTGAAATGGAACACGTACATCAAGTCTGTTGCCAAGGTCGCTGGAAAGATGGTGGGATCCTTCTACCGCTCCAGAAGATATCTCACTACTGATGCAATTCTCTATCTATATAAAAGCCAAGTACGGCCAAGGATGGAATACTGTTGCCATATCTGGGCAGGAGCTGCCAAAAACAGCCTATCATGCCTTGACAGAGTACAAAATAGACTTCGTGGTTTAGTGGGGGATGCCCTTTTCTCTACCCTGCAACCCCTCTCCCACAGAAGAGACGTTGCGAGCCTATCCTTGTTTTATCGTTATTTTCATGGCAGGTGCTCGTCTGTACTCCAATCCCTGGTCCCCCCTCGCCAATCTTTCACGAAAAACACCCGTCTAGCTGAATCCACTGTGAAAAATTTTCCCCACTCTATATCTGTGCCTAAATCAAAACGCGGATTTCATGAGCAAAGCTTCTTTCTTAGAACTGCACGCCTGTGGAACTCTGTTCCGTCTGCCTGCTTCCCTCCGGACTACAACTTGGATGTCTTCAAGTCTAATGTTAACAAATTCCTAATGAACCGCCCCCCTAATTAAACACTTCATAAAATCTCCTCACTAACGTAATGTACTTGCAATAACCCTTATCCCTGAGTGACTTCCGGGCCTTGATAAGTGGTGATCACTGTGTAAAATATATATATATATATATATATATATATATATAGTAATTTATAAAATATATATGGCGATTAAGCTACACTGAATATTCGGCGTTTCATCCACTCTAGGACTCCTCAGCCTGAGGAGTCCTAGAGTGGATGAAACGCCGAATATTCAATGTAGCTTAATCGCCATATATATTTTATAACTTACTAACTATCTCTACCTACGTATTGAGCACTTTTGAAGTAAATACTTAAAGTTTACGCATAAATCTATACTTTCGTATATTAATTTATGTGAGTAAATTAAGTAGTTATATATATATATATATATATATATATATGTGTGTGTGTGTGTGTGTGTGTGTGTGTGTGTGTGTGTGTGTGTGTGTGTAAACACGTGTTCTCCCCCCTCTATCCCTTCATTATTAATTACCTCCTCTCTTCACCCCTAACGCTCCACCCCAGTAATAATATAGGTTTCTAATAAAAAGGCTTTCATCAGACTTTAAAATTCTTCTCACTGGACCCATAAAGAAGAATTTCTCCAGCAATATGCCCGACCCGGATTTATACTCAGCTATGCCGATTACCCAATATACTGCTGGGATATTATTACCTCACTGCTTTAAAGAAGAATCAACATGGATTTTACCACGCATTTTGGATCTAAAACTTTCATATCCATTTCTTCAAATTCCAGTACTATATGACTTCTGATTAATCAATTATCTTCACTTTGACTTTCCATGTTTCACTGACTTTAGCAAATAGGGTACACACCTTATAAATATTTGCTAATATTTTCTCATTTGAAGAGATGGTAGACATCGAAACCCTATAGGTTAAGGAGATAAAATGTTCTAAATTATTCTTTGTTTTGCTTAGAATAATAAAAAATCTTTGATATGAAACTCAAATATTTCACTTCAAAAATGTTTTTTTTGAAATTCATTGAATCGCTACAATTAATTTATTTGCTCTATCTTGTATATCGAGAAATTCTTATTTAGATGGGATAATACTTATAGAATATTACTGCCAGTAATATTCTGTAAATCTTATAATCACAGGCTTCCATACAAGCTGATTGTTAAATAACATTATTGCGAAGAATATATATATATATATATATATATATATATATATATATATATATATATATATATATATATATAAACCACTAAACTAGTTTTAAAACAGATCCTTTGTTCGATAAAATGCATGCTCATTGGCTGATAGGAAGGGGCGCGGCGGATACTAGAAAGCTGATTGGCTAACTAAAATCCTCAACAGAAGAGAACCATATAAAAACAATAAACAACCACAGAATTCGCGCATAAGCCTGACGAATCCTAGAGTGGATGAAACGCCGAATATTCAGTGTAGCTTAATCGCCATATATATTTTATAAATTACTATATATATATATATATATATATATATATATATATATATATATATATATATATAAAGCTGAACGTCTGTGTGTGTCTGGTCACGAATAGATTCCTATATGGTTGGCTATTATAGAAAACTGATCACATGTAATGACAGAAGATGTATCGAGACACAGGACTGGGTATGTTTGATCTGGCATAATGATGATTCATTAAAATTGTGGGGTCTGCGTACGCACCTAGTCCACAAAGTATGGAAATAAAAAATTAAAAAATTAAAAAAAAGAAACGTTTACAAGTGTTTTCGATATAGATGTACATAATAATACTTTGATAAGTATGTTTTAACTTAAATAGGGATGGTATAATAAAATTGTGGGGTCTGCGTTCGCGCCTGGCCTCCATAGAATGGAAATAGGCACACACTTTAATAAAGACTTTTCACATCTATCTGCGTAAGTATACTTTGATAATTATGTTTCAGTTTGAAGAAATATGTATAATAAAATTATGGGGTGTTCGTTCGCGCCTGACCTCCATAGAATGGAAATATGTCACAAAGTTTAACAAGTTTTTTTTAATATAGATCCACAGAATATTGTGATAAGTGTTTCAGTGTGAACAGATATGATATAATAAATTATGGTGTTTATCAATTTTATTTTTACTTTCATCATATTTTGCTTTGGTTTTGATACCCCCAGATTCGAAGCTATCTCTTTACAACCCTTCCTTTTCATAACCTATCATACTTTCATAAATCAGAGTCCATTTTCTCTAGGCTGTTGTTGCACCCAGTCAACGTCGGGTACTTTTGCTAATATATATATATATATATATATATATATATATATATATATATATATATATATATATATATATATATATAGAGAGAGAGAGAGAGAGAGAGAGATATGTATGTGTGTGTGTGTGTTTGTGCAATAATCAACAAAACAAAATGGATACGACCTTTATTCCGAAACTCTGTCGGCCAACATTCCATCGTTGGATGTTGTTAAACTAGACATTGACTAAAATAAATTTAATCGACAATTGGTATTTAAACGACGAAATACAACTTTAGTCACGTAAATTATTTTAGAGCAAAATGTTTTCCGCTGTCATTTTCAAATAACTGATTTTTACCTTAAAAAATAATAAATATATTGACGCAGAAAATGTCTTCGTAAAGAGTTTATAATTAATGCATTTGCTTTAAAAATCGAATTTTGTACATTGTACAAAAATATTTTTGTTATTTGAGATGTACGTTTTCTATTTACTTTGCCTTATTTAAAAAAAATTACCAGTACTTATATATGAATTTTAATCGATTTCCACACTGAAGGATAGCATATTTACAATTTAAAATAATATTTGCAGTTTATATTTATACGTGTTTTAAAAGGTCGTATGGTTGAAAATGTTAAAAACCAAGTTTTCGTTTCGTTGAAAACTAAACTCATTTCGAGTTTTACATAACATCAATATTACATTCAAGGACACATTTAAAAATATATCGCAAAAAAGATCCTCCCCCCAAAACAGAACAAAAGCAAAGAAAGTTGCATATTTTATAAAAGAGAAAAGGGGGCAAAAATAGAAGTGAAGATTCTCGGGCAACGCCGGTTCAAGTTCCCATGCACATGAGGTGTTTCCAAACGCAATTCAGACAACGCCATATATTCCTGCTAGTACAGTAATGATTTCAAAGATTAAAAAAAAACAAACACACGACTTGGGTAACATCAGCAAGCATCGAAACCAAAACGTTTAGGGACCCTGCCTTAGTCGATACCATTTGAGATGGACGAGAAAGGTTACAAATTAGACGACTTAAAAAAAATTAATGCACATTTGCGCATTAGTTGCATGTTTGATGGACTTACTTTTGAAGTTTGATCTTTTAGCAGCTATTTTTATCGGCTAAAACCAACCCTAAAGTTTTTCAAATACACTATATATGAAGTATCAAGCCTTTAGACGGACTAAAAACTTAGAGAGGGGTCTGGTAGAGACATTCTACAAACAATGTCATATATATGTATATATATATATATATATATATATATATATATATATATATATATATATATATATATATGTGTGTGTGTGTGTGTGTGTGTGTCTGTGTGTGTATGTGTTTGTGTATTTGCTTGAAAGTTTTCATCCTTAAAGCTTCGCAATCATGCATAATGTAGAAGCTATGCATAATTAAATTGAGCTTAACAGTTAAATGGAAAAAATAATAAATTAAAATTGGAAAAATAATGAATACACGTTTTTCAAAAGAATATGTAAATTGGTTAACGTTATGAAGTCGCTCGCATATCCATGACTGAGTATATAAAGAAGTTCGTTTCAATAATTTTTAAATAGAAAAAGTAGGCTTTCCTATCAATGTTAGAGCGAGAAAATAGTCAGTTATATATATATATATATATATATATATATATATATATATATATATATATATATATATATATATCGCTGCATGTCAGTGTGCTAGAACAATTTCATCCAAAATGTTACGCAATTATGCACAATGTAGAAAATATGCATCAATAGTACTGAGCGTAATAATAGTTAAATGAAAAAGAAACCATAAATATAAATAATTAATTAAAGAAAGTTCGTTTTTAAAAGAATATGCAACTTAGTTAACCGTTCGCATAATTGAGTATATGAAGAAGTTTGGGTCCAAAATTTTTAATAGAAAAAGTAGGATTTTAAAATCAATGTAAGTGCGACCAGAAAACTCATATCTATCTATCTATCTATCTATCTATCTATCTATCTATCTATCTATCTATCTATCTATCTATCTATCTATCTATCTACAGGGTGTCCCAAAAGAAGCTGATGGTTAAATAATTCATAACTTTCTTAATTTTTTTATATTTTTCTTTTATTTTTTCAGATCATCTAGAGTAACCTTTCCAAGGTCATCATGAGTCGTTACACTACCGAGGAGCGGATATTTATTGTAGAGTCGTATTTTCGGTTGAATGAGTCAATATCAGAAACTCAAAGAGAATTTCGACAAAACTTCAACACAAGAAATTCCCCTACTCCTAATGCTATAAAAGCTATGGTGGCTCGATTTCATGAGCAAGGGTCTGTGTGTGAGCTCCCTAAATCTGGTAGACACCGTACGGCAAGAAATGATGAAAATCGTCAGAGATTAGCAGAGAGTGTGGCCGAGGATCCATCCACATCAGTAAGAAGGAAATCAAGTCAAATTAGGGCCTCTCGATTAATGTGGTTCCGACAAGACGATGCAACGGCGCATACGGCACGAGAAACCGAATAATTTCTCGTGGCTGTGAGATAAATTGGCCACCCCGCTCGCCAGATCTCACATGTGCAGATTTCTTCCTTTTGGGGGTTACCTCAAAGAGCGGGTATACGCAAACAAACCAGCCACAATAAATGCTCTTAAAAACAATATAGAGGAGAAAATTAGGCCATAAGCCCTGAAAAATTAAGTGATGTGTTGGACAATGCCTTGCCGAGAGCACAAGAGTGTGAAAATGAAAATGGTGGACGTTTGAGCAATATCATTTTTCATAGCTAAAATTAGACATTTTGAAAAACATACTCTAGATTAAATTATATAAATAAAATTAGAAAAGGTAGACTATGATATCTTACTATACATCAAGACATTACGGAGATGCTCATCTACCTACATATGAAAATTGGTAAGCATAACTGAAATATTGAGGAAGTTAATCAAATTTAAAATCCGTCAGCTTCTTTTGGGACACCCTGTATATATATATATATATATATATATATATATATAAATATATATATATATATATATATATATATATATATATATATATATATATATATATATATGTAAGGTGTCCCAAAAAGATGTATACACACTCCTAAACTTACTTTGCACTTCAACAGTGTTTTCATACTTCCAGTAGCATTTTAGAATTAATTCTTTTCTCCAAAGTTTAGCCTGACTGCCATTATTAAGATCAATGAGTATAATCTGCAAAGAAAAAACAAACATTTGGTTTTAAATTATTTAAAGTGTACATACATCTTTTTGAGACACCCTCTGTGTGTGTGTTTGTGTGTGTGTTTGTGTGTGTGTGTGTTTTTGTGTGTATGTGTGCGTGCGTGCGTGTACAGGGTGTGGCAGAAATACCTCCCACATTTTTAACTTTCAACCATATGAACTGATGCAAGTCGAGGCCACCGAGAGTAAAGGCCAATGAACATGACAGCGTGACACCATTACCAGATCAACATGTAGGTATATGGTGCTTAAAGTTTCTTGTGTTCAACCATATGACCACGCTAATATCCATAAAAATATTTTTCGTGGTCCCTTATGGTAATTTTATTAAGGTAATTCAAACGTGCATGTATTTTTTTCTAAAGAGAAAGAAAAATTCTCCATTTTGATAATTATATAATTGCACATTGGGATAATTTTAATCTAACAAATTATAACAGTAACCTGTTTTTTAAATTTTCTTACATGTCTCTCGAAGAAAATCGAATATTTAATTTTATTTATTTAAAAAAAAAACAAATAATTTTTATATGAGAATATTTTTCAGTTCCTTTTTTTAATAATAAATAAAACTTTTCATTGAGTATTTTCAATTATTTTAAAGTTCGAAGCATTTTTCACGACAGTTTTTTTTTAATTAAAATATTTTTTTATTTAACTAAAACGATCGATGAATTCAATATTTTAGCACCGGGTGTAATTTATTTCTTTGAAATATATTTAAACCTTAAAGTTTGTTTGTTTTATAACATTTCAACTATAAATAATTTACATGGCTGAAATGGGAAATGACATAGGAAATTCTCTGTTCTCTATCGAGATATGTGAACACAAATTCATCTTAAAAATTCATTAACTAATCAGTTTTAATTAAAGTTTTGATATGAACTAAAAATAAAGAGTACATTAAATTTTAGTCAACATATTTTCTTGTGTTTTATCTTATGTATGTATATATATATATATATATATATATATATATATATATATATATATATAATTTTCATTCCATATTGACACTTGGAACGTAATGTCTACTATAAAAGTACTTGTACAACAGGGAATCGACATTGCGTATGTATATTAAACCGAGAAATTCAATAAAGAATTGACACCATTGTGATTTCAGAGTTAAAAAAAATGGCCGAGGAAGCCCGAGGAGCAAAACGGGCGAAACACTACGATGAAAAACAACGACGAACAAGCCAGTCTGAAAATTATAAATAAAATTGAAACGTTCGAATCAACCTTAAATTCTACAAACCGAAACGTCAATCGTTTTATTCGTATTGCTTGTATTAATCGGCCATGTATCATTCTAAAAAAAATTGTAACTAATTTTCCATCCAAAATTGATATATTATTTCCTAATTATGTTTTTTTTTTGTTTATGACCATTTGCTTCTTTGCTCTTCTTTTTTTGTTCTTATTAATTCCTCTTGCAAAGAATGCAAAAACAAAAATAAAACTGCCTCGTCATATTCGCAAAGTTATTAAATTAAGGCTCTTTGCTGAAAGTGATGAAACAATGATATAAAAATCGACCCAGATTGATAAATACATGGCGATAAAGACGTCAGATAAGAATTTGCTTAGATTGAGGGCTTTCTATGGAGGAGCCTACTGTTTCCAAGCAGACCTGTATTTCGCTGTTCAAGATGGGCGGCGACGTGGGTGGGTGGGACGGTTTCTAGATAATACGATGGGGATGTAGATATGGATAAATAGATAGATAGTAAAGGGAGACAAATCGATTAAAAAATAAAATAGTAAATATATCATTATGTTGTATTACTCATGACTTGAAACACCGTTTAATGATGCTATTAAATCTGAATATAAGACATTTTTAGAAAAATGACTTGGGATATTTCTTATATACATCAATGTGTAATATATATATATATATATATATATATATATATATATATATATATATATATATATACATGCATATATATATACATGCATATATATACATGCATATATGTATATATCTAGCCGCTGTTCATTTATATATATATATATATATATATATATATATATATATATATATATATATATATATAATAAAAAGAAAATGAATTAAATATTTTGAATTGATATTTACTGATATTTTTATGCGATCGCTGTAATAGAAAAATGTGCTCACCATTTTAAGAGAGAGTAAGAATTAATTAGAACTAGGTTTTGGCATTTACACAGACTGGACTTAAAAAAAAAATAAGAAAGAAAAAGCTAATAATTACTTTTTCATTCTTGAAAAATATTTGGCACCAAAATTCCACAGCAATAAAGAACAATAGCCGAATTAGTTCGGTGGATGATGCGACTCATTCATCATAAAACACCTTCTAAGTTCTTAAATAAACTAGTTTAAAATTAAAGAAACGATTATAAATATATTAGAGATAACGATGACTCATCTCGGAAAATTTGGTTTGCTTGATTTGTTTTACGGCATATCAACCCTTTTCGAGTTATTTTATGCCAAATTTGATAATTCTGAAAAAAAAAAAAGGTTTTATGCATCAAGATTTTTTTTTATATCTTCAAATATTTATTTATGGTGTTTGGTCTGGTTGTTTTGTTTTTCAGTATATCAATTATTCTCGGGCTATTTAATGCCGAATCCGGTAACTTTGAAAAAAAAAAAGTTCCTATACTTCAAGTTCTTTATATTTTAAAACCCATGGTGTTTAGTCTGGTTGGTTTGTTTTACGGCATATCAACCCTTTTCGAATTCTATTATTTTGGCAAAAGTTTTTATGTTTCAAGTTCTTTATATCGTCAAGTATTTATTCATGATGTTTAGTTTGGTTGTTTTGTATAAAAAAATGCTATTTTTGTTTTTAGCTTTGCAGAACATGAATGAGTTTTGCAAAGCAGGAAAAACAATTACATCGGCGTTGTGTGCATTTAAGCCAGGAAACCGATATTTCCAGACAGCCTTATCTGGTAGCACTGTATTTGAAACTTTGGTTTATTGTCTTAAGATATGACGAGTAGAAATACGGAGGTTTTTTTTTTCGTTTATCTTTTGTGGTTCTTTGTTTTGTGTCCTTTCACGGACTTTAAAAATACATTTTAAAACCAAAATGACCGGGTAGATATAAATCACACCCCTTTCTGAATGTTACTACGAAATTATTATAAATAGTTTTCGTTTTATTATTTAACTAGTTGCCCGTGTTCCGGCGCTGCCAACGAAAGAAGATTAAGTATAGAGTAGTTAACATTGATAATGATTATAAATAGTTTTCGTCTTATTATAAAACTAGCTACCAGTTTCCCAGCGTTGCCTATGAAATGAGCTTAGTTATAGAGGAGTTAACATGGTGATAATGGTTTTATTATTAAACTAGCTAAAAATCAAAACTCGTTTCTAACGTTTTCTTTTCTGGTTTTTGTACTTCTTCTTTCTTATAAAATAAAATCAATTTTCTTTTGTATTTAAACAAACTAAAAATGAAAAGTAATTTCTATTTCTATCTTCTCTGTTTTCTATTTTTTTCCGTAGTGTTCTTTCTGCTCATGATTTATTACAAAAATGGTACTTACACAGATTACGGACCGTGCTGAAATAATAACGTTATTATTAGAAACCTATTCTTAACATGGGGAGGGGAAGATGTTTTTAAGACTATTCTGTACTTTTATTTAACAAAAAATATCGTAAACATTGAATCTAACTTGTTCTTCTCATATATCATTTTCTAATCTTCACTTTCTGTTGTCTGCTTCAAAAACTCTTAAATATTTGTAGGTGCCACGCTCGCTTAGTGTTCCTATTTACTATGCCTCCCCACAGGACAGAGTTTGACACCAGGGTCGTTTTTTAACGTGGAGAAAAGAAACAAAAATAAAAATTGTCTCAGTCGTGAAGGATTTCTCCTCCACTGACAGAGAACAAGAAATCGAAATGAAGCATCTGAAGAACAGATACGGTATTTATTTGCTCCCCCACCGAGCAAATTAGGCACAAGGCCGATTTTTAATATGAGGAGTGAAGGGGAAATGGGGACCAACTCCCCGGGGAGTAGGGGAGCTGGATAGTGACAATTGGTATGAAGGGTTGCCCCTACATTGACCAAGGTCTTATCTGTGGGGTCGCCCCCACATAGGGTTTTGCTTGCAGTATCTGCCGGAACAGATACTACATTTTGATCTTGTCCCGAGTGTTTCAATCTTCCGTTTTCTTATTCTTGTCTCTGGCAATGCGCACTTCTTCGTTCCAAATTTCATTTAAATGTCCTAGCTGAATATTTTTATTGTGATTATTAGGATTTCCAGTTCTTATTTGTTTTTTTGCAAATAGATTTAAGTTGTCGATATACATGGAGAGGTTTATTCTTCATTCTTTTTTTTAGTAAATTTATATCTAGCATCACGATTCCTAGTTACGTCGTTGAGTGTCATCATCGTAATAGCAGTAGCGATGGTAGGGGATTTCCTTGGAAGAGTCCTCTCTGTATTAAAAAAAAAAACGTTTTAGTTAAGTATTGTCCTCTGTCTGATATTTTTACAGCCTCAAGCACTCAATTAGTTAAGCTTGAGAGATCATGTCGCACTTTATTATTCTTGTAATCGATCCATGCCATGGTTATGTTCCTTTTTTGCTGTTTACCTCTTTCGTTATTTTTTTTATTTATGCACAGCAAGTCATGCGTCACTCTTTTTTCTTTCAGGCATTCTTTTTGTTCCTTATAAAGTAGCCCATGCTTTTTAAGGGAGTAACTGATTATTTTTCTTAGTAGTGCTGTTAAGATTTTCCATATGGTTGTTAAACAGGTTATTGGTCTGTAGTTGCTTGGTAATTTTTCTTTTTACTGTGTCATTTTGTATTAATGTAGTTCTTCTTTGGTCATCCATTTTCGTACATTTGTTTGGTGGATACATCTTTTCAGGTTTTCCATTAGACTTTTATATTAACCCTTCTCTTAGAGTGGCCTCCGGGTCTTGAGTTCGCTAGTAAAAAAAAAAAAGGTAAAATCATCCCAATTTTCTGAAGATACCTATTAAATTGTTATGAAATAATTTACCTTTATGCCTAAATAAACTAAATATAAAAACTGTTTTTTTAAATATTTTCTTTCATGGTCTTAGTACATTTGCTCTCTATTCACGTATTAAAAAATATGCTTCAAAATGAAACCAAACAGATAAATACAAACCGCATCTTTCTTAAGATAGATACTAAATTTGATAAAATAATGGCGCTAGTGCACTTATTGATCCGCAGTATTTTTAAAATAGTATTTTCAATTCTAATTAAAGTTTTATATCTCGCCAAACTTTCACAAGAAACACTCGTCTAGCTGAAAACACTATCAATAATTCCCCCCACTCTTTATCTGTGCCTAAACCTAAACGTAGATTCCACGAACAAAGCTTATTTCTTAGAACTGCACGCCTGTGGAATTGTCTTCCGTTTTCCTGCTTTCCAGCTGACTACAATATGGTTGTCTTCAAGTCCAACGAAAACAAGTTCTTGATGAGCCGTTCCACTTAAGTTAACAAATTTACCGAATTTCCATTACTAACGATTACTATACTGTCCAATTGACTACTGTACACGCTTAACCCTAATGCTCGAGTAGTCTCTGGGCCTTGATCAGTGGTTATGCCTATGTAAAAAAATCTGCTTTTAAAAATTGTAAGGTTAAAGTACAGAATAGGTATAAAACACCCTCCCTCCCATGTTAAGAACGGCATTCTAAATAATAACGTTATTATTTCAGCACAGATCAATAAGTGCACTAGTACGAAAATAATTTACTTGTGTATTTTAACAAACTTGAAAAGAAAAGTCGCCTCTATTGTTATCTTGAACTGTTTTTTTTCTTTTCGCGCATTTACAAAAAGGTAAATATAAACCACGCCCATTTAGAAGATATCTACTAAATTCATTTTTAAACAGATAAAAATGGAAACTTGCTTCAAATCTATTCTTCTCAGCATTTTTCGTACATTTAATTTTAGCGGATTAATAAAAAGTTGAGCTGACTTAAAAGATACTCCGCCCCATTCTATTGTTAAAAATAAAATATTTTATTTTGTAACTAAAGAGACCACGCCCCATTCTGCTACTAACTTGCGTAAAAATTCTTAAAATCAATTTATTTTGCTTTAAGAAAATAGTAATAATAAAAATATATTCAAATGTAGCACTTCATAAAGTGTTATTAGTTCTCGGATTATTGAATAGTACTTAAACCCTAAAAAAATGACCAGATAATCTAAACCACTCCCCTTTTGAACTATACTTACTAAATTGCTTGTGAAATAATTTATTTTTGATTTTAATCTGATAAAATAAAAAAGAATTTCAAATTCTTTATTTTCTGCTCTTTCGTATATTTCCACCCCACTAACGGATTTAAAATAAAGTAAATTAAAAATAACTGGATAAATTTAAACCACGCCCTTTTTAAAAATTGACCAAACAGTTAAAATCCCACCAATTCGAAAATATACTTATTAGATTGTTTGCCAAATAATTTTTTTTAAACAGGTAGAAAAGTAAAAAAGAAATTCAAATCTTGCTACACAGCAAATTTTGCTCCGGTGTACATTTTCGCTCTATTCACGGATTAAAATGAACTAAAAGTGAATCTAACTAGATTAATTCAAACTACGCCCATCTTAAAAGGTATCTACAAAATTACTTAAATATATATCTTTTAATCAATAAAAAATTAATATTAGTTTCTAATATTTTCTTTTCTAACCATGCGTGCATTTTATTTTTTATGGTGCATATCTTTTACTACAAAAGTAAACCTGATTTTATAGTTAAATAGAAAGCGCCATTTGGGTATTTATTTGTTTCCTACGACAGCAAATTAGGCACGAGGACGTTTTTTAAATTTGGAGCGGGGAGAAGGGGGATCAGCTCCCCCGAGAGGAGGTGAGGGGGAGCTGGTAGTGAGAGCCTCTTAGTATATAGGATTGCCCCAACATGGATCAGAAACTCATTGTCCTAAGAACAATGGTCTTATATGTGGGGTTGCCCCCACATATGGTCTTGAATTGCAGTAGGCCCAAACCGTCTCTGCCTTGAGACGACATTCATCCCAGATCGGTTAAGTCGGCTTCTTCCAACGAATTCGCCGCATCTCGCGCCAACGCTGACACTATCGACAGCCAGGCACGGTTCCAAGTGCGAATACCGTAGATTGTCGGCTCCAGAGTAGGTTCGGCTTAACCGTTCTGAGACACGTATTTGGCTTGCCGCCGCATTCTTTCTTCCAAGAATTCACCGAATATTTCACCACTATACTTAAAAAAAAGTTTCTAGTACTTATCTATATAAATAAAACGGTAGATGTGTGTAAATATTTACCGATAAAGTCTTAAACTACTGGTCACATAACACTGAACTTAACAGGGAATAGTAATCATTAGGTTTGTGACAAGAGAATGTTCTTTTTATTCTTTTAACTCGCAAGTATATACCCGACATAGTAAGACACAATCAATCAATCAAGAACCACATCAGTCTATATAAAAAACACATGATATTAACGGATATATACTCAAGAGTAAAAACAATGAAAAGAATATGCTGTTGTCACGTCCCTAGTAACCATACACCAAAGATGGTTTATGACGAGTAAATTTTTTGTTTGGATGAATGAATAACGCATACAGAAGTCGGCAAGTTGAAATGCAAAATGCTCATTTTCACTTACCGACCTATTTGTATTTGTTTTTGCGTGCGTAAACCTAATCATGGGGAAAAATGGTTTAATTAAAAAAACTTTCTCATCTGTCTGTCGGGTTAGCGTTAAAATGTTTTGGTTTCGATTCTAGCTGATGGCACCCGCATCATTTTTTGTAATTCTTTGAAATCAGTACTATATATCAGGTACAATATAATATTCAATAGGGAATTGACTCTGTAAGAATAAATATGAAATCTACATGAATTAAAATGTATTTAAGCGTATTTTACGACCATTAAGGTCAGGCGGTCCTCCCGTTAGTAAAGAAGTGCGAACTACATTAAACGTTTTCTTGTCAAGTACTGTACTTGCAATAACCCTTATCCCTGAGTGGCTTCCGGGCCTTGATAAGTGGTGACCACCGTGTAAAAAAAAAAAAAAGAAAAAGTACTTCGTTTAACGATTTTTTTTCCCCAATTTTGACCCATTTTTGGCCCCTTATGAATGTACGATATGTATAACTATTTTTTTTTTAATTTGGACCCATTGTGGACTTCTTAAAAATTTTAACCGGCAAAAGACCGATAAAAGAACGCCCCGTAAAAAATCCAATCATTTGAGGCCCCTAGCGGCGCTCTGAGACTTTTTGTTTCGGAAGTGATAGAGTTTGAAAATATGGAGACAAGCAGACAGACAGACAGACAGATTGACAGACTGACAGACATATAGCCGTTTATATATTAGTTTAACAGGCACATCTAAAGTTCTTATTTACTTGCCTCCTTAATGTAACATAGCACGGGTGCGCGTATGTGTATGCATACGAAGCGACGTCACCGAGAAAAAAGGACTATAAAAAAGAGAAAGAAAGCGATCACGAGAGAGACGATATAACGTTCGAGATCTCCTGATAAGCGTGGAGAACGTTCCAGATCACGTGGATGACGTCACGGCTGTAGCAATGAGGGAATAAATGTTGTTGCTACAAAGAAACAAGCGAGTTGGAGTTATTTCCTATTCTTTGTATTATGTTTCCTTTGCGAGTGAATCTGCGCACAACGTGTGTTGATCCGTTGACAACGTTACAGAATTAGCTACTAAGTCCAAGAAATAATTTCGCTTTGTTTTTCAACAGAGAAACAGGAAACCTGTTTTTTTCAAATCATGGTGAAGTTGATTTTTTTCCTGGTAAAGAAACAAGATGGTGTTCAGAATAAAGTTTTTGTAACGTGCAAGTTATACTTATCGCAGGAACAGACATACAAAGTAAAGAAATAAATAAAAATCCGGGTCGGCATTTTTTCTTTTTTAACAAAAGTTTTTTTTTATTACCGTTACTTTCAGCGCTACTTTTAAAAAAAAAAGTCTCTCGATGCCACATGTTCATTTTTTCACGGTTTGTTTCTCCTTCCTCTGACCGCAAGCCAGTAACCGCCGGCCCATTTTCGTCTTCGACTTCACACGCGCATTTTCTTCAACGTGCACTTTACTTCTGCCCCGAGCACATGGTGTGTTTTTCTCTCATTTTTCTTCTTCTCGCGCACACTTCCTAATTTGCATATCCGCTTTTTCAGCTACTCTTGCTGCTGTTGCTGCTAATCTCTTCGCAAGCCATTCATTCTCCGCTGCTTTTGATACTTTCCTGCGCGTTCATATGCACCATGTGACATTTTATGTAAAAACGAAAACTGACTAAAATAATACGAAACTAGCACACTACTAAATAAACTGAACTTTTTAATTTTTTTATTTAATAATCTATATATTAATACAATAGCGTGTGTGTTCTTTTGTGTGCCACGCTTACATCCGGGTCGTTTAATTGTTATGTTCTTCTATTTCTTGTAATAAATAATTTTACCAAGAATTATTCATAAGTTTTGGTTTCGGCTTCGATTATGGATGAAGGGACTCAAGTTATATATATAACTACATATATTTTTTTTCATAAGTTTTTATTTCGGTTTCGATTCAAGCTAATGCATCCAAGTCATATGGATATATTTTTTTATTTTTGAAATCGCAACTTTATAATATATAAAAATCGAAAGAACATTAACTCTATAAGAATATATACGAATTCTGCAAGAATTAAGATATCATATTTAAGCGTACTTTACGACCGAGCTTTACCGAGCATTCGTGCCAGATTAGATAAATTCTTTTGCTGTTTCTGTTTTAACAAAAAAGCTAAAATAACAACAGGTCCCGCTATTACTAATAATTACACACGACTTTTTTCATCAAAATAAAATAAAAAAAATATTCTTTTGTAAAAAATAGTTGTATTTTTATTTTTTTATTTTTGGGGCACTCTGTGTTTTGCAGAAAATTGAATACTTCAAATGAAGGCTTAAATTACGACTAATAATGGCACAATTGTATTTTTAATAAATTAAAATAAAGATTTCTTTAAAATGCCCTTTAAAATAAATAAAACTGTCAATGTTTTTTTTTCTAATATGAATAAAAATAAAAATAAAAATGCATTAATAAAAATAAAAAACAATTAAGTTTATTGAGCAGTGTGTTGGTTTCTTATTTCTTTTTACCTTCAGTTAGTTTCTGTTTTGACCGCCATCTTGTTTCACTTCTAATCTGAACGCCATCTTGTTTCACTTCGATGTCACTTCGCATGCATCTTGTTTCTTCAGTGGGAAGAGGTCAACATCATTTAAATCGTTAGATTGCAAGTATCGTATGCATAGATGAACCTGTGCCCTCCATATGCTTTCTTTCCCTCCTATTTCTACGTAAAATCGATGATTATTTAGAAGAGATTCGAACTATGGGGTGTTTTTTTTTTTTTTTAAATCATTTTGCTAACTTTCAGAAAGTGCACGATAGTTAATCGTATCGGTAAAGGTCTAAAAAACTGTACCAGTAACCAGTCCAGCTTGGAAGATATCCTCTATCTATTGAGTTAACTTTAATACTTGACCTACGCATAACCTTACAACTCTTTATCACTGAACAAGTTTCTATGATAAACAAATAAACAGTAACTCTTATAAACAACTTTCAATGAATTAAGTTTGGAATACGATTGTCCTGACGTCTGAAACCCACAGCGCTTAACTAATCGATCGACTTCCCCTAATGTCTCAGCTAATGAAAACCCTTGTTTTTACAAGAACTCTAAAAATATTCACGAACATTCTGTTTTCCTATTGCTGTAAACCTTTCAGTTTAAACATATATAAATTATATCTTTTGTGAATATATGCCTTTTGAACTCATTATTTTTTGTTTAACGTATGACTCGTTTTTTCTCACATTTGATTATAAAACCTGCAAATCTTTTTTTCAATGAAAATGTTCCTTTTAATCCGTTTCATCCCCAAAATATCCGTATCCTTACAAAACACCCTAAAGCAAAACTAAAAAAAACTGACGTGAATATATCCCTAAAAACTAATTACCTCCTCCCTAAAACTGGTGATCGATATCCCATAACTAGTGACCTTCATCTATACCTACTAGATCGGAAACCAGATTGGTCAGGAGTTAAATACGACTCTACAGTTGAAGCAATTCGTGTGAGGATGAGCCGTTAATAAAGCTCGAATAGGACACAAAGCAAGGGTATAGATCGAACGTTAGTAGCCAGAATTAAGCATTATCTGGCTTAAGGAGAGTAATCAGTTAGCCTTTTCTCCAGATCTTAGGGATTTGATGGACGGTGGTGCAGCGGTTATATAGCGTCAGAAATAATTCGTGTGTCCTAGGTCCAAGTGCCGTATCATCTCAGTATTGATGCCATCTAAAGCAGAAGCCTTGATTCATTTAAGATGTTTCATGACTTTTTAAATTTCCTCTATCATAAATGATAAAAAGATATCACCTGATTGTTCAATGACGATCTTCATTTCAATCTTTATCTGCTATCTACGTTCCTTGTTCAACGGCTTACCGTTCAAGAACAGTTGACTGGCAACTTGGTTATGAGTTACCCGATAATTCTTTGTTGTGATTGGCTCAAAGCGTTCAGTTTATTTACTGTTTTCCAGACCGCCTTGCTGCTATAAGTCGACTGAGACTTCCCTCCAGCATTCTTTTCAAGCGTCGCTTAATGCACTCCACAGTGATTCATTAAGGTCATGAGTGTGCACAGAGAACGGATCACGGTTATAGGCTGCGATGTACGGCTCGTAGATCACCGTACAGGAGTTATCGATATTACATGAAAAGGCTGTCCCTTCTCATGTAAGAAGACATGCTAGATAAGTGAAAATGATATTAGGATAAGGCTAGAATCGAACCCTGTAGGCAAGATAATGGAAAGTAGAATGTTTTGTTTCTGTCGGAAAAAAAGAGTCGATTGTCCATTCTTTCAGAAATCTGGATATTAAATATGTCAGTTAACTGAAGGCACAATTCGAGTTAAAATATATTGTTTAAAAATAGGTTAAAATTAGAATTGAGGATTCTTTTGTTTGCCAAAAGTGTGTTTGGATAAACATATGTAAAGCTACGTGAAAATTAGTCACGTTTGTAAACACACGTCTGACGTCATAAACAAAGAAGATTTCTCATTATAGGAATCTAAAGGTTCGAAATTAGAAGAGTTGATGAGTCAAGCGTAGATCAGAGAAGATCTCACACGGTGATAGTGAGTTGGATAGTAGGGGCGAAGGGAGAAGATTAGAAGGTGTAAATCCAAGTTTGAATTCCTGACGTCACCGATCGGTCGGTTTAAGAATAAAGAAACCAACTATGTTTGTAACTGTTTGTCTCGTGTCATCATTCCTCACAACCAAAAAAGTAAATGTGTTTTTATCATCATCTTGTAACGAACATTGTAACCCCTTCCAAGTATTATGTGTCCTCCCCTCCATCATCATAAGTGAAGTAACTTCCCCCCTCCTTGTGTATGTGTATAAGAACTGTTGCATCATATCATGCAGTCTGTATTAATGATATGAAGTCCCCAAGAAGCATCCCAGTCTGATATAAGAGTCTCCATCATTATCATCGTCATCTGTTCTGAGTCCCTGTAATATGAATCCCCGTTATACATGTCTGTCATCTTTAAATATCTACGCTATGCAACACCGAGACCAGAAACGTAGTTCACTCTGCAACCCTTTGAGGTGTTATACTTCGCACAATGCCACAGCCACACATATGATTGAAAAGATTCATATAAACACAAGACAGTGGGGATAATGGCAATATTATTGCCCAGACGCAGTGCAAAGCTTTCCCAGTTAGTTCTACGGTAGTTAAATCGTTGACTGGGCTTGGCGGTGATAGGCTGGACAACTGCTTGTAGCTCAACTACGATTGGACGGCAGGCCCTAAACTCCTCCGGAAAGAGTGGGTAACACTAAACTGGACCCGGGCGAAGGTTGCCAAAAACACGGAACAACTAGCATAAGCGAGGCTATGTATAGGACGCTCGAATTGTCCCCTAAGTGAAGCGTGCTCTGATGGGGACCTTAGGAATGATGGATTTCTAGATAGACCTAAATCATTTATTTTCTGCTCTTTGTACATTTTTCTTTCTAGAGATTATTTTTTTACTTTTAGAGTTATGTGTTATTGTACTTGTTTGTACTTGTTTGTTCGAAATAAGTATAAGTAATGGGCTACAACGTACTGTAAAAAAACAAAACAAAACAAAAACAAAAATCAATAAGATTGTATTGGGAACAATGTAAAAATAAAGAATGATATAAAATAAAATACGCATTAAGTGCGTTTGAAAGCCAAATCACAACGTAATAGTAGGAAAATAAACAAATATTTTAGTTGTTTGAAATTTATAACATAAATATATTTCGGAGCTATACTCCATCCTCAGTATGTTGTTTTCTTTCTTTTTTTCTCTTTTCGTCTTCCTTGCCATGCTGTAAAGTTGGAGAAAGAAAAGTCCGTTTGTAAAGAACCGCGCGTTGTATCTCAGCGGTTGTATTTTGAAATGTTGGAACTGTGCGTAGGCAACGCGAGAATAACGCCAAGGGTGTGAATTCCATATAGAAAAGTTGATTCAATTTGAATAAAATAAAATATATATATGGAATTTACGCTCTTAAAGAATTATGTGTTTTTGAATTTTTGGGATGAGGATTGATATTTCATATTTTTTGGATTATTCGAACTACTAATCTCGTCTTGAGTGTTATTCCCACAATGTTTCGGTAGCTGTAACCTGCAACCTACTTCATGTGTACCTTGTTGAACTCGGGAATTTTCTGTCGAATTCATCAATTACGTAGAATTCTTCATAAGTTTTGGTTACGGTTTCGATTATAACTGATGGCACTTAAGTCATCTATTTTTTTTAAATAACTAATTTTGTCAAGAAGTCTTCATAAGTTTTGGTTTCAGTTTCGATTATAACTGATGGCACTCCAGTAATCTATTTTTTTTAATAAATAAATAATTTTATCAAGCTTCTTCATAAGTTTTGGTTTCGGTTTCGATTATGGCTGAAGGAACTCAAATTATATATGAATCGAAACCGAAATAAAAACTTATGAAAAATATATATGTATAACATATATTTTTTTCATAAGTTTTTTTTTAACCGAAATAAAAACTTATGAAAAATATTTATGTTATACATATATATTTTTCATACGTTTTTATTTCGGTTTCGATTCAAGCTAATACCCCCAAGTCATATGGATATTTTTTTATTTTTGAAATCACAACTTTATAATATATAAAAATCGATAGAACAACAACTCTATAATAATATATACGAAATCAGCAAAAATTAAAATATCATATTTAAGCGTATTTTACGACCTGGCTTCGCTGTGCGTCCCTGCTAGCTTGGACAAATACTTTTGCAGTTTTAACAAAATAGCTACAATAATATCAGAGCGTCTCCATTTACGCCGAATGTCTACAGAATGCCAATGTGATATATGAATCAGTCCCCTGTGGAATTTCCACAGGTCCCGCTAGTTTAGATTATTCTAACTACTGTTGCAAATGGATTGGAAATTACATCTTCCAAAACGCTGTGAAAATATCACTCGAAATAAAAAATAACGGCCTGGATTAATCGGGCTACCATTGACAAAAGTTTGAAAAATATGCTTCTATGAATTCTCTAACATAGTTCGAATACATCGCTGTAAAATCTTGGGTTCTTAGTTTTAAACATACAATCGGCTTTTATAGTTTCGATTTATTTTTCTTCCTCAAAGGACAAGTTCTTAAACTTTCTTCGCGAAAAGTTAACATTCCTGGAATATTATTGGCTCTATCATATTCAATTTACATTCAATATGATCATATTCTGACCACACCCGATTACTGCTTGACAATGGTGGAAAATCATGTCATGCAATCGAAAAAATCTTGTGGCTGTAAGCGCCTAGCATAGAAATAGACACAAAGAAGTCGTATTTGGAAAACATCTATATAAAATAAAATAAATCATATGTATATATATATATATATATATATATGTATATATATATGCATACATATACATACATATATATATATTTAAAAATCAATAAATATATTATAGACAAAACAGTAATACTCAACAAAAAAGAAAAATGTATATATTTTAATATTCTTTTATATGGATGACATCACCACATGAAAGAGACTATTTTGTGTTTACATTTTTTATTTACAAATAGATATGATTTCAATGCGGCTAAACACTTTTGTATTTACCTATATATGCATGCTTGAAAATCTAACCGCGAATATATATATATATATATATATATATATATATATATATATATATATATATATATACACACACATGCATTTATATATACATATATATATTACATATGCATTTATATATATATATATATGTATGTATATATATATATATATATATATATATATATATATATATATATATATATATGCATTCTACATAGATGCAAACATCTTTTATGCCAAACTTTTAACATCGCATCCTGACTTTGCAGAGGCATATCCTGGTCTTCCAGTCATTTTATTCCGACAAAGCTTTATTTCAATTATAGATTTCACACTTCTTTCGTATTTTTTTTTCAACTCGTTCATTCATTTTCAAAATAAGTTTTCTAAGATTTTTACATTAATATCGTCTGCCTGTCCTTCAGCTGAATATTGTTGCCATCCACCCATCCACGTTTTGTCAGCCATTTTGAAATTAATGTCTTTTGTCAGCCATTTTGTAATTTGCCGTGAACATATTTACGATGTATTTATCAAGATGTATCCTCGCACTTTTTTTTTCTGAGTTTAACTTTTAGTGAGATAGTGCCCCGTGGCTCTTCCTGTTCTGATTTCTTCACAGCAATTGTTATATAAGTATTTTGATACCATTATTCTTTTTTTGTGTAAAGCAGGGTCGACGATCTGCTTAAGGAAAAGTCAATTTAATGGACTTTGAACACATTTCAACGACTGAGCAAGCGAAACCTTTTCTTGTATAACAATATCTTGATAAGCACACTGCCTTTTCTTCATGAACTTCTCGAAATAAAAAAAACCTTTTTGCTATTATCAATCTTTTTAGATATGTTTGTATTTATGTACATTTAATTTGTATTCAATTATATACAAATGTAAGTGTATATATATATATATATACTTATACATATATGTGCATATGTTCTTACAAACACACACACACACATATGCATATATGAAGATATTTGATTGCAAATATAGTTTGATAAATACTTGTCTCCATAGAGATCATTGATATATTTATCTGTGATTTGAAATTTGCATATTCAAACATATGCTCATGTAAAAATCTATGTAAGATTTTTAATTTATTTATATATTTATCTGTCTTTATCACGCATACAAACACACACACACACACGCACGCAATCATATATATATACATATACATATATATACGAGGTGCCTTCAAAAAGTTTGCAGATTTTTATATATGCATTTAAAATTGTCATAGTGTGAATTTAAGACATGCATTCTGGAGGTGAGGATACTTTAGAAGAACGATATGCAATAAATATCTGTTTTAAACTTAGAAAAATGTCATCTTAACGTATGGAATGCTTCAAATTGCTTTTGGACCATCTTGCATGAACCTAGCATCAGTTTTTGAGTGACATAAGAGATTCGAAGAAGACAAGAAGTCTGTGAGAGATTATGAGAGATGTTGAACTTTTTTCTTCTTGCAGCATTATATTTTCATGCATATTTTCTATCTAAGCAAAGAATTTCTATTTTTTTCTGAAGAGTGTATGCACGAAAAGAGACGGTATTGACATAATAATAACCGTTTGTTTATGCATAACGGGACTGTAAAAATGTACTGAAATTTTAACAAGCGAGACGAGCAATTTTGCATGAAAAATAAATATTTGGATCTTGGAATGTAACTATATTGTTATGCCTTTATACTCTTATTCTTTTATATGTGCTCTATTGTTATAATTAACATTGAGCTTCTAAACACAAAGGATTGGTATGCACAAAGAGTTAAATATAATGGAAAAACTTATTTATTAAAACAGCACACAGATATATTATTTTGAAGAGTACCTTCTGAGAAGTAATTTAATTTACAAACGGCATTATCTTTTTAACGATTTTAACTATGCATAAAAGTTGTAGAAACAATTTTCAAGTTCCGTCACAATATGTATGAGAAGAAAGCAGATATTGCAGCTCAGTCGAGAATTTTTGTTATACCGGCCTTCCTTGAACAGAGGAATTTACACCGATTAGCACTATAAATAGCGCTAGTAATTCCAACACCGGTGAGAGAGATGCGACTGAACTTCAACTGCTAGCCGAGTGCCCAGCAGATATACACGCTTTCCTATCTTTGTACATTATTGTTAATACACTTGTTCCTTAACCGAACCTCGACTTGATTGTTTTTATTTTCATATTTTAGCAAATACCGTGTAAGCTTATCGTTATTTCAATAACATCTGGGATTTGAAAAAAAAACACAGATCTTGAAAAATAATTATTCGCGTACGTCATTTGTGCTTAGCAAACACGTAAAGAATCAAGTCATTTTTTGCAAAAGGCAAAGAGGGTAAAAAAAAAAAAAATCCTAAATGTTTCCCATACGAATTAATCGGATATTTAAAGCGATAGATTTTATTTTTGCTACGTAAAAACGCGTGCAAATAAAAAAAATATTAAACAAATGTTATTTCGCTGGATTGTTTGTAGTAAGACTAGAAATATACGTTACACAAATTAAGTTACAAAAGGACTGCTAAACTGTTGTTCTTCAAACAAAAGACTTGGGAAAGAAAACTGGGTTGATTTTTTTTTTACTAAGGAATATTTCTTTAATACAAGCGTAAATTGTAAATTGAATTCGTATGAGGGATGCGAAATTCAAAGATTCACTGTTGGAATTATTCCAATTCCAGATAGAGCAAAATCTTGCGTTGCAAAAGCAGCAAATTCAACAACAAGTAGAAAGAGAAGAGAGATTCAAACAAGCATTTGAAGAAAAAATGCTTCAACAACAGAAATATTGATGAAAACACAGGAGGAACAAAGAAATATTCTGGAGGCGACACAGCTAACTAAAGCGGACGATATCCATAACGCATTTTCTCAAACAGTTGTGTGGGCCGCTATTGAAAATTTCAAATATAATCCAGAAGATGATGTCACTTTTGTCCAGTACTATAGACGATATGAGGATATTTTTTATATCGGATTGTGGTACCTGGTCAGACGCGAAAAAGTTAGGCTTTTGCTAAGGAAATTGGAAACAGCCGAGCATACAAAGTTCGTGAATTTTATTTTCCCCAAAAAGACCAATGAGTTGAGCTTCCAAAAAACAGTTACGCTACTTACAAAACTGTTTCATGCAAAAACGTCTCTTTTCCATAGACAATATAAATATATGAATGTTATTAGAAGAGAGGAAGACGACTACACTACTTATGCAAGTATAGTGAACAAACATTGCGACGATTTTAAACTGGGGGAATATCATCAGATAATTTTAAATGTTTAATATTTGTGCAAGGGCTGGTCTTAAATAAAGACGCTCAAATCAGGCGTCGTGTTTTAAATAAACTCGAAAACGAACCGAATTTAAAACTACAAAACTTAGCGGAAGGCTGTGAACGGTTTATTGCGTTGAAACAAGACAGTCGTGACATAGAGGAAAGCGGAGTGTCACATATTAAAAAGATCCATCAACAGAAAAATTCGACTTCAAAAAATAACCAGAGAAAGAAACAGGGAAAGATCCACTTGGACCATGTTGGAGGTGTGGAAATAAACATTTGTACAATGAGTGTCCCTACAAATTCAAACAATGTGACAACTGCCACCAGAAAGGGCATAAAGCATCGCATTGTAGAAAAATATCTGGCAGAAAGACATCCATTAAACTAACGAAAATTGAACCTGAGGAAGAAAATATTCGGAAATATGTACAGATCAAAATGTTTAAAAATAAAGTAAGACTACAGCTTGATAGTGGATCTGACATTTCCATTATTAATGTACAGACACGGAAGAGGTTTGGGAGACCCACTATGATTAAATTACATAAAACGGCGAGAAGCGTCAGTGGTGAAAAAGTTACGTTCGAAGAGAATTATTGACGTATATTTTTTCCAGAACAGGGCCGAAAAAGCAAGAATTTTTGTCATGCGAAAATCAAACAACCTATTTGGAACGGATCTGTTCGAAATATTTTGACTATGGGATCTGTCTTTAAGCTGATTTTGCCAAAAGGTTGAGGATTCGAATGTGGAGGCAGAAAAGAGGGAGTTAAAGACATATTTTCAGGGGTTTGGGAAGGTTTACAAAAGCGGTAGCAAATTTTGACGTAAAAGTAAATGAACAGCCAGTGTTCAGAAAGAAAATAGATGTTCCATACGCCGCTATAGAACAGATAGACGGTGAATTAGAAAGACTCGAAAACATGGGTGTCATCGGAAAAATTGATCACAGTGAGTGGGCAGTAGGGTAAACCAAGTATTCAAAAGTATCCAGGATTTTTCACGGAGAAAATAAATACTTGGGGCAAATCATCGATAAAGATGGAAGGAGACTGGATCCAGATAGATCGAGTGCAGTAAAGAATATGCCTGCTCCAGAAAATATTGCGTCTTTACATAGTTTCTTAGGTTTGGCAAATTATTACAATGTATTTGTGCCAAATATGCATAAACTAAGGTCGCTTTAAATGAACTGTTAAGGAAAGACCAAAAATGGGCCTGGACGCAAAAGTGCGAAGAAACATTTCGGGAAATTAAAGAGACGTTAACGTCTGACTTGTTTCTGGCACATTATAATCCCAAGCGTGAAATTATAGTTGCAAGCGATGCCAGCTCCTATTGCATAGGAGCATGCATTTTAACCAAAATGGATAATCGAAAAGTGAAACCCATAGCACATTCATCCCGATCACTTTTGCCAGCCGAAAAGAACTACTCACAAATTAGAAAAGAGGCGCTAAGCATTATATTCGCGGTAAGGAAATTTCATCGTTTCCTGCACGGTAGGCAATTTCTGTTACAAACAGACCACAAACCATTATTAAAATTTCGGATCGAAAAAGGGTCTGACACAATATACGGTGAATAGACTCCAAAGATGTGGTACCATACTTCTGAATTACAATTTTCAAATGGAGTATGTACCATCTAAAAGAATTGGTCACACAGACGGGTTATCGAGGTTAATACCTAAGCAGACAGAACCATTGGCGGATATGGTAATAGCAGCCATTCAAGTGGAAGTTGAAGTAAAAAATATGTTACGTGACACAATAAGAGAACTTGATTGTTCTTATTTTCACAGTTGTTCCACGACACAACAATTTTAAACAAAGGTAGAGTAGAAAAAGACTAGCAATGTTTCTTCTCGGAGACAGGAACAGTAAATAGAGAATGAATCTATTCTCGCTAGATTTCGAAATTAATTTTGTTCTGTCAAGTTAAGAACGGCACCTCCCTTTATGTGGCCGTCAACGGGCGAACAGAAACACTTCAAGGACATAGCTTAAAATGTCATTTCAAACTTAAGCGGAACGGAGTAAAAGAAATGTTATTTAAACTTGAATATGACAGACTGGCAGAAATATTATTTCAAACTCAAGCGAGACAGACAGACGGAAATCTTATTTAAAATTCGGATGTGACAGACCGTCTAAAATGCTACTGCAAATTTAAGCATGACAGACTTGCGAAAATGCTATTTAAAGTTGAATTGTAACAGGGTGTCGACGAAAATGTCATTTCAAATTAAGTTTGACAGTCCAACAAAAATATTTAAAACATATGCATGGTAAATCGCTGAAAATGCTATTTCAAATATGACAAGTGTGACAGACCGACAAAAATGCTATTTGTAGAGATGTTTCGACGTATGTAGCGAAGCTGCATCTATTAGTCAAGTCTTTTTAGAAGTAAGTACGGTAGATAGGAAGTTAACTAATATTAATATAATATAGTGATTTTTTTTTGTTTTTGTTACTAAAAGAATTTTGGGTTGTTCACTTTTCAAAACAAACGATTCCTATATCACTTTACAGAAAACAACAAATCATTAAGAAAGAATTAAGAAACACCTGTTCTCCATTGATCAGTTTGGGAGTGGGGCGTAATTCTATTTTACGTTTTTTTTGTGTGTATATATATATATATATGTATATGTATGTATGTATATATATATATATATATATATATATATATATATATATATATATATATACATATATATATATATATATTTGCATCGTTATCTTTTGCTTACCGAAGTAATTTTTACTCGGTTCCAGTCCCGACCCAGTCTGAGATCTCATGAGATTGCCAGAATGTCACGTGACTCCTCATCATATTCTACTTTCCATGTGGTCAGTTCATCTTTTACAGAAACAAACATAAATAAGTAAGCAAAAATTAGTGGTGTGAGGCTGTTATGTCAAACTATATATATATATATATATATATATATATATATATAGAGAGAGAGAGAGAGAGAGAGAGAGAGAGTGAGAGAGAGAGAGAGTAAGATGAGAGGGGAAAAGCATTTATCGCCATCATAAAGTAATTGCGGAAAAGAACAGTTGAGATTGTGGATGGTGCTTTAGCTGGTCCAAGTATTTAAAAAGAAATGTTTATTTAATTTTTTGTGCCAGGTGAAGGTGAATGAGGTGCTTGTGTTTTTTTATTTGTATTATTTATGGGTTGTAGTGGGAAGGGAGGAAATGGAAGGAATAAGAGACATTTAATGCGAATTCCACATGGCAGGTCATCTCAGCTAACTACGACAAGACATCTATTATTGAGTGACGACTGGTGATAGCGTTTACTGTTAACTGAGTGACAGCAAGCCTCTTTAATTCTCCAGAATGTTCATAAGTACTCTAGTTTATTAAGTTTAAAATAAAACAGTATGTCTCTTAAAGTGTCAGCAAAATAATGCACGAATGAAAGGTCGGTAATGACCAAGGTTTCTCTGATTCTATCTCTTCTGATCTTGAGCACGCGATGCAATGTGGAAAGAGGTAGGTGATGAACTTTAATGCATCTAAAATCTATCTTTTCTCTTTCCACCATCAACGCTCTGACTCCATCTGGCCCCAATTGAAATGAACGTTTCTCGTTTTGAGAAAGCATCATGCTTTAACAAGCTTCAAGGTCGAACATTCACTCATTCAGTAACGAATTATGAGGAGGAACAGAGAGAGAGAGAGAGTAAAGAAAGTGGATGAGTGATTGTTTTAGTTTTCAGCGATGTATGTAGATTTGAAAATAAATTGAATTTAAAAATTGATATTCTTGTTGCCAGATTTTATAACATATCACGGCAGCAAGGCCAATCATCCTATTGATTTCCGTAAAGAAATCCTTGTAGAGACCGTCTAAATAAAAATTTGTGTTTCAGTGTGTCCGCCCTACGGATAATAATGAACTCATATATATATATATATATATATACATATATATATATATATATATATATATATATATATATATATATATATATAATTTAAAGGAGATTAGAACAATAGTCTAAAGAGCAGAGTGTATTTTAATGTAATAGTGAAATTACTAGTTTAATTAAAATACAGGAAAGAAAAAGTGCTCGTTGTAATTTAGATATATAATAAGCTCGATAGGTAAATATCCTAGAGCTAATTTAATATTTAGTAATGTGATTGATAATTTAAAAATCAAATTATAATTAAATTAAAAATCCGTTTCATAAGAAGGAACAACAAAAAAATCAATTATTTGTACGATCGTTTCGGAAAACAGTGTTTTTATTGTGGTAGACATCAAGTTACGGACAATAATTATTACATATAGTTTTTTAATAAACAAGGTTTCCTCATCAGCAAATTGTGAAGGGTTTTTATTAAATTTAAAAGATACCATAAATAAACCTTGCATTCAAAGTAAGGCAGATGTATCTGGAAAAAATTAAAATAAAGGTCTGGATTTAAACTTGATAAGAAGATTAATATGGGTTAGAGATAGAAAAGAAATAGAGTAAAATGTAAATTTGGTTTAAGTACAATATTATACATACATACATACATACATACATACACAAATATATACATGCATATATATGAAAAAAATAGACACATATATACATATACATAGATATAAAGATATATACATAAAAATATAGGTACAAATATTTACCTTTTAATTTTTCGCCTTTTGAAATCAGGAACTATGGTTAAAGTACTCATATAGATGCTTGCTATAGCTTTTCAGCTGATGGAATGATAAATTTTCAAAAAGGACGCCCGTGCAATAATTTATTTCCGTTAGCATACTTTTGATTTAAAGACGCCACGGTTTATAATTCGGAAGAAATTGTAAGTTAGTGTTATTTGTATAATTACATAATGCAAGGGGGATACTTAGTCATATTTTCTTTAATTAAAGGATGCAAGGGGGATAATTAGTCTAACTTAATTTATTACAGAAAAAAAATTGTAATCTATTTTTACTAATAAGTAATTTTTAATGATTTAAGGTGGTTTATATTTATTAAATTTAAACCAACGTTTATGACTGCATGTGAAGATTAGTTCCTGTCTTGAATTTAATAGGGTGGTTGCATTTTTTATATCTTCATATTTCAAAATTTTTAGGGTCTCTTTTGTACATAGTGTACAGAATTTATCTCCTGGTGTATATGGTTTGCAAGATTCAATTACTCGCCATTTCAAGTTGAAAGAAATATTGCTATTTTTGAGTTGCCAAATATAGTTGGATAGAGTAGTTTGGTTTGACAGAGAGTTATTTTTAAAAGAATAATTGTGCGTTGAAATTCTATGTTTTATTAGGCCAGATGTGGAACCAAAATATATTGCCTATTGCTTATTGTGATTATTTTTCGTTAGGTCTGGTGCTGGATTATTATATGGTGGGTTGGTTTGTAATTGATCGGTAGATTGGTTTAAGTTGGTGTCATTATTTAATCTGGTAGTTGAGTTATGGTTGTTAATAGATTCATGCATATATATATATATATATATATATATATATATATATATATATATATATATATATATATATATATATATATGTATATAATTCACCGAACTTGCCGAAACGTACGAATAGCACTCAAGTTGAGAACAGCAATTTGATTAATTAAAAAAATAATACAAATTATCAATGTAACCTCGTAGGAACAAACAAAAAACAAAAAAAAAAAAATCCGAAATCCAGGTCGCCATTTTTTTAAAAACAAAAGCATTTATTACCGTTACTCTCCCGCCTCGACACAATTAAACTCTCCCATTGCCACATATCCGTCTAACCTGACAGCGTTTCTCTTTCTTCCGACCGCACGCTGGCCACAGCCGGTCCATTCTCGCCTTCACTTTACACGCCGTCGACTTTTTTTCTCTCCGATTTCCTTTTCCTTTTCGCGCCAGCTAGTGCACACTTTCTAATTTGCATACGCGTTCAAACGTTGCTCCTATCGTAATATGCTGTCGTAATATGCTATAAAAGCTGGCATCAAGAATATCCATTTTTAAATTCAATTTATTTTCAAATCTACATACATCGCTAAAAACAAAAACAATACCTCATTCCCTTTCTTTATTCTCTCTGTTCCTTCTCATAATTCGTTACTTCCTCAAGACAGTTGCGCCTATTGTTGTTGATTTTTAACTTATTTTTTTTTCATACAAGTCTTATGGATGTTCTGTCGGAAATGTATGAAATCATCCTAACAGGATGATGGATGACACCTTTTAAATTTTGAGGCAAGGGTTGTGTAATCGCTAACAACTCTTCTTTTGAGTCGACATTGCTTGGCTCCAGTGGCAAGGAGAAGTCCAGAATGACTTGAAACAATGTTGAGATAAGCGGAGAGCACATGCAGCGCCTAGTATTCTCAGATGATCCACAATTACTATTTTAGTATTGGCCAAGCTCAACGATATACTTGGGTGATCTAACGGGAACCAGTTTGTGAACGTGATTAAACCGTGTTAAAAATATATTAAAATTATAATGAGACGCCATTGAACTCTTTTATTGATACTAGTCATATTTTACAATAGACTCTTACGAAAAGTATTATTTCATAAATCATGTTTTGTTTTTAATGATTTTTTTCGTTTGAATGCGTTATTAACCATTGATTGTTCTCTCTTGAAGCATTGACCATTTTTATCCATTCTTATTTAATTTTGAAGTGAATTTCAACTACTTGAAATTAAAACTACCTTTAAAATAAGAGAGGAAAAAACACCTGTAACTTGAATGTACACTGCAACATGACTTCGTTTGTTTTATCAGATTTCATACAAGATTCTAACCTACTGATTCTGTCTGCATTAATGCAACTATTTTTTTTTTACATGGGATTGTTTACAACTCAAAGCTTGTCTTGCTAGATTGGTATTGCTAATTTTTGCTTGGGACAATTACATTCAATATTCGCAATCGGATAATGTTATTTTGTCTGTGATAGAGTTCTTTCTCTCGCCATCATCTTTTGGATAATTTTTCTATTTCAAGAATGACTCTCCATGGAAGGTCACATGATCAAATTAAGTTAAAAAAAAATACTGATATTCAAGATATCTAAAATGTAATGAAATGTCGAATGAGCGCAGTCTAGTGGATTAAATAAAGGATCGAAGTTTAAAATTACCAACAATACTAAAGATATAAAAATCACATAGAAAAAGTCAGAAACTAAAGCAGTAAATGAACACACATGTGCATATGTGTGTTTATGATATCAGTTTCCTTCGTATATGTCAACATTTGCGCGTAAATCTAAATTAACAGTTGAACACTAAAAAACGTTAAAATACAAGTTTGTTATCAATGCTAATGACAAATCATAACAACGCAATAAATCCTATCCCATATCATTGTTCCCTTTGTGATTTATACTATCTCTCCTCTTCTCAGAATTCGACACTTTGCTAAGACACTTTTGCTGTTTTGTAAGTTGATTCTTATTCATTCATCTATTTCATGGTTTCCTAACCTTTTTCGGCAAACGCCCCCTCCCCTAGAACACTCGGATACCTACTACCGCCGCCCCCTTACATGCATCCTTACATGCATCCTTACATATCAATGCTGATAGTAGTGGTAGTACATAATTAAAGTGCTAAATAATCAATAAAAATTGCTAAACAATCAATAAAAATTGCTAAATAATTAATAAAGATTGCTAAATAATGAATAAAAATTGCTAAATAATAAATAAAAATTGCTAAATAATTAATAAAAATTGCTAAATAATCAATAAAAATTACTAAATAATCAATAAAAATTGCTAAATAATTAATAAAAATTGCTAAATAATTAATAAAATTCGCTAATACAATAACCAATAAAAATTGCTAAATAATCAATAAAAATTGATAAATAATTAATAAAATTTGCTAATACAATAATCAATAAAAATTGTAATACAATAATCAATTAAAATTACTAATACATAATCAATAAAAATTGCTAAATAATCAATAAAGATTGCTAAATAATCAATAAAAATTGCTAAATAATCAATAAAAATAATAATCAGGAATCACCAATCAATGTGCAGATTGCTGTTGATGACCAGCAACAAGTTTTGGAATATTTGGTTCCATATTTGATTTACAAAAAAGTCTTAGATCACCACGTTGCACTACATCCATTCAGTTTCTATTCCCTAGATAAGAAAGACCTATTGAAATTGTGAATCAGAAACCAATCAGATTCAGGAAATGCTTAAGAAGTTTTGTTAACATTACAGGGTTTGATTCTAAAATAAAATTTTCTAATTAAAAATAAGTGTGATGCAATTAATTTCCATATGAATTGTGCATTCCAAAGAAAATGGGTTGAGAAACGCCTAGTAATGTTAATAGAAGTTACCAGTCTTTCATCGCCCCCTAAAGAATCTCAGGGATTAATTTAGCTATCGCCCACCTGAAGTTTCGTAAAACCCCTCTCCATCCCCTATGGGCGGTACGGACGCCGTTGAGAAACTCTGATTTATTTGATATTAGTCATTACAGGTTATAATATCCCAGATTTTCATATAAAAATATAATATATAAATAACGATATATCTATCTGTCTATATATAAACGGTTATATGTCTGTCTGTCTGTCTGTCTCCATATTTTCAAACTCTATCTCCTCCGAAACTAAAAGTCGCAGAGCAGCGCTAGGGGTCTCAAATGATTGGATTTTTTTACAGGCCGTTCTTTTATAAATCTTTAGCCTGTTAAAATTGTTTTTAAGTGGTCAAAACGGAACAAAATTGAAACAAAAATCGTTCAAATTTTTGTACATTCATCTTGTTTATTTTAAAGTTTGAATATTTTATGTGCATGTCACGTTGGTACAGTGGTGACGTCATCAGCTATGAAAGCTTCGGTTTCGATTCTAGTTAATGGCACCTAAGTACTTTTTTATTTTTAAATAACAACTATAAATTAAAAAAAAAGTACTATATGTAATATATACAATATATATAAAATCTGGACAAATTAATATATCATATTTAAGCGTATTTTACGCTAATAAAATAATCAATAAAAATTGCTAATAAAATAATCAATAAAAATTGCTGATACAAAAATCAATAAAAATTATTAATACTATAATCAATAAAAATTGCTAATAAAATAATCAATAAAAATTGCTAATACAATAATCAATAAAAATTGCTAATACAATAATCAATAAAAATTGCTAATACAATAATCAATAAAAATTTATAATACAATAATCAATAAAAATTGCTAATACAATAATCAATAAAAATTGCTAATACAACAATCAATAAAAATTGCTAATACAATAATCAATAAAAATTGATAATACAATTATTAATAAAAAGCACCTAGTATAGTATAAAGTATTTATAACCGAAAATATAACACCATAGAACATTTTTCTCTATTTGATATTTGAAATATTTATTGCAATTTATCAAGTTATTAAAATAAAACTTTCTTCGTTCAAAATCTTCATCGTGTTTCTAATAGCTGGCAATAATGTTAAATAAAGAATATATTTGTAAAATTATTCGAAATTCATATTTATATATAAAGTTGAATATTTTGCCGCACTTACATTAAAAAAGCCTGCTTTTTATATTTAAAATTATTTAAACGAACTTCTTAATATACTCAGTCATTGATATACGAACAACTAAATAAAGGCTAACTGATTTGCATATTTTTTTAAAAAACGAACTTTCATTAATTTATTATTCAATTTTTATATTTTTATTGGATGATTGGCTTTATATGATTATTAGGCTCAGTTCTATTTATGCATATTTTTCACATAATGCGTAATTGCGGAGCATTAGAATGACAACATTCTAGCACACGCACGCACATACAAATATATGTATGTATATATATATATATATATATATATATATATATATATATATATATATATATATATATATATATATATACACACTAGCAAAAGTACCCGGCGTTGACTGGGTTCAAAAACAGCCTACAGAAAATGGACTCTGATTTATGAAAGTATGATAGGTTATGAAAATGAAGGGTTGTAAAGAGATAGCTTCGAATTTGGGGGTATCAAAACCAAAGCAAAATATGATGAAAGTAAAAATAAAATAGATAAACCCCATAATTTATTATACTTTACCTGTTCACACTGAAACACTTATCACAATATTCTGTGGATCTATATTAAAAAAACCTTGTTAAACTTTGTGACATATTTCCATTCTATGGAGGTCAGGCGCGAACGAACACCCCATAATTTTATTATAGCATATTTCTTCAAACTGAAACATAATTATCAAAGTATACTTACGCAGATAGATATGAAAAGTCTTTATTAAAGTTTGTGCGTATTTCCATTCTATGGAGGCCAGGCGCGAATGCAGACCCCACAATTTTATTATACCATCCCTATTTAAGTTAAAACATACTTATCAAAGTATTATTATGTACATCTATATCAAAAACACTTGTAAACGATTTTTTTTTTTTTTTAATTTCTTATTTCCATACTTTGTGGACCAGGCGCGAACGCAGACCCCACAATTTTAATGAATCACCATTATGCCAGATCAAACATACCCATTCATGTGTCTCGATACATCTATCATTATATGCAATCAGTTTTCTATAATATCAACAATATAGGAGCCTATTCGTGACCAGACACACACACAGACGTTCAGCTTTATATTATAGATATATATATATATATATATATATATATATATATATATATATATATATATATATATATACATATAAGTGATCTTACTTGTGTGCGCGGATGGTCACTACAAAACTCCTCTATAAATTTTTGTTCTACACACTTGAAACTTGATATACAGCGGATTTGGACCTGTGGAACAAATTTGATTCGGTTTTTAGCAAGTAAAAATAGCTACTAACCGGTATGGATTTAGGTCATCCGGTAACGAATAAAGCTGGAGAGCTATATGCTTTGCTTTCGATTCTAGCTGATAAATAAATATTATAAATCATAAATAATAATTTTTTTTTTTTACACAGTGATCACCACTTATCAAGGCCCGGAAGCCATTTAGGGATAAGGGTTATTGCAAGTACATTACGTTATTGTGGAGATTTGATGAAGTGTTTATTTAACGGGGCGGTTTATTAGGAATTTGTTAACATTGGACTTGAACACATCCAAGTTGTAGTCCGGTGGGAAGCAGGCAGACGGAACTGAGTTCCACAGGCGTGCAGTTCTAAGAAAGAAGCTTTGTTCATGGAATCCGCGTTTTGATTTAGGCACAGATATAGTCATAAATATTATATTTATTTTTAAACCACTATTATATGTTTGGTACAATATAATAATTGGTTGAGAATTAACTCTATAATAAATACGAAACCTGCATAAATTAAAATACCATATTTAAGCGTATTTTACGACCTAGTCAGACCGAGCGGCCTGCTAGTATATAGTCGCAAAGTAGACAAAGAATAGGAAAGAATTTCAACTTTTACCTGCTGTAACAACGACATTTATTTCCTCCTTCTCCTCCCACCACGCGTTACGGCTGTGACGTCACCAACATCTATATAGTTATCTCGAACATAATCTATGTCTCTAACGTGATCGTCTAAACTAACGTCATTTCGCATGCATTTGCATACGCGCATCCATGCCCTCTTACAATAGCATTTGATCTGAAAATACGCTAGCCACACACTAACTCCCATACTTACAAAGCTGTTTAAGCGTTGTCTTAAGAAGAATTTCTTCTCAACACCCTGAAAAATCTCATCGATATGCCCCGTATTTAAGAATTCAGGTGATCGGTGATCTCCCTCTTAGTATAGATTAATAAGTCTCCTGTGTATCATGAGTAAGTTGCTGGAATCAGTGTTAAAGAGAGAAATCAATCATCTCAGCAAAAATAACTTCCTTAGTAACATGCAATAAAATTTCCATTCTGCTAGATGTACAGATGTGCCAATGGTTATATCTCAAAGGATTAGCGAATCTCTCGACGGAGGCTTCCTTTCTAGGGCAATTGCTCTTGCCATATCAAAGGCTTTTGATAGGGTAGGACATAAAGGTCTACTTCACAAGGTATTTAACTACAGTATAGCTGGAAATGTCTTCTCAATTATAAAATCATTTCTCTCTGCTAGGTTCATAAGAGTAGTGGTTGATGGACAGAAATCAGAAGCTAACAGTATTAATGTTGGAGTCACTCAGGGGTTCATCCTGGGCCCAACTCTCTTCCTGATCTACATCAATGACCTCCCAAATCACATCCTAAGATCATTCGTAAACATTTATGCTGACGACACTACCATCTATGACAACACTTAAAAGGCCGTAAACGACCATGTTGTCTCTGATATCTCTGGTACAATGGGCAAAGAGGTGGCTTGTTACTTTTAATGCATCTGAAATCAAGCTTCTATGTTTACATCATCAACGCCCTATTCTCTGTTTGGCATACATTGAAAAGAGTGGCTCTCTGGCTCTCTTCTTATGGAGGCTCCATGTTTTGACAAACTTTAGGGTCTGGCCTATACTCTTGATCAGAAAGGGAACACGTACATCAAATCTGTTGCTAAGGTCGCTGGAAAAATGGTGAGATCATTCTACCACCTCAGTAGATTTCTCACTGCTGATGCAATTCTCTACCTGTATAAGAGTCAAGTACGTCCAAGGATGGAGTACTGTTGCTACATTTGTACAGGAGCTGCTAGAAAGACCTTATCCTGCCTTGACAGAGTTCAAATTAGACTTCGTAGCTTAGTGGGGGATGCCCTTTTCTCTTCCCTGCAATTTCTTTCCCACAAAAGAGACACTGCGAGCTTATCTTTGCTTTATCGTTATTTTCATGGCAAGTGCTCGTATGCGCTCCAGTCTATGATTCCGCCATTGCCAAACTTTCACGAAAAACACTCGTTTAACTGACACCATTATCAATAACCCCCATTCTTTATCTGTGCCTAAACCTAAACGTAGATTCCATGAACAAAGCTTCTTTCTTAGAACTGCACGCTTGTGGAACTCTCTTCCGTTTGCTTGTTTTCCAGCTGACGACAATATGGCTGTCTTCAAGTTCAATGTAAACAAGTTCTTGCTAGGCCGTTCTCTTTAAATAATCAAATTTACTAAAATCCATTACTTAAAGTTATTACGATATTTTCACATTGACTACTGTACACACATTAGCCCTTATCCTCGAGTGGCCTCCGGGCCTACATAAGTGGCGACTCCTTTGTAAACAAAAAAAGCTGACATATCAAACCTCAATTCTGACATGCTAATTTTCACTTGTTATTATATCATGTCAGTAGCACTATATTAACGCACAGTCATGTAATAAAATTATTTAATCTCATCCAGAAACTGGTAATATGGAAGCATTTTTAATTGAATAATTGAATTTTGTTTTATGTATAAATGTTTAAAAATATGTTCAACCAAATAAAACTAAAAACTAATTTGACTTCGCTGAATTCCATGTAGCATCAGATGGGTATTAGCTAGCTAATAATAAATGAATACCATGTCGCATCAGTTGGGTATGAACTAGCTAATAATAAATGTATACCCTGTAGCATCAGATGGATATTAGCTAGCTAATAATAAATGCATCCTATGTAACATCAGAAAGATATTAGCTAGCTAATAATAAATGCATACCATGTAGCATCAGATGGGTATTAGCTAGCTAATAATTAATGTATCCTATGTAACATCAGATGGGTATTAGTTAGCTAATAATAAATGCATACCATGTAGCATCAGATGGGTATTAGCTAGCTAATAATAAATGCATCCTATTTAGCATCAGATGGGTATTAGCTAGCTAATAAAAAATGTATACCATGTAGAATCAAATGGGTAATAGCTAGCTAATAATAAATGCATACCATGTAGCATCAGATGTGTATTAGCTAGCAAATAATAAATTCACCATGTAGCATCAGGTGAGTATTAGTAAGATAATAGTAAATGTCTCCTATGTAGCATCAGATTGGTATTAGCAAGCTAACATTAGTTGCAGCCCATGTAGCATCAGATGGGCATTAGCTAGCTAATAATAAATGAATACCATGTCGCATCAGATGGGTATTAGCTAGCTAATAATAGATGAATCCCATGTAGCATCAGATTAGTATAAGCTAGCTAATAATAAATGTATACCATGTAGCATCAGATTAGTATTAGCTAGCTAATAATAAATGACTCCCATGTAGTATCAGATAGGTATTAGCTTGCTAATAATAAATGGATGCCATGTAGCATCAGATGGGCATTAGCGAGCTAATTATACAGCCATGTCATGTAGCATTACATAGGTATAAGCTATCCAATAATAAATGCATACAATGTAGAAGCAGATGGGTATTAGCTAGCTAATAATAAATGCATCCCATGTAGCAGCAGTTGGGTATAAACTAGCTAATAATAAATGTATACCTGTAGCATCAGATGGATATTAGCTAACTAATAATAAATGCATCACATGTAGCATCAGATGGGTATTAGCTAGCTAATAATAAATGCATACCATGTAGCATCAGATGGGTATAAGCTAGCTAATAATAAATGCATACTATGTAGCATCAGGTAGGTATTAACTAGCAACTAATAAATGCATACCATGATGGATCAGATGGGTATTAGCTAGCTAATAATAAATGCATACAATGTAGCATAAGATGGGCATTAGCGAGCTTATAATAAATGCATACCATGTAGCATCAGATGGGTATTAGCTAGCTAATAATAAATGTATACCGTGTAGCATCAGATGGGTATAAGCTAGGTCATAATAAATGCATGCCATGTAGCATCAGATGGGTATTAGCTCGCTATTAATAAATGAATGCCATGTAGCATCAGATGGAAATTTGCTAGCTTATAATAGATGAATCCCATGTAGAATCAGATGGGCATTAGCTAGCTAATAATAAAGACATTCCGTGTAGCATCAGATGGGCATTAGCTAGCTAATAATAAATGCATCCTATGTAGCATCAGATGGGTATTAGCTAGCTAATAATAGATGAATACAATGTAGCATCAGATGGATAATAGCTAGCTAATAATAAATGCATACCATGTAGCATCAGATGGGTATTAGCTAACTAATAATAATAAATGCAAACCATGTGGCATCAGATGGGTATTATCTAGCTGATAATAAATGCATACAATGTAGCAGCAGAGGGGTATTAACTAGCTTATAATAAATGTATACCATGTAGCATAAGATGGGTATTAGCAAGCTCATCATAAATGCATGACATGTAGCATCAGATAGGTATTAGCTAGCTAATAATAAATGCATGCCATGTAGCATCAGATGGAAATTTGCTAGCTTATAGTAGATAAATCCCATGTAGCATCAGATGGGCATTAGTTAGCTAATAATAAATACATTCCACGTAGCATCAGATAGGCATTAGCTAGCTAATAATAAGTGCATCCCATGTAGCATCAGATAAGCATTAGCTAGCTAATAATAAATGCAAACCATGTAGCATCAGATGGGTATTAGCTAGCTAATAATCAGTGTATACCATGTAGTATCCGATGGGTATTAGCTAGCTAATAATAAATGCACACCATGTAGCATCAGATGGGCATCAGCTACCCTATAATGAAGGCATACCATGTAGCATCAGATGGGCATAGCTAGCTAATAATAAATGCATACTATGTCGCATCAGATGGGTATTAGCCAGCTAATAATAGATGCTTCCCATGTAGCATCAGATTAGTAGAAGCTGGCTAATAATAAATGTATACCATGTAGCATCAGATTGGTATTAGCTTACTTATAATAAATGACTCCCATGTAGCATCAGATGGGTATTAGCTTGCTAATGATAAATGCATGCCATGTAGCATCAGATGGGCATTATCGAGCTAATTATAAAGGCATCCATGTAGCATTACATGGGTATAAGCTAGCCAATAATAAATGCATACAATGTAGCATCAGATTGGTATTAGTTAGCTAATAATAAATGCATCCCATGTAGCATCAGTTGGGTATTAGCTAGCTAATAATAAATGTATACCCTGCAGCATCAGATGGATATTAGCTAACTAATAATAAATGTATACCATGTAGCATCAGATGGGTATTAGCTAGCTAATAATAAATGCATACCATGTAGCATCAGATGAGTATTAGCTAGCTAATAATAAATGCAACCCATGTAGCAGCAGATGAGTATTAGTTAGCTAATAATAAATGCATACCATGTAGCAGCAGATGAGTATTAGTTAGCTAATAATAAATGCATACCATGTAGCAGCAGATGAGTATTAGTTAGCTAATAATAAATGCACACCATGTAGCAGCAGATGAGTATTAGCTAGCTAATAATAAATGCATACTATGTAGCATCAGATGTGCATTAGCTAGCTAATAATAAATGCATACCATGTAGCAACAGATGAGTATTAGTTAGCTAATAATAAATGCATACCATGTAGCAGCAGATGAGTATTAGTTAGCTAATAATAAATGCATACCATGTAGCAGCAGATGAGTATTAGCTAATAATAAATGAATACCATGTAGCAGCAGATGAGTATTAGCTAGCTGATAATATATGCATACTATGTAGCATCAGATGGGCATTAGCTAGCTAATAATAAATGCATACCATGTAGCAGCAGATGAGTATTAGTTAGCTAATAATAAATGCATACCATGTAGCAACAATAACAACAATAATAAGTTTTCCTAATATTTCCTTTTTATAAAATCTGACCAAAATCTATTCGAGTCAGGCGAAAGTTGGATATTATATAAAATTAAAATAAGCAGGTTGTAATGGCTTCTTCCAAAGGAAGGAGTATCTAAGCCGTATGTAATATAAAAGTAAAAGTAAAGAAGCTGAAAAAATATAGGTAGAAAACAACAACAACAACATCAACAACAAAAACAACCACAAGAATAATAGTAAAGATAATGATACTGATGACTATGATAATGGTGATAATAACAATGATGATGATGATAATGATCAATAATAATAATTATAATAATAATAATAATAATAATAATAATAATAATAATAATAATAATAATTTTACATAATATTTCATATTATTAAATCTGAACAAAAAAGTTTGAATACAAAAACAAAACAAAAACAAAAAAACAAACAAAAAACAAACAAAAATAAATACGTAACTAAAATAAATAAAAACGGTATTCATCCCAAACGGGTCGGAATGGCTTCTCCCAAAGAAGGAAGTATCTAGGTCGCACACAATATAAAAGGAAAGAGACTGAAAAATGAGGTTGAAAACTCAAAAGTGTTTTCTTTTTCGTTGTTAAATTTTCCGTGAAATAAGTATAAGTAAATTCCTGGTATAGACAAAAAAACAAAAAAAAAACAATTGAAAAAATAATTTCGTCTAAACATGAATAAATAACGAAAATTTTATGATAATCTGACGATTTTTTCGTATAAAAATAACCGTGGAATTTCCATAGGATCCTTCTATTATTTCTTAATAATACATAACATATACTGAGTTAACGGGTTAACGCTTAATTGATTTTAATAACATTATTTGATAAATATCCAAAATGAAACTATTTTAATCACAATTATATTTTTAACCCTGAAAAAAAAAATAATATTTAAATGATGCCTTTAAAGACAAAAAAAAAAAAAAAAAAAAGACAGCAATTTTTTTCTGCAATATCGTGTGTTTTCACTACTTAAAATAAATTACTCTCACACCCAATGATGTCTCAGGAATATTTTTTTCATGACATTTTTTAGTAATTAAAGCATTTTATGTGACGAAGTGAAAATCAATTTAGCATTTTTATTCTTTCATAGTTGTTCATTTAATCAATTTTGATCATTTTTTTTGTGTTTTAAAAATCTAAAAAAGAAATCGATAAAAATGACAAATAATAAAAAAAAACATGATTGTGTGTGTATGTGTGTTTGATTTAGTGTATTTATGACTATTGTTTTTTTTTTAACTAATGTGTTGAAAAAAAAACGCATTTATGGGTGTGCTATAATATATCTTGCTGCATGCGTTTAGGCTGCAGTGCATTTTTAAACGATGTTTATAAATTTTTGAGATGAGGATTAATTATTTATATCATCTGGATTATTCAGACAACTGTTCTCACCTTGAGTGTCATTTTCACAATGCTTCGGAAGATTTAAGCTCCGACCTTCTTCGGGTAAATCTTGTCGAATTCGATAATATTTCTGTAGAACTAAGTAATCTTTCTGTTGAACTCGGGAACCTCTCAATAGAACTCAGCAATCTTTCTGTCGAACTCAAGAATCTTTCTATCGGACTCGGGAATCTTTCTATCGAACTCAGGCATCTACAACTGTATTCATCGTGAATAAGGTGAAAAAGGTCAGTTACATCGATCAAAACTGCGTGCGAATAGCAAGATGAAAACAATAGCCCGGATAATCAAACTAATACGAAACAAAATCTTTAAGATGAAATGTATATGTAGGTAGATATTAAAAATTTTTTTTATTAAAATAATTATTTCAACTCTCTTCATCGAACGAGCACCGTTAAAAAAGTATTTAAAACATTTCCAAGTAGGAGAACATTATGAAAGTTTACAACGATTTAGTATATATTTGCTTAAAGAGTAATAGATTTCACTATTTTGGAATTTTTTAGATGAGGATTGATAATTTTGTTTATTTGGATTATTCGGAAGACTATTCTCACCTTCAGTGTTATTCGCACAACGTTCAGTCAATGTAACCTCCGACCTTTTCCATGTGTATTTTGTTGAACTCGAGAATCTGAACAGAATTTCGAACGAAATAGAACCCTTTGTTTAATGCACGGGGATAGAATGCTTTCCTTCCGTCAGCCGTGACTAGATAGATATTCTAAGCCATTTGCAATTGTATTTTGAGTGTTGCTTACACTGAGGATTGTACCATCAACCTTCAGAAGAGTGCGACTTTACAACTGACTTGTGACGAAGTAGATAGGGTAGAAATTCCATGTAAGGTTCAATTCTTAGTGCGGGCGATATACAGAAAACAAATGCGAATTACTTCGGACTTCTATCTAGTTATGGCTGACGGAACAAGAACATGCTACTTCCGTGGATTAAATTCTGTACAGATTCCCAAGTTCGACAGAAAGAGTCCCGAGTTCAACAAGTTTTACCTAAAAAAATGGTCGGAGGTTACATCGACTAAAACGCTGCTTCACAGCTGACTATAACATGGCCTTCTTCACGTCCTATGTAAACAAGTTCTTATTGAACCACTTAAATGATAAAATCCTATCAATTTCGGCCATTAATAATCATCACAGTTTTATCTCAGCAGCCACTTGACATTCGTTAACATTTATACTCAAGTGGCCTTTGGGCCTTGATAAATGATATCCTCCCGCGTAAAAAAAAGAGAAAAAAGAAAGAAAATAATGTGTACGAGGGAAGCCTCCATAAAGCAAAGGTTGTGTAATTTCCAACTGTACCTGTTCTGAACTGGCATCGCTTGAGTGCAGCGGCAAAGATTAGACCAAGACAACTGGAAACAATGCCGTAATAACCAGAGGGTTTCTAATTTTATTTCTCCGAGACAAAGATTGAGAGTCTAGTTCATCGTACTATTTAGTCCATAATTTAGGGAAGTGATATTGATTAACGCATTTTACGAGGTATTATTTTTTTTAATGAAAATCACTTCAAACATGACATGAAGCCACTTGATGTAAGGAGGTAAAAAATACTACTTCAAGGTCAAAATCTTGCAAAACATAAGTGTGAGATGGAATAGATTCTGACTCCAAACAGAAACATCGCTTCTGGAATGTGAGGACTGAAGTACAAAATAAGGAAAGCAAGAGTTACACAACTGCCGAAAGTAAAACCAAGATTCACTTTTTACTTTCCTTATTAGTGAAAGTGATGCAGAAGCTGGTATATTTATTATTATTATTATTATTATTGGCTCACCTGGAGCTTTCACACGAGTTAGTAAAGGATCTGATTAGAGACCTGTGGTGTTCTCTGGAAGCTGAGTGACAACAAGTCTCCCCAGACGTCCAGCTCTCTCCTCCTCCTTCGATAGCATTTGCAAATAAATTTGCATCGTCGCAACAGCCTCTTACCATTGATTTCTCGCTGGCAGTGGCCATTGGTTTATATTGGAATTTGAGTGGCACTAAGCCTCCCCAAGATCCCAGTTCTCTTCGCATTTGTCGAGCGGAGGTCTGGCCAGTGCTCCCTCCTCGGTCTTTACATCCTCCTTTGTTATCACTTTTTTTGAGGGGGGAACGGTGGTGAAACAATTATTATTATTATTATTATTATTATTATTATTATTATTTTGATGCTTATATAATTATAATTCTGATTTCGTTTATCAACGTCTCTCTGGAAAGATCAAGGGTTTTCCTAAGGATGTTGGTGGTACCTATAATTGCAGAGGTTTGAAGGCCACCTAAAACATCGGGGATTCGTAGTTTTTTCAATTGTCCTTCCAGACGACTTGATACTACTCCTAATGTACGAACTACAACCGGGATTATATGTGTTTTAACCCCATGTATACACCTTATCTCCAAGGCCAATGGAACATAATTGATCCAAATCTCATTCTCCTTCTTTCTCACATTCCTGTCCCAGGGTACTGAGAAATTTACAATCTACCAGTTTTTTGAGACCTTGTTAATGACGACCAAATTTAAAATGGCGCCTGACTCTCTCTATTTGACACGGTAAGTTTGGGAAAAAGGAGTTATAAATAATTAATAAAAACTAGAAAAAAATACTGTTAGAAACTCGCTCAATATATGTTACCGTAACATAGGCTGACATATATTCGGTGAGTTTTTAACAGTATTTTGCATATATTTTTTAATTTTTTAACTCCTTTTCCCAAACTTACCGTGTGAAAGAGAGACTCGGGCGCCATTTCAAATTTTCCAATACATCGGTAAACACTGTATGTATTTCGAGCTGAATTTGTTTTGAAAAAAAATAACACAAACTAGAAAAAGAAAAAACAACGTCAAAGAAAAAATAAGGAAAGAAAGAGTAAAACAGAATAAACAAAATGATGATTGGTAGTTTTGTTTTACGCCATGTCAACCCTTTTCGGAATATTTAATGCTGGATCCAGTAATTTCGGAATATCTTCAAATATTTAATCATGGTTGAGATTGTCAGACTGACTTCCTCATCTTGGTTGTTATTGTCACAACGTTTCGGCCGTTTTGCCCTCTGGCCTTCGTCAGGTGTTTTGTATCGAACTGGGGAACACCTGACGAAGGCCGGAGGGCAAAACGGCCGAAACGTTGTGACTATAACAACCAAGATGAGGAAGTCAGTCCGACAATCTCAATCAATGAAAACACCTCATCTCAAAAATACAGACAATTACTATTTAATCATGGTGTTTGATTTGATTATTTAGTGGCGGAAAATTGTTGTTTTTATTATAGTAAACTAAAAGAAAACAAAAAAAAAAATGAGGAAATAAATGACTTAACAAAAAAGGGAGAAGTGAAAAATATAAAAGAAAATAAATAAAAGTGAATAAAGAAACGAAAGAATTAAATAGAAACGAACAGGGATAAAAACAAAAGCGGTTGTGAAAAACAACAAGTAAGAATGAAAGAAGGAAGAAAATAGGAATAAAAAAAAGGAAAAAAGAAGGAAAGAGTGAAAAAAAAGGAAGGGAAATATGACAGAAAAATAAAAAAAGAAGGAAAATATGAAGGAAAAAGAGACAAAGAAAATATGAAAAAAAGGAAAAGAACTGGAAATAAATGAAAAAAAATATTTTAAAAATAAAGAAAAAATATTTTTAGACATGAAGACAAAAAGTGAAAAGAAAAGGAAAATCGAAGAAAAGAAAGAAAAAGAAAGAATAAAAGTAGAAAATAAAAACGAATCGAGTAATGAAAAAAGAACAACTATAATATCAATAGAAATAGACAATAAAAGAAGTAAAAAAGAAAGAAAAAGAAAGAAAGAAACAACTTTTCAAAATGAAAGGAAAATGGACGAAAAATGGGAGAAAAATGAAAACAAGAATGAAAAATTGGAAAGGGGGGAAAACAAAAAAAGAAAACAACAAAGAAAAAATATATAAAAGCGAATTAAATAAAGTAGGAATATATATAATAAAAACAATGAAAAGGAGCATGGAAATATTTATAAAAACAATGAAAGAAAATATAAATATATAAAAATGGAATAAAGAAGGAAAATATTCATAAAAACAATGAAAGAAAGAAGGAAAATATTTATAAAAGCAATGAAAAAACAAGGAAATTATTTATAAAAACAATAAAAGGAGGAAGGAAAATATTTATAAAAAGACATGAAAGAAAAAAGGAAAATATTTTTAAAAAACAAGAAAAGAGCAGGAAAATATTTATAAAAACAATGAAAGGAAAAAGGAAAATATTTATAAAAACATTGAAAGAAAAAAGGAAAAAATATATAAAAAGCAATAATAAAAGAAAGAAAAATATTTATAAAAATAATAAAAGAAAGAAAGAAAATATTTATAAAAATAATAAAAGAAAGAAAGAAAATATTTATAAAAATAATAAAAGAAAGAAAAAATATTTATAAAAATAATAAAAGAAAGAAAGACAATATTTATAAAAATAATAAAAGAAAGAAAGAAAATATTTATAAAAAATAATAAAAGAAAGAAAAAATATTTATAAAAATAATAAAAGAAAGAAAGAAAATATTTATAAAAATAATAAAAGAAAGAAAAAATATTTATAAAAACAATGAAAGAAAGAAAAATATTTATAAAAACAATGAAAGAAAAAAGGAAAATACTTATAAAAAGCAATAAAAGAAAAAAAGGAAAATATTTATAAAAGCAATGAAAGAAAGAAGGAAAATATTTATAAAAATACTAAAAGAAAGAAAGAAAATATTTATAAAAATAATAAAAGAAAGAAAAAATATTTATAAAAATAATAAAAGAAAGAAAGAAAATATTTATAAATATACTAAAAGAAAGAAAGAAAATATTTATAAAAATAATAAAAGAAAGAAAAATATTTATAAAAATAATAAAAGAAAGAAGAAAATATTTATAAAAATAATAAAAGAAAGAAAAATATTTATAAAAACAATGAAAGAAAGAAAAATATTTATAAAAACAATGAAAGAAAAAAGGAAAATACTTATAAAAAGCAATAAAAGAAAAAAAGGAAAATATTTATAAAAGCAATGAAAGAAAGAAGGAAAATATTTATAAAAATACTAAAAGAAAGAAAGAAAATATTTATAAAAATAATAAAAGAAAGAAAAAATATTTATAAAAATAATAAAAGAAAGAAAGAAAATATTTATAAAAATACTAAAAGAAAGAAAGAAAATATTTATAAAAATAATAAAAGAAAGAAAAATATATATAAAAATAATAAAAGAAAGAAGAAAATATTTATAAAAATAATAAAAGAAAGAAAAATATTTATAAAAACAATGAAAGAAAGAAAAAATATTTATAAAAACAATGAAAGAAAAAAGGAAAATACTTATAAAAAGCAATAAAAGAAAAAAAGGAAAATATTTATAAAAGCAATGAAAGAAAGAAGGAAAATATTTATAAAAACAATGAAAGAAAAATAGGAAAATATATATATAAAAAATTTAAGAAAGAAGGAAAATATATATAAAAAGCAATAAAAGAAAGAAAGAAAATATTTATTAAAAAAATGAAAGAAAAAGGAAAACATATATAAAAAATTAAAGAAAGAAGGAAAATATTTATAAAAACAATGAAAGAAAGAAGAAAAATATATATAAAGAAGCGAACGAAAGAAGGGAAATATATAAAAAAAAACGAAAGAAATAGTCGACGGTACGGGGTACGAATGGGCGGAAAGAAAATGTCTGTTAAGAAAGCGCCAATGATTTCAATACTGACATTTCATTTTTTTTTCATTTCTTTTTTTTTTCGCACTTCCTATTTTTCATCAAATACTTTGTTTTTTTTTGTTGCTGTTGTTTCTTGCCAGTTTATTCCTAATGGAACCAGAAATTTACCATTTTCCCCTCTTTAGAACTCTTCCCAGTCAATTAGATGATTCACAAAAGACATTTTTACTAATGGCATTTTTTATACGTCCTTTGCCAGAGACATTTTTTTCAGTTGGTTGGTCTGTCACCGTTCAGTTTAGTCAATAATTATTAAGTTTACAGATGAACCCTCGTACATCTATGAGATGTTTTTGTAGGTCGTAGGTCTGCCATGCTTAAGTTTGAAATTTTAATATATTGGCAGTCGAAACGTGAATAACACTCAAGATAAAACAATAGTCTCCCTTGTCCAAATAATCCAAATATATTGGATCATATATTTTAAATAATTTAACGAAGTTAAAAAACATTAAGGTCTGGTTGAACAATTTGGGGAACCAGTTGAAAATCTAAGTTCAGCCATTGACAATCGTCCCATTCATTCAAGACGTCAAAAGAAATGTAGAGATCGGCTGATCAATAACTTGCGAGAGTCAGTCCAGCAGAGTCCGAGACAAGTTGAGAAAAAGAGGATAAATTATAAGAATCAAAGGGGTAAACTTAAACGATTTAAAATAAATAATAGGACGGTAAAAATGAAACAATAAGTACTAACATAAACATAGAAGAAAGAAAAGGGACATTTTGTTACAAAAATAGAAAATATCACAAAAAATATATTAGTAATAAAAAATACTAATATATGACATGTTTTTTGCGTCGTCTACCAGAGGCGTTTTTCTATTGGTTAGTCTGTCACCGTTCTGTTTAGTTGGTTGGTTGGTTGTTTTTGTTTTACGGCATATCAACCCTTTTCGGGTTATTTAATGCCGAATCCAAAGATTTTGAAGAAAATTTTTTTAATAGAATATATTTGTTGTTTTCAAGTCGGTTTCTATTTAACCCATAGTTGGGACCCTAACATGTACTACCACTCTGGGTCAGAGTGGACCTGGGAGCAATGGTAATTAAAGGGTGGCTCCACACTCCCCAAAGCCCACAAGCTTGGGCCTCACCACTGGATATAGTTTAAGGTCATATCCAGGACACCGTTCTGTTTAGTCAGTAATTATTAAGTTTTCAGGTAAGCCCTCCCATATCTATAAGATGTTTTTGTAGGTCGTAGGTCTGTCACGCTGAAGTCTGAAATTTTAATATATTGTCCAGTTTTATACACATTGGTGTACAGATTTTTACAATCAACATGAATGTGTACTTCAGTTTGGTTTAATTAACTCACTTATGGCGTTTATGTTTGAAATAACATATTCGTCAGTTTGTCATAATAAATTCTGAAATAGCATTTTGGTGAGTTCCTCGCGCTTAACCCTGAAAGATTTTGTCATGATTAATTTTGGAATAGAATTGTCACAGGTCTATTAGGATTAATTTTGAAATAGCCTTTTCCAAGTCTATTACGATTAATTTAGAAATAGCATTTACGTGAGCTTGTTATGATTAACTTTGAAATAGTATTTTGGCGAGTCTGTTACGATAAAATTTTAAATAGCATTTTTATAAGTCTGTTACAATTAATTTCGTAAAAAGGCATGCTCGTGAGTCTGTTTTAAAAGGGTGTTTACGTTAATCAGTCAGATGAATGGAAATACATAAATTTAACACGAAATTGAAAAATTTATTGAAATACTGATTATAAGGTTGAAACACATATTCACCTAAAAGTCTGAAGAATTGCGTTTTATCACGTGACTAAATGTAGTAAATATTTGTAATGATATAAACATGTTAAACCTTATAAGTGAAGCAATGCATTTAAGATAATGCTAGATGCAGGTTAAGTGGGGTTATTTTATCCAGAAAAAATCTCACAGCAAAGAAAAATGAATCAGTAAATATGCGTAATAAAACAGGTTTAAAGGTTAGGTATGCGCATATGTTTACATGTTTCTATATATATCCACATGTTTATATGTTTCTAAATAAGTTCATATGTTTATATGTTTTTATATATGTTCATAAGTTTACATGTAAATCAGTTCGCATGTTTATATGTTTCTATATATGTTCATATGATTCAATGTTTCTATACATGCATATCTTTACATATTTCAATATATATATGTTCATATATGTTTATATGTTTCTATATATGTTCATATGTTTACATGTTTTTATATGATTTTATATGTTTACATGTTTCTATATATGTTAATATATTTATATGTTTCTATATATGTTCATATATTTATATGTTTATATATATGTTAATATATTTATATGTTTCTATATATGTTCATATATTTATATGTTTCTATATATGTTCATATATTTATATGTTTCTATATATGTTCATATATTTATATGTTTCTATATATGTTCATATATTTATATGTTTCTATATATGTTAATATATTTATATGTTTCTATATATGTTCATATATTTATATGTTTCTATATATGTTCATATGCTTATATATATATTCATATGTTTACACGTTTCTATATATGTTCATATATTTATATGTTTCTATATATGTTCATATATTTATATGTTTCTATATATGTTCATATATTTATGTTTCTATATATTCATATGTTTAAATGTTTCTATATATGTTCATATATTTATATGTTTATATATATTAATATGTTTACACGTTTCTATATATGTTCATATATTTATATGTTTCTATATATGTTCATATATCTATATGTTTCTATATATATTCATATGTTTAAATGTTTCTATATATTCATATGTTTACACGTTTCTATATATGTTAATATGTTTATATGTTTCTATAAATGTTCATATGTTTGTATATATGTTAATATTTACATATTAACGTATATGTTCATCTATTTATATGTTTTTATATAATCTCATATGTTTACACGTTTCTATATATATATTCATATGTTCAAATGTTTCTATATATGTTCGTATGTTTAAATGATTCTACGTTCCCATGTTTATATGTTTCTATATATGTTCATGTTTTAATGTTTCTATATATATTCATGTGTTTATATGTTACTATATATATATTCATATGTTTACATGTTTCTATATATGTTCATATGTGTATCGGTTTCTTTATATGGTCATATGTTTTTATGTTGATATATATGTTTATGTTTACATGTTTCTATATATGTTCTTGTGTTTTATATATTTCTATATATGTTCATATGTTTATGTTTTTATATATGCTAATATTTTTACATGCATCTATATATGTCCATATGTTTATATGTTTATATATGTTCATATGTTTCTATATATGTTCATATGTTTACACGTTTCTATATTTCTATATATATTCAGATGTTTTCATGCCTTTATATGTATTTATACGTTTATATGTTTTTAGATATGTTTATATGTTTATATGTTTATGTTTTTAGATATTTTTATATGTTTATGTTTATATGTTTATGTTTACATGTTTATGTTTATATGTTTATGTTTATATGTTTATGTTTATATGTTTATATGTTTATGTTTATATGTTTACATGTCCCTATAGACGTGCAAAAGCTTATGTATTTCTAGTTATATTTTTTATTCCTAAAACATAAACGATCATCACAAATTTAAAAACACATGCTTGGTATAAAACACTTATGCATGTGGACTATATTTACTTTACTTTAATTTTATACGGAGGTATTAAATAGAGAACAGACTCCCTTCGGGAAAATTCTAAAATCTCTAATTTTTGTTAAATATTTACCATAGTTATTTAACATCGATTACAATTTTACGAAATCTCAGTTTCTTTAGATTATTTTATAGGTTTTCAGGCAGCATAATCTTCGCAAAACGTCCAATTTGAAAATTCAGATATTTCAGATTTGCATTAAAATGTAATCCATACTCATTAGATATCAATCAATTACGACTCCTTGAGTTATAATATATTCTTAAGAGCTCTTAACCTTAAACTTCAGACATTTTCTATAATCTAAATGTATTTTCATTAAAACATCTTGATTTTTATATTTGTAACAGGATATAAAGGTGGTGCAAAACTGTTCTTTTCACGGGAATAAATTCTTCCCGTCCTAGGACAGGTATTCTAGTAATTATCTATATAAATAAAACAGTAGATGTATGTATGTGTGTGTGCTCATGTGTCTGCGTGTAAATATTTAACCGATAAACTCTTAAACTACTGGTTATGTTACATTACAATTAACAGGAAATAGTAACCATACACCAAGGATGGTTTATAACGAGTAAAACCTTTGTTTGGATGGACGCATTACGTGTACAGAAATACGCGGGAAAGCTCAAATGCAAACTGTTCATTTCAACTTGCCGATATAGTTCTATTACTTTTGCGCATGCGCAGTTTCAAAGGCAGCTTGAAGTAGTTTAATTTTAAATCTTTCTTACCTATCTATCAATAGCTCAAACGGTAGGTAACGCGGTTAGAGTGCTAAATATTCTGGTTCGATTCTGAGACAAAATTCACTTTAAAAACTTTTATAAACCAGTATTATATATTAGTTACAATATAATATTCGTAGTATAGAATTGTAGAGAAGTGTAGTAGAGAATTAGCTCTGTAATAATACATACGAAATCTGCATGAATTAAAATATATTTAAGCGTATTTTACGACCGGGAAAGGCCGGGCGTCTCTCACTTGCTAGTTTACAAATAAAATGATTGTTATAAATTCTATAATTCCTTTTAGGAATTTTACAGTTATTGTCTGAGATTAAACGTTCAACGATAATCATCGTCATTGTATGCAAGAGGCAAACAATACTCATATATTTTAAAGAGTCACACAATAGTTAATCTATTGAGTATATGAAGTATACAAATTTTATTCGTCCAGCATGTTTGTTTGAAATTGTATATTCATTAATTTGTCATACTACCCATCGAAATAGCATTTTCTTTATCATGTGTCAGTTAAAAAATAACGCTTTTTATGTGCTGGCATGTTTCTGTCCTAATAGGAGCTTCGGGGCAACCTCATCTTCGCCTACAACATCTTTCATGGACGATGCGGCATGGACCGGGACCTGTTCTTCACCCCTGCCCCGGATTGCGGACTCTGTGGGCACTCGAAAAAGGTCTACTTTCGACGGTTCCAGAGGTTTCGACACCAAGAATCGTTCTTGGTTCGAATGGCATCTCTGTGGAACCAGCTACTCAATGAGGGCGTAAACCAACTCACACTACAGGGCTTCAAGGCGGCCTTGGACAGACGCCTATTGAACCTCGACGGTTTTTCCTCTGTATAGTTTCTCTTTGTACATAGCCTTGTAAATGGCAATCGCTTGTCCGTTTATTCTTTGCCAATTAAATGAATGGATGAATGAATGAATGAATGAATTAATTTTCTTTAATCTGTCATGGTTTAACTTAAAATAGCGTTTTCTTTCTTCTGTCATGCTTAAGTTTGAAATCACATTTTCTTTGCTCTGTCTTATATAATTAATAAAGGTAATATTTTTCATCTGTCAGACTCACATTTGAAATAATATTACTACCACCTTATATTCATTAACTCTTATCCTCGAGTGGTCTTCGGGTCTTGATAAGTGGTGACTGCCAAGTAAAAAAATTGTTTTCTTAAATCTGTCACTTTTAAGGGCAAAATATCATTTTCTTTTGTTTGTCAGATCATTTACTCTGCCCTGTAAAGCTTAAGTTTGAAATAGTATTTTATTTGGTCTATCAATTTTGTATTGACATTTTATTTACTTTGTCAATCTTAAATTTGAAATAGCCTGGCAGACTAATGTTTTGAATAGTATTTTCTTTATTCCGTCAAGCTTGTTTTAAATAGCATTTCATTTGGTCTGTCAAATTGAAGCTTTTAAATATATATCCCATCAATCAAAAATTTGAAATGGCATTTTCTTTATGCAACAAACAAAAGTTTTAAATAGCATTTTCTCAGTTCTTTCAAACATAGATTATAAATAGCATTTTGTCTAGCCTGTCAATTTTTTAACAGTATTACCTTTGGTATGTCAAATTAAAGTTTTAAATAGTATTTTCTATAGTCTTTCAAACAGATTTGAAATAGTATTTCATTTGGTGTATCAAATTATTTATAAATATATTTTCTTAATTCTGTCAAGTATCTCAACTATTATATAAAAAGAACTTTATCTGCGTGTCTGTGAGTTCAGCCCCTATGGACTCCAAAACGGCTAGGCCGATATTTTTTAAAAGCTTAACACAAATGTACCTTATGTGCCTAGGAGTGTTCTTAGGAAGGTTTTGTATCGGAATGTCTCCGATAAGTATCGAAAATCGATAACCGACCCCCCCCAAAAAAAACATTAAAGATGGAGCAGTCCGATTTTGACCAAATATACAGTAGGTTCTTTGATATGACAGGGGCGCGTTTGAAATGAATGTTTCTGTTTAGAGCACAATTGAATCATGATACTTGACTTTTGCATTTTAAACTTTGATTCTAGCCACTATATATAAAAACAACCTTCTAAAATCAACAGTAGATTCTCTACAGTACAATGTATTATGGACTAAGTCAGTGGAGGGGGGGAGGAATGTGAAGCTTCCTCCCCCGATGCATCGCGATGGACCCCCTAATATGGATAGCAATCAATTGATTTGATTAAAAAAATAGGCGATTTCACCGATTTTGATGACAATAAATTATGGGAGGGTGAAACATTCGTTGACCCTTATTAAATCCCGAGCAACGTCGGATCTCCCTGCTATTAAATTATAAAGCGCATTTCTTTTTTGGGTCAGACATATCAAATTAACGTTTTAAACAGCATTTTCTCAATTGAGTCTAACATGGGTTTTAAATAACGTTTGCATTGATAAACGCGCTGTTTGAATGGACGCATCTTTTTCGACGTTTTGGAAAGGGGAAGGAAGTGTTAGATGTCAGATCGTCGAAGTCGAAACTAAAGGAGTCGGTGGGGGAGTGGTATTTTCATATGGAATTCCAAAGTTCCTATTAATCTGCTTTTGGTTTTTCTTTCAATATGTTTTTTCTTTTCCTTTTTTTTACCTTTATAACTTATAACGCTAAGTGATAACCATGGCGATATACAATATGCACGCTATAATTAACATCTGGTCCAGATAATACTTTGATCAATATATTCACAGCTTCCAACATGATAGAGATTATAATACGAGGGACGTTTCAAATGCAATGCCTCCTATTATTTCGCCCGATTGGATCAGAGGAGATTGCAAATTGCATTGTTACGATGACTGAACTTATGAATTCATGACTTGAAAATTGTATCTCTCTGTTGCAGATATTGACGGTGTATAAGGCTCTAAGAAAGTAACCCCCGTCATGGACGTGCGCCAGAAGCAGAAATACCCCATTGTCTTTCTCCATACAAACGAAATAAACTTGAACCGATCAACATTCACCGGCACCCGTTTAAAGTTTACGAAGCCGTTACAGTTGCTGTCAGCACAGTTGAGAGATGAGTTCGTCGATTTCACTGGCGATGGAGATGTGCGTGACAAAGCGCACTCCGGATTTTTATTACCGAGGCATCAAAGGGGCTGTAAAATGTGTTTTGAGAATGGTGGTGACAATGTAGAGAAATAAATTCTGGAGCACAAAATGTCGTTCGTTTGAATGTATATTTCCTGTCTTTGTAGTTTTAAAACGCTTTAGGTTTAAAGTAAAAATATAGGAGGCCTTACTTTTGGAATGATCCTTGTATAACACCAAAGAGAGGTAGCGTGAAATCGTCAATGACCATTAACTTTTAGTTAAGACGCAGTAGTATTAGTTGGGAGAATTTCTTTGGTTGTTGAGGACATGGGGCGTCGTCCTCATATTGAGAATCGCCACCCCATTTGGGGGCGAATGTAACACCAAAGAAAGGCAGCATCAGACCATTAGGGTCGATGTGACGCTTTTATTTAACGTTAGTATTTTATTTCCTCCTCACTCTCTAAAGCAAGGAAGTTTTAATATTTGGGCATTTTCATTATTTTTATATATTGTAACTTTTATTTTCTTACCTTTTGTATAAAAATGTTTTGTTTATAAAATTGCTTTTTATTATTTTTCATTTATCTGCTCATGTTTTATTTAGCACTTGTTTCATTTTATTTCCATTTTTAGTATTCATAAATGTTCCATATATGTCCTTCATTTTTTTGCTTTGCTAAAACAATACTGGGATGGTGAGATGGTTTGGTTATGTGGCTCGCATGAAGGACACTAGACTGCCAAAACAAGTGCTCTTCAGTCAACTAAATGCAGGAAATCGACCCCTACTTAGGTTTAAAAAAGAAATCTCTAGGTGAGGCCAATATAGATCCAAATACCTTTGAAGCCTTATCGAACAACAGATATGAATGGAGGAACAGAGTCAAAGTGGGCACAAGCCAATTCAGAGAAAATAGAAGAGCCAATCTAATAACTAAACAAAGGGCCCTTAGAACCAACCAACCTCAATCATACCCCACAAGACTATGTGCCCAATGCCCCCGACTATTTAGTGCCCAAATTGTTTTTTCCAGTCACAAAAGGACTCACCATCCTGATAATGACTAAAATTCTTACAAAACTTTGTCTTCTGCTCTTTTTCTGTATTGGAATTGGGAACTAAATTTGGACATGAATGCATGCCACCACCGACGAAAATAATAACTTTTATATCCCCCAATTCATATGAAATGTCAGTGTGGTTCTTGGCCAACCTAAAAACGCTATTGTTGTCTAAGATGGCCTCTACCAAGGCCAGGAACCACGCCACAAATATATCCATTTCATACAGGATTGTATCAGAGAGGTAATTTATAAAGATGAGGTTCATGTATCGAATCCTTGGTCAGACTTGTATTAATGCAATATTGTTTGGATGTACAACCACCAAGAACTATTTGGGTATTTATTTTATTTTATTTAATTTTATTTTAATTTTTGGAATCTTTGGAGATGAGGCTTCATAATCTTTTTTTTTTTTTTTTTTTTACACAGTGATCACCACTTATCAAGGCCCGGAAGCCACTCATTGCATTGATTCTTTTTTGCGAATTGTTATCCTTATTTTTATAGTTGTTGTTTCACCACGTTCCGGACAACTGATCCTCTGGCCTTCTTCAGCTAATTAACCATGATGGGATAGGAATTCTGAGTCTTCTAACGTATCCCCAGTTTTGGCCAACTAATCCTCTGAACTGCTTGGGTAGGATTGAAACCGCTATATCCAGGCAGTAATTACTGGGGATAAATTACAAGACTCAGCATTTCTATTCCGTCGTGGTTAATCATCTGAAGAAGGCCAAAGGATGAGTTGGCCAGCCTTACTATTCCTAGTGAGTAAATAATAAAATTCAAGAAAATAATCTTTCCTTTCTTTTGATGTATCACCTTTTCTTTCGTTCTTCCTTTCTCCCCTTTTCTACTCTCTCTTTATTGTCTTTCTTTCATTAAAATTTTTTTTTCCAAACGGAACGAATTTTGCATCAAAGAAATCATAACAGAAACATGTATGAACATATGTAGCCAATAATATTTGTATGAATAAATAAAGATACTATTATATATATATATGCGTGTATGTGTGTATATATGTGCGTGTGTATGTGCATGTATGTGCACGGGTATGTATGTTTATGTGTGTGTATGCGTGTGCATGAGTGTGTATGTGTGTGTATGTGTGTACATGTGTGTATGTGCATGTACGTGTGTGTGTATGTGTGTGTATATGTGAGTGTGTGTGTATGTGCATGTGCGTGTATGTATTTTAAAATTGATTATTTCTTAATAGGAATGCTTTTTAAAAATGAAATTTCGGCCGCCACTTTTGACCCTTTCCATTTTAGACAATAGTATGTACTTCAATAATACCCCTTTCACCTTTGTATATACTCATAAGCTAGTAAAATGTTAAAAAAAAAATGGTTCAGTTACTCTCACTCAACATAGCTGTATCAAGCCAGGTAAGTACAACGGTTCTTCATCACCTCCGTCTTCACCTTCTTCTATCCAGACTGAAACGTCTTCAAAATGCCTTTATCTCTCCAATATGTGGCTTGATGGATGTGACTACTGCCTTCATCTGGCGCAGATTATCTATGCAGATCGACGTCAGAATAGAAGGAACCGACAGAGCAACTTACGAAAGAAGATGGTAGCCATGATTGTATCTCTGAAGCTGGCAGGATTATATGACACCGTGCGTTGGTAATAACTTATGTGTAGCCTGACAAAGTTCGTATTAGTTTTCACAGATAAACCTTTCGTGGAATTGAACATATTATCTAAGAACTACAGTAATGCTTGACATAACGTCGAGAAGCATTAAAAAAGCCATTGTATGTATACTAGAGGGAATACGCGGCGTTGCCCGTGTGTAGAGAGATGGGAGGGGGAACAAAACAAAAGTTCACCAGTTTAGAGAGAGGTGTTAAAAAAGTGATAGTAGCGATGAGGGGAGGGAAATTAAAACACCAGTAGGCAGTCCGTGGGAGGGGGAGAGGTGTTAAATTTAGGAACTTTTCTTTTTAATATAAAAACACGTCAAGTTGTGTTTGTACCGTAATTGCTTGAGGTATTACCGTCTGTGATTTTTAAATTAAAGAAAATAATCATTTTATACTAAACATTTAGTTTAAAACAAACTTAGTTAAAAAAAAGTTTTATTTGAAGTTTTATTATTCTAAGTGACTTGAGTGAAATTCATATGTATTTTTTTCATTTCGACGAAGAAATCACGATTTTGTTTTTTTTTCTATAATCAACTATAAAGTTTAATTAAAGTATCGTAATATTCCAGTTTTATATTGCAAAAATAGATATTTTAAAAATATACACACACGTAAATTTTCCAATCTTATGAATAAACTTCTTTCCAGTTAACGAAAAAAATAAACATTAAGAAATTTAGGTGCGGGGTTTGAACCTACAGACCACGTCATGAAAAAAACAAAAAACAAAAAAAAAAAACAAAAAAAAAAAAAAAAAACAAACAAACAAAACAAAAAAGAGACATGTAAATTTTCAAGTCTTATAAAATTCTTTGCAGTTAATGAAAAATTTTTTTTAAGAAATTTACATGTGGAGTTTGAACCTACGTCATGCAAAAAAAAAAAAGATTACAAAAAACACGCTATCAGCTTACCCACAGTAGAATTTTCACAGCCCGTTGTTCTATCATTGTTGCTAAGCGACGACGTGGAAAAAATGGCTTTACTGATGATAGATAAATTAAAATACCTTTTTCGATTATCGATTATCAGTAATTATCGGGGGTATTCTTTGGCAAAACTTGAATAAGATCATTCCAGACTTATACACGAAAGTTCTGTAAATTTTAAAGAAAATTTGTTCAGCCGTTCCGGAGTCTATAAGAAACGAACTCACACACACAAAGTTGCATTTATATAATTGTAGACACACACACACACACACACACACACACACACACACACACACACACACACACACACACACACACACACACACACACACACACACACATATATATAAATAAATATCAAAATCTATATTCTAAATTTCAAGATGCTGACCATCTTACCGTTTATTTTTTTTAAGTACGTTGAAATCCACAATTCTTGACAGCACTTGTTTAGTAGCGCAGGATCTCTTCCAATTTCGGAGTTTGTAATCGTACCCATATTCCTTTATTTTCTTTTAAAGCTGATAAGTTCTTTTTCTTCTGAGGATTTAAGGGCAAAATAGATTCATTGATTGATATAATAATTATATGAATGATTTTGCGCAATGTGTATAAGTTAAAAACATAACATTAATTTTGAAATTTAATGTTTTGGTGGCACTTCCCCCTCTCCCTCAATGGTAAAGCTTAGCAAAATAAATAATGTACACTGTTGTCTAGAATATATATTCCATAATTCATAATAAATTCAATAGTTTATGGTTTTACCCAACACATATATGTTACGGCAATTATTATTCAATCACATACAACGACATAGAAAAAGGTATCGTATTATTTGAATTCATCGGACTACTGTTCTCGTCTTGAGTGTGATTTTCACAAGGTTCGTTCGATGTAACCTCCGATCTTCTTCAGGTGTATCTTGTCAAACTCGGGAATGTTTCTGTCGAACTCGAGAATTTGGACGGAATTTCCAACGGAACCTTTTATTTACTCCACGGAGGCAGCATGTTCTTGTTCCGACAGCCATGATTGGATAGAGATCCTAAATAATTCGCAATTGTATTTTTCGGTCGCTCACACTGAGGACTGAAAAATAAATTTTGCGAATTACTTACGGCCTCTACATGTAGTCTACATTGCACTGTAGAGAACTTACTGTGGATTTTATAAAATTTTATATATGTAATGGCTTGAATGAAAGTTTAAAATGAAAAAAAAAAAAAAAAATGGCGCAATTGCGCTGTGAATAGAAACATTCATTTCAAACGCGCCCCTGTCATATCAAAGAACCTACTGTTGATCTTTCGGATGTTTCGGTTTGTGTGTTAATAAAACTTCTCAAATGATGTTAGGCTGTGTATGGTGTTAACTTTGGTCAAAATAGTTTGTTCATTCTTTCATAGGATTATTTCTACTATTGATTATCGATACTTAGCGAAGACATCCAGATAAAAAAACCTATCTAAGAGCACTGCCAGGCACATAAATTACCTTCGTGTGAAATTTAATAAAAATCGGCCCAGCCGTTTTGGAGTCCATGAGGAACGAACTTACATAGACACAGATACACAAAGTTTCTTTTATATAATAGTAGACATACCTGTTTATTACATCTTTTTTATAAACGTATCTGAAAAGACTTAACCTGAATAAAATATTTTTTTTCATGAATAGATTTTCCGGTGAGATATCTTAACTTTTCTCGGCACATAAATATATAAATGGTATAATTAAAATAGACTTAAAATATATGTTTAAATTAAAACGTGTACATCGGTATATAATTGAAGTTGAAATATGCAGAAGTCGATATTTGCGTATTTACGCCGGGTTTTATTATTGGATAGGGTTTGGGTGTAAGTTTTGGAAATAATTTCATTAGGAAATATTGATTGATATGTTTCAGCTGTGTTTTAGGATAGAAGATCGAATCATTAGAAACTTTTGAAAAACATCGCTTCACCAGAAATCAAATCAAATAAAATATATCCTGTCTAAAAAACATCCTTATATATATATATATATATATATATATATATATATATATATATATATATATATATATATATATATATATATATATATATATATATATTATAAATTACTAACTAGCTCTACCTACGTATTGAGCACTTTTGAAGTAAATACTTAAAGTTTACGCATAAATCTATACTTTCGTATATTAATTTTATGTGAGTAAATTAAGTAGTTATATATATATGTATATATATATATGTATATATAAATAGATATATGTATATATATGTATATATGTATATATATATATGTATATATATGTATATATATATATATATGTATACATATATATGTATATATACATATATATATGTATATATGTGTGTATATATGTATATATATACGTATATATATGTGTATATGTATATATATATGTGTGTGTGTGTATATATATATGTATATATATATGTATATATATATGTGTGTGTATATATATATGTATATATATATATATATGTATATATATATATATATATATATATATATATATATATATATATATTATTCCAGGTTATATATATTATTCCAGGTAAATAGTTTCAGAGGTTAAGCGCAACCAATGAAGTTTTTACAAGGTTAATGCCAGATGTATAATCACCATATATATTTTCAATAACTTACTATATATATATATATATATATATATATATATTAATATATATATATATATATATATATATATATATATGTATATATATGTATACATAACTATATATATAAATATATATACACTTGTGCCCGATATTATTCATACCCCTCGGATCTTTGAGATTTCTATAAGAATATTGCTCAAACCAGAAGGTAGACAATATTAAAGGAATTTCAAACGATAAATCAAGTATAAGCATTTAATTTAAACTCAACAAATAAATAAATTATGCAAGTTTGAAACATTATACAAAGAAAAACAATAATGGCACTAGTTCAAAATTATTCATACCTCTCTCACTAATAGTAAATAGCATGCCCTTTATTCTTAATAACTGCCTGTAACCGTTTTGGATATTTTTCAACAAGGTTCTTATAAGCATCAACACTGATTTTTGACCATTCTTCAATGCAGTAGTTCTCCAAATCCCTCAAATTCTAGGTTTCCGCTTTTTAACCTCAGTTTTCAATATGTGCCAGAGGTTTTCGATAGGGTTCAGGTCGGGACTCTGGCTAGGCCATTCCAAAACATTAATTTGATTATCCTCAAACCATTTCTTGACTATTTTGGCAGTATGTTTTGGATCATTGTTTGGTCCTAAATGGAGCTTCTCCGCATCCTGTCTAATGTTTTTTGGAGTATCTCCAAATATTACTCCTTCTTCATGGTTCCATCTATCTTGACCAAACTACCTGGACCACTAGCCAAAAAGGAGCCCCAAAACATTAGGCTACCACCACCATGTTTCACCGTGGGTATGGTGTTGTTTGGGTTGTAAGCTTCTCCTTTCTTCCTCCAAATGTAAGAAGCATCCATATGGCCAAACAATTCAATTTTTGTTTCGGCAGTCCACAAAATACTTGATAAAACGGACTCTGGAGAATTCACATGGGTCCTAGCAAACTTTAGACGTGCTGCAAGGTGTTTTCCGGTGTGCAATAGAGTCCTTCTTGGTCTTCTTCCTTTCAGACCATTTTCATGCAGAGTCCTTTGCAATGTTTGCCTTGATATTTTTATGCCAGAAGACTCCAGATTTTCTAAAATGTTCTTAATAGTGGTGGTTGGATTTGCATTAACACTTCTTACAATATTCCTGGTGGCTCTAGCAGACAGTTTCCTTTTCCTTCCTCTACCAATCAAGTTGTTTGTTGTGTGGTGGCTCTGGAATTTTTTGATGATGCTCTGTACTGTTGCTGTAGGGACCTCAAATTTCTTGGAAATTGACTTGTAACCTAAACCATCCTTATGTGAATTCACAATTTTAGTCCTAAGATCATTACTAAGCTCTTTTTTCTTCCCCATTCTAATAATTTTTATTCTTTTATTGGTTTTCAGTTAATATCATTTTAATTTCTGAAAAATGCAAAAAACGAAATGAAATTAATCAAAGGTTGTATAAAAGCATTCAAAATAAGAATCAAACAGGAAACAAACAGTCAGAAACTCGATTAATACTGAAAAAATAAGGGGGTATGATTATTTTTGAACATTGCAGATTTTATAAATAGCTGTATATTTCTTTTATTACAAGTATCCCGAGATTTTAAAATGAGAAAAATGATCAGAAGAGGTTTATTAGGAATATGTATCAATATGGACGTAAACAATAAATTCTTACAAAGTTACACCTAATAAACTCAATTTTCAAGGGGGGGTATGAATAATATCGGGCACAAGTGTATATATATACGAAGACGTGCAATAAGTAATGCCCCTGACCAACTTTCAATTGTCTGATTTAGCTGAAATGTTGCATGTGCAATGATTTATATTTCTACGGGTTATGTGGCAAATTACAGCTCTGAACTAATTGTGGTTTCTGTTTTACAGGTGTTTGAACTGAGTCAGGTGTGAAATGGAGCCTGTTGAATGTCGAGCAGTGATCCGGTTTTTGTATTTGAAAGGACGCACACTACAGGAGACTTTTGATGAAATGAAAGAAACTTATGGTGATAGTGCCCCATCATATGACCTTGTAAAACGCTGGCATCGTGAATTCAAACATGGCCGTAAGTCTGTGGAAACAGCTTCCAGACCTGGTCGCCCCTCTTCTGCCATTGATGAGGCATCTGTCTGTCAAGTTGAGGCTGCCATTTTGGAAGCTCGGCGCATTACTATTCGCCAAATAACCCAAGATGTCACGATTAGTACAAGGTCTGTGGAAACTATCATTCATGACCATTTGCATATGCATAAGGTGTCTTCCAGATGGATTCCAAGGTTGCTCACACCATACCAGAAGGGAGAACGCGTCGAGTGCTCGAGGATGAATTTGGAGATGTGCCAAAAAGAGGAGTCAATGTTTTTCAAAAGACTGATTACACAGGATGAAACCTGGCTCCATCACCATGATCCAGAGACCAAAGTCCAGTCAATGCAGTGGAAGCACTTGGACTCACCACCTCCAAAGAAGGCAGTGGTGCAGTCCTCCGCTGACAAGGCCATGCTACAGTCTTCTGGGACCAGGACGGAGTAGTGATGACAGATTTCCTAGCAAAGAATACCACAATTACAGGAGCCTATTATGCTTTACTGTTGAGGAAATTAAGGGAAGCTATCAAAATCAAGAGGCGGGGCAAGATCAGCAAAGGTACCCTCCCCCTGCAGGACAACGCTCTGGTCCACAACTCGCATGTCGCCAGATCAGAAGCACGGGCGTGTTGTTATGAAATCCCTCCCCATCCTTCCTACTCTCCTGACATTGCACCCTCTGACTTTCACCTTTTCCCAGCCATGAAGTTGTTTTTGAAAGGAAAGCGTTTCCCAGATGATGCAGCCTTGATTTCTGAAGTCACGTCGTGGTTGGAAGATCAACCTGGGGTGTTCTACAAAAACGGTCTCCAGAGCTGCATCAAACGATGGGAGAAATGCATAACTCTGGGTGGTTCATATGTAGAGAAAGACTAATAACTGTGCCAAGTTTCGTTGCTCTACTGCTATGGGAAGTGGGTTAGGGACATTAGTCATTGCACGCCCATCGTATATATATATATATATATATATATATATATATATATATATATAGTAAGTTATGAAAATATATATATGGCAATTAAGAAAGTTTGTCAGGCTTATGCATAAGCCTAACCAATATATATTTTAATAACTTACTACCTAGCTCTACCTATGTATTGGGCACTTTTGTAAGTAAATACTAAACATTTACGCATGAAATTATATATTCGTATATTAATGCATGTGATTAAATAAAGTAGTCATATATATATATATATATATATATATATATATATATATATATATATATATATATATATGATGTAATCAAATTTACATGGTCGTGATATTGGACATACTAATGTTTCGGATAAATGACAAGGACTTCTGGTTTTAACCGTCCATTTGTTCGAAACATTAGCATGTCTAGTGTCGCGACCAAATAAATTTGTTTATATTAATAAAATTTTATCTTGCTAATATGCCTTATCCCTCATGAATACCTCTAACTTGGAATATATATCTCCACTCTTATATAAAATTCACTTTGTGTGTGTGTGTGTGAATTCCGTTCTCATAAGTTTTTACACAAAGCTAATTTATATATCTGGTAGTGTTCTTAGATATGTTTTGTACAGAAATTCAACCGATAAATCTTGACAATCGAAAAAATGCGATCTTAAAAATAGTGTTTTCTCCCTTATAGATAAATAAAAGAATTTTTACAGGGGAATATATTACGTTATACCGGCCAAAGGAGATAATAAAATCTCAGCAAATCATTTCTTAAAAAAAAGAAACAAAAAAAAAACAACAAAAAAAACAAAAAAAAAAACAGGTGGATTTATAGCTCAGTGATCGAATGATTCTTTGTTCAGGCCAGGGTTACCTCGCAATTTTATTTAATTTTTTTTCTTATTAATGTGTTCAACTTACGATCAAATAAGTGGTACCATTTAAAATCGCCGCAAATCATTTCTTCGTTTGCATATTTTAAAATTAAACATTAATCAGATATTACTTTTCAAGGGTATTCATCGTCAAGCTCAAATATCAGCTGACGTTACATTGTAAACAAACACAGACGGACTTTGATGAACGACATTACCATTACTATTTTTTTTAATTAGTTTTTTTTCTTTTGCGAATTAGTCCACCGAGCAAATTATTTCTCGTAATATATAATAATCAATAAAGGATTGATTCTATGATAATACATACGCAATCTGCATAAATTAAAATATGTTTAAGCGTGTTGTACAACCGGGCAACGTCGGGCTGCCAACTAATATTTAATTAAATATTAAGTCTAGAATCCATATTTTGATGTTGATCAAAATGCATTACATGATTTCGATTATAGAAAATGTAAAAATCTAAGGCTCAAGGTGCCCGCAAAGAAATTAAAATTCAAGGAATTTTGATTAATTTTTTTTTAATGATTATAAATGAAAGGTAAAACAAATCTGAAATTCATTTTGATCTTCGAATAGGAGATTATGCTTATATTACGTCTCCTAAAGATTCTTTAAAATACTCAGAAAAAAAGCTGAAAATTTGGGAATATTTATTTCATCGACCTCGTCTCCAGGATATTAAAGACTAGGTTAATCATGGTTTTAATTAAAATGTTTCTGTAGGAAGAACTGGTTTCGAACTTGGCACAAAGTGACAGGCGTCTAATTTTTTTTAAAGAAATAACTACTGCTCCCTTTTTACCTCCTTTGTCTGACGTAAAAATACATATGAAATTTTACTTTACTGGTAGTTTAAAATCAATAAATATTTATTATTTATTCATGATCACCAGCAGTGGAAAATTTTGTTTTAAACAAAATCAAATAAAAAAGGAAAAAGATAATTAATGTAATCGTTTTTAGCATTAAAAAGAGACAAACATTTTCTGATTCCAATACCAATTCCGATACCCTAAAATGTTTCGATTGTTTCAATCCCGATTCCGATTAATATTCCCAACATTAATATATATATATATATATATATATATATATATATATATATATATATATATATATATATATATATATATATATATGCGTGTGTGTGTGTGTGCGTATATATATATATATATATATATATATATATATATATATATATATATACACACACACACACGCACACACACACACACTGATGATTCCCAAAAGGATGAAACTTTAACAGCTGTAGGTATTTAATAATTATTATAGTAAATAATTATATATAAGTATTGTTTTTGTACTACTAATAAAGAGGTATTGGTTAGTAATAATAGAAGGTATTGTTTTATTAATAATACTAAATGTGTATTGTATTAGTAATAATTATTGAATAACAAATAGTTATTCGAACTAAAACAGACCGAAATAGAAAAATATATGTAAGTATCCTGGTATCTACTTTTTGAATCTATATCATTTTAATCGAAATAATAAATAAATGAAAGACCTAAAATTATTCAAAATAAGTTTCCATGAAGTTTCGCTAATTTTTGACACTCTTTTGCAACATATATTTTAATTTTGATTTTAATAGGGTTTTAAACGTTTGCTAAGTTCATTTAAAAGTGAATATAATCGAATTTGAAAAGAGGAAATAGTTTATCGTGAGGATGTAAGTATTTTGAACTCATGCAAAATTACTTGTCAAACGCCATTACAGTCGGAAATGGACATCTCCTTACTTATTAGTGAGCAAAATATCAACAAAAATACTTACACATAAACACATCTGTTGAGGCATATATATATATATATATATATATATATATATATATATATATATATATATGTATATATACATATATATATAGTCTATATATATACATATATATATATAATAAATATAAATATATATATATTAATTACCATTTCTACTATATATATATATATATATATAGTAAATATAATTATATATATATAGTCTTGATATATATATGTATATATATATATATATATATATATATAGTAAATATAAATATATATATTAATTACCATTTCTACTATATATATATATATATATATATATATATATATATATTTATATATATATATATATAGTCTTGAAAGTTTTTAACCTTTAAAACTAAACAAACAAACAAAAATTTTTTTTGAGGGAGGGGGTTCTGTACAGTTCTAGGAGATCCACCCTCTCTCTTTTGAGAACAGGTTAGTTTATTGCTAATCACCTAAGGAGCCCCTACCGGGAAAAGCTGACGAGGCTGCCCAGGCATATTTTGCAGACCAGAGGGTTCGTTCTCTTGGCGATGGTTCTTCAATCCCATTTTCTGATCCTTGTGTCACATAATCTTGTTATGGAGAGGGGGTAAACAATAAAGCTTGCCGTAAAACTGAAACAGCTAATTGAGGTAAAATTGCTCCCCACGAAAAAACAAAGAAATAAGAAAGAAATGCCTCCGATAAGTATCAAAAATCGATAATAATAATAATAATAAAAAAATCCAATTAAAGCATGGACATTCCGATTTTGACCAAAGTGAACATCCTTATATAGCCTACCTTTAATAAGTTTTATCACCGCACAAGCAAAAGGGCGAAGCTTTTAAAATCAACAATAGGTTCTTTGATAAGATAGGGGCGCGTTCGAAATGAATACATCTGTTTAAAGTACAATTGAACCATGTTACTTCATTGTATCACCAGAGCAGTAAGAACGAAAATGTTAAAAGAAAAGCTCTTTAGGCAATGTCATTTCAAAGTTAAATACTTCTCATTAAAAGAGGGGAAAATTCGGCATTATACAAATATAAGAATATAGAAAAAAAAACTAACTTAAAAACATTTAGAAATGAAAAAAAAAAACTAACAAAATCAGTAAGAAATAAAGTAATAAAGACTATTAAAGAAGAAAAAGTATCGCGAATGTATATGTTTTATGATGTCGGCTTTTCTTGTCTTCTGATAGGAAATATTTAGCTTCAAAAGTTTTGTCATATTTTTGTCATCATCACCTTATTGATCTGATGATACAATAAAGTTCTATGTAACGTTTATTCCTCATCTTTTTAATATATATATATATATATATATATATATATATATATATATATATATATATATATATATATACAAATGAACTTTCGTAAATAATTGAATTCATTCAAAATGTATCGAAAAACAAATAAAATCTAAATAAATCGCGATACATCCGGACAGTCGAGCGAGATGGACACGCGGATAAAGGGTTTAGGCTCATTACCGTAGGGTCCCGATTTCGAATCTCGCTAGATTCAGCCACGCTGAGGAATCGTAGACGACGAAACACGTGTCAGTGGATAATTATATTTTAAAAACAATATGTATGCCGCTCTCCATGTGGGCGTACCAAGTTGGTTAAAGGGGAAATTATTCCCAACTCGCATTTAGGTACAAATGCATTTTTGTAAATAATTGAATTCATTCAAAACGTATCACAAAAACAAATAACATTTATATATATATATATATATATATATATATATATATATATATTAAATTAAATAAAAATAATGAGGAACAAAATTTACGAGGTGCCTTCAATAAGTTTCCAGATTTTTTTGTACATGCATTTAAAATGGTCTTAGACTCGTGAAAATTTAGTATGTTATTGCTATATATCTTATGAGATGACTGACCAAACAAATTTGCATGATTTCAGGTTCAAATGAACACCTACAGCAGGAATTGGAGTACAACTTTCAAAAATTCAATCTGGCCGTGAGGACACTTCAGTATAACGATATGCAATATAATTCTGTTTTACACTAGAAAAATGACACAGAAGCGTATGAAATGCTTTTTGACCATTTTGCATGAATCAAGCATCAGTTTTTGAGTGGCATAATAGATTCAAGCAGAAAAAAAGGATATCTGTGACGGATGATGAGAGGTGTGGGAGGAATATGGAAGTCAGAACACCAGAGTTAATTTACCAAATAAAAAATTTCATGGATAAGGACCATTGTGTATCTATAGAGGCAGTAAGTGCACAGTTTGATGTCAGTGTGGGAACTGTACACACAATAATTTGTGAGGAGATGAAGATGAAAAAGACTATTTGACCAAGATGGGCATCAGGACAGTACCTCACTCTCCCTATAGTCCAGAGCTTGCTCCCTATGACTTTTGGTTCTTCTCTAAACTCAAAAGAAACACAAAGAGACTGACATTATGAGACAATTGAGGAGATAAAGAGGCTGTGACAAGGGTCATTGACATGCTCACATAAGATCACTTTCATTGGGTACAACAAGTGCATTGCAGCCGGAGGAGATTACTTCAAAGGGGGCTAGAGTTTCATGTGTGTACTATCAATAAAAATAACCATACGAAAAAAGTCTGGAAGCTTATTAACCCTAATCTCGTACATAGACCATTGTTGATATGGCGATACAATAAAGTTCTATGAAACTTTTATCTCTCATCTTTTATATTTAATTTAATATGCAGGGTGGAATGATAAAAGTATCACCCTAACGAAAGCAACGCTCAGCTTTAGTTAAAACTTTTATTGAAAAAGCCAATTCAGGTAACTTGATTATGTAGTAGAGCTGACAGCTATTGAATGTAGCCGCCTTCAGCGTCAATCACCGCCTCAATACAGGTCTGGAACTGGAGAACGCCTTTTCCACAAGCGTCGGTGAGAGCTTGGTGAATACTCAGCGAATGGCGGCGATCAGGCTAGCTTTGGTGTTGTGGGAGGTCATGCTGGTGATGTTTTCAATATATGACCAAACGAACGGGTCCAGCAGGTTCAGATCAGGGGGAGGAGGTGAGACAGTGAGCAAAAGGTACAAAGTCGTAGCACTCCTTCTGAAGATAAGCCTGGGTCTCTTTGGACTTGTAAGGCGATATATATATATATATATATATATATATATATATATATATATATATATATATATATATATATATATATATATATAAAACTGTGAAATATAATTGAAAAAAAAAACATATATATATATATATATATATATATATATGTTTTTTTTTCAATTATATTTCACAGTTTTATTTATACCAATCGTTTAATTTATGAAGCTCAATGTAATTAAAAAAAAAAATTATTGTATTTTCACCCCAGACAAGGCACAGTGCCACTTTGATGTAGGGGCCTACTATATGGGATATAATTGCAGGGATACTATATAGGGATTTGAGCAGCAAGATGTCTTTTTACATTACACTTGAACTTCTGCATGTCAGTACAGTCCGGGAAGCAGGAACCTGGAAGGGAATTCCAAAATCTAGTAGTTCTAGGGGAAGAAACTATTAGAGTAGAAGGCTTTCTGGCATCTGAGGATCTCTATGTATAGGGGTGGGATTTTGCTGCTTGTCGGGTTTGTCTGGGGTATTTACGTTGAGGGGCACATAGGCTTGTAGTTCGTTGTAACATCTATCATTAAAACACTTGTAAAGCAGGCAGAGGGATGCTACATTTCGTCGATGAGAGAGAGGCTGAAGCCTGGCTGATAGTTCGGGACCTATTAGGTTGGCGATTTTATAACCCTGTCCAGGAGCGAAAGACTGGTAGCAAATGCCCCAGCCCAAATGTGACAACAATACTTCATACATGGGCGAACTGTGGCCTTGTAAAAATACAGGATACTTTCAGGTGTAAGTAACTTTCTAGAAAAGTAGGGAGAGCCCATCATTTTTGCAGCAGCCGTGGCAATGTCCTCGGTGTATCTGTTCCAACAAATGTTCCATGTGAACGTTTAGCCGAGGAGTTTAAACGAAGTACTTTCAGATAATTTATCGTTAGCCATAGCTATTGGTGGTTGAAAAGATTTCTTGTAATTATTAAAGGAAACAAGCTTAGTCTTGGCAGCATTGAATGTAACCATCCATTTTTGTCCCCATTTCACTACAGACTGGAAGTCTTCCTCTCGGGTTTCCGCCAATGCCTTAGATATGTGCCCATTCATTTTTCTCACGTGCCTGTTATAGAGTATGGTACCATCAGTAAATATACCCATCTCAGAAACAATTTTATCTGGGAGGTCGTTTATGAATATCAGAAATAATAAGGGCCCAAGAATCGACCCTTGAGGCACACTCGCATTTATATCATATTGTTTTGATGTACAACCATCGAGGACAACTTGGATTACAGAGCATATAACAAATAAATGACAAAAGTCTATATTGCAAATATCAAGATGTTGACCATCTTACAATTTATTCCTTTAAGTACATTGACATGCAAAATTCTTTACAGCACCTGTTTCGTGGCACAAAATTATTCATTATTCATTCAATTATTATATCAATCAATGAATCTATATATGTGCCTAAATCAAAACGCGGATTCCATGAACAAAGCTTCTTTCTTAGAACTGCACGCCTGTGGAACTCTGTTCCGTCTGCCTGCTTCCCACCGGACTACAACTTGGATGTCTTCAAGTCCAATGTTAACAAATTCCTAATGAACCGCCCCCTTAAGTAAGCACTTCATCAAATCTCCACACTAACGTAATGTACTTGCAATAACCCTTATCCCTGAGTGGCTTCCGGGCCTTGATAAGTGGTGATCACTGTGTAAAAAAAAAAAAAATCTATTCTGCCCTTAAGTCTTCAGAAGAAAAAGCACTTATTAATTCATCAAAAGAAAATAAAATGCGTATGAGGATGATTACAAAATACGAAAATTGGCAAAGAAGTTGCAAATACCTTTTATTTTTTTTACTACGCCATATTCTGATTAATATGTTCACAAAACAAGTGTCCTCAAGAATTTTGCATGTCGGCGTACTTAAGGGAATAAATTATAAGATGGTCAACGTCTTGAAATTTGGAACATAGACTTTTGTCATTTATTTGTTGTATATGTATATAAATACAAATATATACAAATATATTTATGTGTTTGTGTGTGTGTGTGTGTGTGTGTGTTTGTGTGTGTTTGAGCATGTTTGTGCGTGTGTGTGTGTAAAATGAAAAAAAAAAAGAACAAAATAATTTATATATCCAGCAACGTTTAGTCTATTCTTCAAGAATTTACTAAGATGATTGATTTGAAGAAATATCACACGAATAAAATACCTTGAGAAAATCTAGGAATAAAGATGAGAATATATAAATAATATTGTGTTTTCTTTTGTCATTTATCACGCTTGAATAATATTTCTATAATTTCAACGCACACACACACACACACACACACACACACACACACACACACACACACACACACACACACACACACACACACATATATATATATATACCAACCACTCTGATGAGTCGTAGACGGCGAAACATGTGTCAGTGGATACTTATATAAAAAAAAAACAATACACAACACACACACACACACACACACACACACACACACACATATATATGTGCACTAGAATGTGGATGTTTTTTTATTGTCATTTATCACGCTTGAATAATATTTCTATAATTTCAACACACACACACACACACACACATACACGCACATATATATATATATATATACCAACCACTCTGATCTATTTTTAAATCATATATAATATAATTAAAAAAACTGATCTCATTAAACATCAGTGTTTGTTGAATAAATAATGGACGAAGCCATGTTGATGAAAAAGTAGACATTCTTTTGATTCCTATCATTTTTACACACAATTAACATTTCAAGTGAGCATTATACAAAGTTCGAGACGTCCATACATACACGCACAAACACACAAACACACACACATATTATATACATATATGTACACACACACACACACACACACACACACACACACACAAACTAACACTCCCACATATATATATGTGTGTGCTTGTGTGTGTGTGTGTATGTATGTATGCATGTATGTACATATAAATAAATAAATATATATGTATATATATGTAAATAATTATAGGAAATAATTATATATACAAATATATTTATTTTTTATACGTACACACACACACACACACACACACACACACACACACACACACACACACACATATATATGAAGGTAAGTTAATTTTATTACTAATAATTCTTATAATTGATATATAGGTATATAATTCAAATTAGAAATAAGTATTATATTTATATAGGAACCTATCGGTATATATGTGCATGTGTGTGTATCTGTGTGTGTGTGTGTGAGATTACATATGTATTCATATATATATGAGTTAAATGCCTAGGAATAATACGTAATATATATATATATATATATATATATATATATATATATATATCCTTGACTGCCGTATAAACGGTCGGGTTTCAATCCTGGCTTGAGGTAGTTGCCTGTCTAGCCGCACTGATGAGCTGTGAAACAGCGAAACAGTGCTGTATGTGGATGACTATAGTGCTCCTCACCTTGAGTTGAGCATATTGAGAAGTGAAAAACGAATTACCATTAGCATATAAGCGACGCTCTTTGTGTAAACAAATCGAGCGGAGGTATTTCGGACGATATCAAAACATCGTTAAACTCACTACTCGTTCAAGCAGCCGCCAATAGCGTAATGGTTAGAAGCCTTGACTGCCGTATAAACGGTCGGGTTTCAATCCTGGCTTGAGGTAGTGGCCTGTCTAGCCGCACTGATGAGCTGTGAAACAGCGAATCAGTGCTGTATGTGGATGACTATATATATATATATATATATACTAGCAAAATTACCCGTCGTTGACTGGGTTCAAAAACAGCCTACAGAAAATGGACTCTGATTGATGAAAGTATGATAGGTTATGAAAAGGAAGGGTTGTAAAGAGGTAGCTTCGAATTTAGGGGTATCAAAACCAAAGCAAAATATGATGAAAGTACAAATAAAATAGATAAACCCCATAATTTATTATACCATACTTGTTCACACTGAAACACTTATCACAATATTCTGTAGATCTATATTAAAAAAACCTTGTTAAACTTTGTGACATATTTCCATTCTATGGAGGTCAGGTGCGAACGAACACCCCCATAATTTTATTATACCATATTTCTTCAAACTGAAACATAATTATCAAAGTATACTTACGCAGATGGATATGAAAAGTCTTTATTAAAGTTTGTGCCCATTTCCATTTTATGGAGCCAGGCGCGAACATAGACACCACAATTTTATTATACCATACCTATTTAAGTTAAAACATACTTATCAAAGTATTCTTATATACATCTATATCAAAAACACTTGTAAACGTTTTTTTTTTTAATTTTTAAATTTTTTAGTTTCATACTTTATGAAACAGGCGCGAACGCAGACCCCACAATTTTAATAAACCACCGTTCTGCCAGATCAAACATACCCATTCCTGTGTCTCGATACCTCTTCTATCATTATATGTAATCAGTTTTTTAAAATAGTCAACCATATAGGAGCCTATTCATGACCACACACACACACACACACACAAACATACACACACACACACACACACACACACACACACACACACATTCAGCTTTATATTATAGATATATATATTTGTATATTTTGGCAGCAATTCATTATACAAGCACGTCTGATTGAACACGAGAGAGTTATCCTTTTTTCCAATTTCGCCGAGCGGCCTTTTTTATTTCAATCGGTTGTTGTATAGAATGGCACCCAAAAGTTGTTCAGTCATATTCTATTCTATTCTAGGAAAAGAAAAAGAAAAAAAAATAGCTTGAGTAGAATATGGCTGAACAACAACTTTTGGGCACCATTCTATACTATGCTGATTGAAATAAAAAGACCGCTTGGCGAATCAAAAAGATATCCGGAAAAATCGGAGCAAAGACCAACTCTGTCATGTTCAATTAGATGTGCATATATATATATATATATATATATATATATAT
>NC_136505.1:31721237-31748737 GCF_053919585.1 Euprymna scolopes | reverse complement strand
ATTAATCTCATTTCGAATATCAGGTAAGGCCATAATATTTTTAAAGCTGGGTACATATTTAATAAATTTAAAGAAATAAACATTACATATACTATAAAATACATTACATACGTAAAAAAAAAAACTTTTATAAATTGTAAGAAATTAACATGACATAAAACATAAAAAAACGTTACATACACATATTTTAAAAAATCTATTTGTTATCTTCAAAAACAGTAAACATAAAAAATATTAACACTAGCAGGCCGGCCAGCGTTTCCCGGTCGTAAAATATGCATGAATATTTTATTTAAACTAATGCATAATTCTTATTTATTATAAACAGAAATACCGTAGATATTAAAACCAACGTTCAATTCTTCTTAAAAAAATGAAGTAACCCCCCCCCTAACAAAAAAAAACCCGGAAGAAACTGAGACATGTGCATGTGAGTATTATGTTTGTTTTAAATAGTTTACTTCTTGTAGGTAAAAAGAATACTTGAGCTGAGATCGAAACCAAAACCATAACACAGTCAGTCAAGTGCGATCACCATTAGGCCAGCTTTACACTTTCTTTAAAAGGTGTTTTCAAACCTACTTATTCTTAACATAAGTAATCTGTCATGTGAATGATTCACATATGTGCATTCATGAAAGTTGACAAACAGATAAAAATTCGATGACCCCCCCCCACGTTCCAATTGTTCAATTTTGACTCGTTAGCAGCTCTTTTTTCGGATGCAAACCAATTAAAAAGTTTTCCACGCGTCTCAATACCCTATATCCCAAATTTCAAGCCTGTAGATAAAACATTCGTGGAGTATATAGGTTGAGAAGTGTTTTCGCACACATATTCTCACTTTTATAGATAGATACTTTATGTCAATTAGATTTATTTTTGCTTTAAAACATAGTTTCTACTGTTTCAATGCGTAAATAGACTTGTACTAGTTACTTACTCTCTCATCCAAATACTCATGGACGTATTTTTTTCACAAACACTATGAAGCGGCAGAACCTAGGTAAAGATGGAAATTGACATAAACACCAACACCGTCCAACCAGCAGATATAAACTGGTACTGGAAATATGTGAAGAAGCTTAGGACTTTAGGAGAGAAATCAATGGTAAGCGGCTGTTTCGATAAGGCAAAGTCATTTGCAAAGGTTATCAAAAGAGCCGAAGAATACTGAAAATGTTATCATCCAGACTCCAGGGAACACCACCGGTTGTTATCAGTAAGTAACCTCTGATGATCACTTGTGTGAAGACTTCTATTGAGTACAACACTAATAATAATAATAATAATAATAATAATAATGACTAGAGAGAACTGTGGAAATTCCGCAGCTGACTCTTTCATATGTAATATATTGGCGTTGGCATTCTGTGGATGTTCAGCATAAATGGAGAGGCCCTGGTATTATTGTAGCACGTTTGTTAAAACTGCAAATGTATTTACCCAAGTTAGCAGGGATACCTGCTGTAGCCCGGTAGAGAAATATGCTTAAATATATTTTAATTCATGCAGATTTCGTATATATTATAGAATCAATTTTCTATCGATCTCATATATTACAAAGTTGTGATTTCAAAGTAAAAAATATATCCATATGACTTGAGTACATCAGCTATAATCGAAACTGAAACCAAAACTTATGAAGAATTCTTGGTAAAATTATTTATTACAAGAAATGGAAGGCCGTATCAATTAAACGGCAATCATTTGGAAGAAAAAAGATTTAAGCGTGACACATAAAATAACACACACGCTATCATATTAATATATAGATAATAATATTGACAACACACAAGAAAACAGTAAATGCAGACTCTGCAGACAAAAAGAGGAAACAGTAAACCACATAATAAGCGAATGCAGCAACCTAGCCCCCAAAACATATAAAAATAGACAGTACACTTGCAATTATGCAGATGATTGCATCTTCAACACCCAGACAAATGGTACAAGCACAAACCAGCAACAGTAAAGGAAAATGAAAGCCGCAAACTCTTATGGGACATGGATATACAAACGGATAAACCCAACCAAACAACAAGACCGGATATCATAATAGTTAACAACAAGGAAAGGTCCTGCCAGATCATAGATTTTGCCGTTCCAGCAGCCCACAGAGTGAAGATTAAGGAGTCGAAAAAGTGGAGCAAATACACTGAACTCGCCAGAGAGCTCAAAGGAATCTGGAAGATAAAGAAAATCAAGATAACACCACTAATAGTAGGAGCGTTAGGAATGATACCTAAACACTTTGAAAAAATAATGGGAGAAATTGGAATCAGAGGGATGTCTTAGAAAATACAACGGATAACAATAATGAAAACTACAGAAATATTAAGGAAAACCTTGGAATGTGAAGACTAACACACATGAACTACAGACACAAACTAGACACACAGAAACGGCTACAGATGTAAAACTCAAAGAAACATAAAATGAAATCAACGGTATATTTTTAAGAGACAGCTCCCTCCTTTTTGTGTGTGTATGTAGGTGTGTGTCACCATAAACTAGCACTAGACCAAATAAATGAGGGTCAAGGAGGATGGAAAGACCGAGGAGACAAAGCACTAGCCAGACCTCTGCTGGTTGTGCAAAGACTGCTGGGGCCTTGGAGAGGCTTATTGTCATCCAAATTCCTATGAAGACCAATGGTCACTGTCAACGAGAAATCAATGGCAAGCGGCTGTTGTGATAAAACAAATTTTTTTTTGCAAAGATTACAGAAAGAGGTGGAGAGTACTGGAAATCTGAGGGGACTTGTCACTCAGACTCCAAAGAATGCCACAAGTTATTTTCAAAGAGCAATCTGTAATGGTGGCTTGTGTGACTACTACTACTACTACTACTACTACTACTACTACTACTACTACTAATAATAATAATAATAACTGCATCTTGAACACTCAAACAAATGGTACAAGCGCAAACCGGCAGGAGTACTTAAAAATTAATGTAACAAAATTCTACAGGATATGGATGTACAAACGGATAAACCGATCGAAGCAAGAAGACCGGATATAATAATAGTTAACAAAAAGGAAACGTCCTGCCAGATTGTAGATTTCCACATTCCAGCAGACCTCATGGTGAATTTAAAGGACATAGAGGAGCAAAGTAAATATATGGAACTGTCTAAAAAGCTGAAAGGAATAGGGAAGATTAAGGAATTCAAGATAACACCAATAATAGTATGAGCACTAGGAACAATCCCGAAAACCTTCGAACAAAGAATGAGATTGGAATCAAGGGAATGACTGAGATGAGAAAATATAACAGCAATAAAAATGGCTAAAATAGTAAGGAAAATCCTGGAATGCAGAAATTAATACGCATAAGCTACAAATGATAAATAAAAATATAAAATAAGCTACAAATGATAAATAAAAATAAAAAAAATAAAAAAATCTGAAACTGCATAATTGTAAGCACACTCTCCCTCCTCCTTCAAAAATATATACTGTTAGCATAAAGTAACACTACACAAAACAGCCGTGAAGGATCAAGACAGATGGAAAAGAGAGAGAGAGAGAGAGAGAGAGAGAGAGAGAGAGAGAGAGTGCTCTAACCAGGCCTCCAATGGATGAGAACAAAGAACATTGGGTCATTGGGGAGGCTTATTGTCATCCAAATTCCAGAGAATGCCAATGGTCGTTGCCAGCGAGAAATCAATGGTAAACAGATATTGGGACAATGCAAATTCATTAGCAGGTAGAGAGCACTGGAAATCTGGTGAGACTTGTTGTCATATAGACTTCAGGGAACACCACAGGTATTTGCAGAGAGAAATAGTTTATGATGGCCCCTGAACACATTTATTTCATAATAATAATAATAATAATAATAATAATAATAATAATAATAATAATAATAAGAAGAAGAAGAAGAAGAAGAAGAAGAAGAAAAAGGAATAACAATAATGAAAACTGCAGAAATATTAAGGAAAACCCTAGAATTAGGAGACTAACATACACGAACATAAATTGGACACATAGAAACGACTACGGATGTAAAAGGTAAAAGAACATCACATTAGTTTAGTGTGTGTCACCATAAACGGGCACTACAAATAAATGAGGGTCAAGGAGGATGGAAAGACTGATGAGAAAAAGCACTAACCAAACCTCCGCCAGTTGAGTGCAATGAGAACTGGGACCTTGGGGAGGATTATTGCCATCCAAATTTCTAGTGAAGACCAATGGTCGCTGCCAATGGGAAATCAATGGTAAGCGGCTGTTGCAATAAGACAAATTCTTTTGCAAAGGTTATCGAAAGAGGTAGTGAGTACTGGGAATCTGGGGAGACTTGTCACTCAGACTCTAGAGAACACCACAAGTTGTTTTCAAAGAGCAATCTTTGATGATGGCATGTGTGACTACTCCTAGCGAATAAATAATAATTCTTGATATGGCTTGCCCAAATGATATCAGCCTTAGTAGGCAAGAAGAATGAGAAATGACTATCAGAAACTGAGGGTGGAGATTGCTAGGTTGTGGAATAAGAAAACTTCTATTGTGCTCATCATCGTATCACGACCCCCTCCTCGACAAACGACGCGTGCTCCATCCATCAGTTAATTAATCCCTTCTTTTTTGTTTCGATAATTTCCCACTGACCCTTACATTTTTTCTGAATTTTATCAGTCCATCTTCGATTTAATTCAAGATGACTTTGAGAAACAGTTGAACACCTTGCAAATCAAGTACAACATTACTGTACCCCAGAAGCCGGTTCTGCTTGGTACAGCAAAAATCCTACGCCGGGTGCTTTCCATCTAATTGACCATTTTATTATGCTCACTAGTTTTGGTGTAAAAGCCCACTCTTGAGTGAAAAATTAACCTATGTTAGACAAGACAACATTGTGAAGTTAACGAAAATTAAAAAGTAACAACAACAACAGCAACAACAACAACAATAATAAAAATGTTAATAATAATAATAATAATAATGATATGGAAATTGAAACTATATAACTGTAAGTTATCCTGTCCCGCCTCTTATTTTGTGTCATCATAAACTGGCACCACACCAAATAAGTAAGGAGACTCAAGGAGAATGGAAAGACCAAGGAGAGAAAGCACTAGCCAGACCTCTCCTGGATAAATACAAAGAGGGCTAGAACCTTGGCGAGTGTTATTGCTACCTAAATTCTAGTGAAGACCAATGGTCGCTACCAACGAGAAATCAATGATAAGCGGCTGATGCGATAATGCAAATTCACCTGCATAATTTATCGAAAGGGATGGGAAGTACTGGAAATATGAGGAGACTTGTTGTCACTCAGACTCCAGAGAACACCACAAATTGTTTTCAAAGAGAAATCTTTGATGAGGGCTTGCGTGACTACTTCTAGTAAGTAAAATGATAATAATGATTATGATGATAATGATAATAATAATGATGATCATGGTGATAATAATTATGACAATGATGGTGATACTACTACTACTACTACTACTACTACTACTACTACTAAATGTTTGTGTGATAGAAAATTAAAAATAAGATATATTTACTTAGCTAAATAGCATTTCTTGCTTTTCTGAAAAATAACCCCGAATAGTTTAATGGATGAAGGGAGCTTTTGAGAAAAAACACCCTAAAACCATTGAATGCAAAATCATTTTTCGAAATGATATCAAGAAAACATTCTGTTTTTGTTATTTTTAAGAATCGTTTCCAAGATTCTTTGCGAAACATCGCAGATTTAAATTCAAAGCTGAAGATTTAAATTCGGATTTGAATTTCTGCTGAGATTTTGCGGAGGAAGATGAAAAAAAAAAGAAACTTAACTTTTATTTGATAAGTAATAATAATCTCTGAAGAAATAAGTCCATATATAAATATATAATCATTTCAGTTTTCTTTTTAGTCAGTTTCAATGTCGAAGATTATAGAACATATTTAAACGGCATTAAAATAAGCATGTAAAAAATTTAACAAAGATATTTTTAATGTAAACGAAACTTTTGACAATGTACGCGTTATTAAATAGAAATGCAAATAAGATGGCTTATTGCATTCCAATTTGAAAAAGATTCAAATTATCACACATAAATAAGTGCTCTTCCTGCAGTGCGTTTCTCATAGAGGAGACGTTATTAGTCTCTCTCTCTCTCTCTCTCTCTCTCTACTCTAGCTTTATTTTCATGCTAGATGCTAGACTGATAAACTAGACAAATTTAAAAGCCGTAGGGATCAGAAGAAAGATCAGAGCATTATGATCGGAAGAGGCTCCTTTGGTAGCAAGCATGGGGGGGGGTCAAATCGGCATTGTTAAAATGTTGGTCCTTTTATGTTTTAGGCAAAACACAAGTAAGTAAATAGGACTAGCACTAACCAAAGACAACACAGATGTAGAAATATACTACCACAGAAATATAGAATAGAAATGGAATACTATTGCAAACTCAAACAAAAAGCTCCATTGCACATATACAACATCATCATGACTAATTTCTAAATACATAAAGAGGCCAAATGTATTCTTGTTAAAAGTAACGAAAATAAACCAGAACTACCAGAGATAATAACTGAAATAATAAAGTAAAAGCTAAATGGATTCCAGTATTTCAAACAAGCCTAATTTTAACTCTAACTGATTTCAAACTTTAACTTAACTGTATATATTTGATCTATATTTCTTTGTGACGTCAGAATGTGGCCAAATATGTGAACAAGATTCACATGGGCATTGTATATGCTTCCAACACGTTTCTGGCAACACAAAGAATATTCCTTAATTACCATTGTCCCATTCTACTTGCTCTGACCTAACTTTGTTGTATAATTATTTCTACTATAATGGACAATTCACTACATTCCTGGAATCGAATCTAATTACAATATGTATTCATTTTAACTTTTAACACTGAGTTCGATTTCAGAATTCTCCTTTAATAACAATTATCTTCGACCCTAACTACTTCGATTCTCTAATTACCGGGAGCTGTCCCTTTCAATATACCACAAAAAGAATATATCAGCATAGCTGTTCAACGAGGTTAACCTAATGCTCTAGTAAGTATAGACCCATCTGTTGCCTTACTACGACCTACAAGCTTTTCACTGGTCTGTTTACAGACAGCATCTATCAACACTTCTCCTCTAGAACGTACATAGAAAAGAACAAGCGTGGTGCAGAAGCAAGTTTTTAGGCACCAAGAACCGGTTGTTGATTATAAGACTTTCGTTGAGGACTCTAGTAAGAGTAAGCATGGCTTTAATTGATTACCAAAAGACATATGATAATGTGATCCACATGTGGCTACTGCAGTGTCTTGATTTATATACGATCCATCCAGTAATGAAAGAGACTATGGATGTATTTATAAAAATATCGTAAATAACCATGAAATTAAGTCACATTAATGGAGCTGTAACAATCCCTAATGTCAAAATCAAAATCAAAATCTGATGGCAGATCCGTTAAGTAAGCTATTCAATTAAAGCCAGAGTGCCTACAATCTGAGCAAGGGCTGCCAACAAGACCCAACAAAAAAAAAGCTGCTCTTCATGAATAACTTCTAAGATACTGAAAAGTCGACCCTTGCAAATTGTATGTACCTTCTCCAAAGCTATTGGAGCTATTGGAAGGTATATACCTTCTCCAAAGCTATTGGCTTGGACAAATATGCTTAGTACTCCATCAAAGCTAGAAAGAAGGTCCAAATGGAAAACATACAGCTTGACATCAATGAACTAGAAGAGGATGAAACGCGGAAAATTCTGTGGAGCTTAAATTGTCATTCTTATATATATATATATATATATATATATATATATATATAGAGAGAGAGAGAGAGAGAGAGAGAGAGAGAGATAAAGAGAGAGAAAGAGGGGGAGAGAGAGGGACTTAAATGAAATAGTTACACACACACACGCGCGCGCGCACACACACATACACCCACATATATATATAATGTTATTTATTTAATAAATAAAATAAATAACATCTACGTAAATCGCAATATATCCAAGCAGTTGTGAAAGATAACCTTGTGGTAGAAGTTTAGGCTTCTTTCCATGGGTCTTGATTTGGAATCTCGCTAGATCCAGCCTCTCTGATGAGTCCTAGACGACGAAACACGTTTCAGTGGATAATTATATTTTAAAAACAATATTGAAATAGGAAACAATTGACGAATTAAATTGAATAAATTACAATGTATATATTGATCCATGAACAATTCAAACAAGAAATGATAGTCTAGATTTTCAGCAATAAGCACACACACGCACGTATGTGTTAAAATAATATTATATAGAGAAAATTGATATATATTTATATATATTTAATCAATACGATATACATATATATATAATAATAATTTAGCATGATATATATGTAATTATATATACACGTGCGTGGGTGCGAATAAAAAATTAATATTAAGTATAAATATTATATATATGTATTGTATATATATTATTTATCGTTATATATATATATATATATATATTATTATCATTATTATTATTATTATTATTATTATTATTATTATCATTATTATTATTAATTTCTAAAGATTCTCATAAATAGATTTGGCAAAATAAATGAGTAATTGTTTATTACACAGTGAACTGAATTGATTTCTATTTTAGTCCCAGATGTGAAAACCCGCGAGCTCATTCTACAATCTAACCCAATTTTTTAAAAGAAAAATGTTGGATTGAATTGAAGGGAAACACTATTAGTTCATTCTTATATTTCATTGATGCTTTCCTTCAGATAAATAAATTTATAAATAACGAGTTTGGTTTAATTTGATTATATATATCTAATATATAAAAAGCAATATGTCTGTCCGTCCGTCTGTCTGTTTGTTTTCATAATTTCAAACTTTATCTCTCCTGAAACTAAAAGTCCAAGGGAGCAGCGCTAGGAGCCTCAAATGATTGGATTCTTTATGAACCGTTTTTTATGGATCTTTAGCCGGTCAAAATAATTTTTAAGGAGACAAAAAGGGGTCAAAAATTTAAAAAATCGTTATACATTTTGTACATTCATCTAAGTTTATTTTTAATCGGTTCATATGCGATTCACGTTGGTACAGTGGTAACGTCACCAGCTTTGAATGCTACAGTTTTGCTTTCGGTTTCAGTTCAGCTGATGGCACTCAAATACTTTATTTTTTTTTACTTTTGAAATCACGACGAAATAATAATATATACGAAATCTGGACAAATTAAAATATCATATTTAAGCGTATCTTTTTGCGTTAAGAAAAATTATATGATTGTTTCTGCGTTACGAAAAATTATATGATTGTTTCTACGTTACGAAAAATCATGCGATTTTTTCTGCGTTATGAAAAATTATATGATTGTTTCAGTATAATGAAAAATTATATGATTGTTTCTACGTTACGAAAAATCATGCGATTTTTTCTGCGTTATGAAAAATTATATGATTGTTTCAGTATAATGAAAAATTATATGTTTGTTTCTACGTTACGCAAAATTATGTTTGTTTCTTCGTTACACACACACACACATACATAAAACTAAAGATATGAGCATTTCAGTATTTCATTTGGCTACGAGTATATATACATATATATATATATATATATACACACCCACACACACACACACACACACACACACACACACACACACACACACACACACACACACACACACACACACACACCAGGGGCCGAATAAACATGGTATTCTACATCGTAACCTGAAAAAAAAGTATCCTAGGGCTATATACTGTATTTCGTTATCCTTTTCCTCTCATCTCTGTTTAACCCAGCATCATTAGAGACACTAACTTCTACTAAGGTTGCTTCTTTATCTGTATGCCCCTTCACTTAAATATGTAATAGTAGCACCGGACAAATATATATATATATATATATATATATATGAGAATTTAACAAATCATATCAGCCTAACGTAAAATGAGCACCTAATGTATGACCGCCTTGGCTAGAAAGTAGGTGTTTATCTTACGTTAAAATAATATTGAGCAGTGGCCCAATACTTTTGAAAAGTATAATTTATTCATATCATTGAAATTACTCGTTTCCTGGTATGTTGTTTTCGTTCTCAGTGTTGCATCAATTATAATAAGATTATCATTGTTATAATAAACCCACCCACCAATTTGGTCATTTTTAATGCCCTGAAACTTTTACCGATATTCTATCTTCTTATCATTATTGTAAAAACAAGCTAAAGTTTTATTTAGATTGATTGCAAAATGTGTCACTTTCTATTATTGTCCATTTGGAGAAACTCGAAAACATTTTTTTTTCTGTTTTTTAATTGGCTGGAAAAATCTGAAGCAGGTATCTCTCTTTCTTATTTCCAAGCTATGATTGTCTTGTTTTTGTATGGACAATTGTCTTGTTCTTGTATGGATTTAAGATAAAATTGACTCGTACATGTTTTTTATGTGTTTTTCTTTGAGGACAATCCAGTTGTATATTCCTGAAAACGTTTGATTATGTAAGACGTTTTGAATTTTGTTTGTTATTTTTATTTACAAAATGAAGTCGGATAATGTTATTTATTATTGATTTTTGCAGATTTCATTATTTGGAGCCAAAATTAATTGTAGTTTTAGATTTTTTTATCAACTTTTAATTATTGCACTTCTACTTTGAGATATTTGAAATCTATTTTATTATATGTTTATTTTTATTATATGTTTTATTTTGTTCCATTTGGTCTGTATTCCCCCTCCTCCCTTGGTCTCTTCTTCTATATCGCTACATTCATAGCTTTTATTTTGTCATTGCTATCCATACATCTATCGATTTGTCAATGTATCTATCTCAATACGTTGCTACCTGTTTGTTTTTTCACTTTTCTTCTCAAATTTTCGTATCATTAGCTGTGTATGAGGCATCCTATTAGATGCCAGACATTCATTCGCTATCTCATATACTCCAACCGAGAGATCTTTTTAAGATTCCATCTTTCCCTTTAAGTGCCATTGTTAGTATCTCTCTTACACTTGATTGATATTTGCTAAATAGTTCATGAAATCATTTTTCATGAGTCCGGTTGCTCCTATAATTACCGGAGTGATGGAGATCTTCCTGGGATTACAGTTTCTTTTTATGTCATACATAAACCCTGGTAATGTAGACCCCCGGAATACGGCATTTAAAATTAATAACAAAATACAATAAAGCATATAATACACATGTATATAATCAAATAACATTATAAATAACATCGTAAGTCGGGACAACTACGTCACCAGGGGCCGAATAAACATGGTATTCTACATCGTAACCTGAAAAAAAAGTATCCTAGGGCTATATACTGTATTTCGTTATCCTTTTCCTCTCATCTCTGTTTAACCCAGCATCATTAGAGACACTAACTTCTACTAAGGTTGTTTCTTTATCTGTATGCCCCTTCACTTAAATATGTAATAGTAGCACCGGACAAATCAAATGAAACGAGGAATCAAATTTCGACCGGTGAAGAATTGGTCTTCATTTTCCAACGGCTACTTGGATAGACTTTTCACAGAGGAAAGACCTGATGGTTTAGAGGACATTTCCAGCTATTCCATAACTGGAAACCTTATGAAATAGATCATTTTCCCGGGCCCTATCAAATGCCTGAGATATGTCAAGAGTTAATCCCGTGTGTCAGTTCATCTCTAGAAACGGAAACCGTATTGCATGTCGCTGAGTAGGTTGTTTTTGTTGAGGTGGTTGACAACTTCGCGATTTATTACGGACTCTAGCAATTTACTCATAACACATAGGAGGCTGATTGGTCTACAGGGTAGCACGATAAAATTGTCGCACAGAAAAAAAAATGATGTGATTCCATTTCCGTTTGATGAAAACAGGTTTTATTTTATGTTAAAGACCATCTGCTTGTTTGCCACGTGTACAAATCCTTAGAGCGATAGGAGCCTTCTATCATGTTTGAAAATGACACAATGTTCAACGAGCGAGATCGGAGAGGCGCCGCTGTACAACTTATGCTCTCTACTGATCCAAGTTTTAACAACAGGACCAATGACAGCATTCTCAAGATAAATTTCTGGATTGCCACAGATAACAGTGCACAGGGTAATGAAAACAAAGTTTCTGGCCAACGTTGTAGACATTGAAATCATCAATGATGTGAATGTTGGCTAAGATATGGGCAGTCAGGATGTGGTCAATTTGATTCGCGATACTTTGAAGATGGTGACACCATAGTTGTGGGGCGGTATAGGGTATATAGGAATGCAGTGCTGTGGGCAAGTGCTACTCGGAAGCACACGTAGAAAAATATTGGATCTTCTTTAGAGGTGTTCCCGTCCACAAGGGAAGCCATTCCTAATGTAAGCACATATTCCATGTGCATGGCGGCCACGAATGTCAGACTTAGAGGTTAGATTAGAATAACCTTTGATAGGGAAATCGTTTATTGAAGCAGTCGAGCAAATTCCAGTTTCACATAGAAATAACAGGTCAGGTTTGGTCTCTTGTAATTGGATTTCAACCTCTGGAAGGTTGGAACGTAGACACCTGATGTTGGAGAAGGAGACCTGGCAGTAGGGGTCTACGTTGGGTTAGGGTTTGAAGGTTGGGATTCTTGGTTTAATCTTTTTAAAATTGTTTTTACTGTTCATAATAAGGTTGAGAAGTTTTGTGAAACAGCACAGCAGAATTGGATAGAAAAGGGCGTAAAAGGAAAGAAAGGGGAAGGTAGAACTTTTTTTTTTACCAATTATTAGTGAAAATCTGTGACAGTTCCCACATCGAAAGGTCAGACCAAAAGCTAGTCCATGACCCAGAATCCATTCACCAAGTGGCGATGAAGCAACCCCGGTATTTTTCCCTTGCTGATAGGGACGCCTCCTCAAGCATTACAGCAAGATTCGGGTCCCTGTACTATCAAGCGAACAGCGCAAGCTAAAAAAAAAAAAAAAAGGAGAAAAAACGCTTTCCTCCAACACTCTTATTAGTGACATGGCAACAAGAATAAAGATAGAAAGGAAGATGATGACGATGATGGACGGCATTATGATGATGATTATAATGATGATGATGAAAATGCTGGTGTTAATGATAACAGTGGTAGTAGTGGTGATGGTGACGACAACTACGACGACGACGATGACGATGACGTTGATAATGGTGAACATGAAAGAAACAAAAGAACTAGAGTAAGAAAAATATTGGAATGATGATGATGATGATGATGATGATGATGATGAAAAACTGAATTAGTGCTTGCGTTAGTAGATGTAGTACGGTTGAAGTAGTACACTAACGATAACAATGAATTTGAGAACAAAAGGAATAAATAAAGTCTTAACTAGAGATTGTTTAGTTTGCAAGTCAATTTCTATTATAAAAGCCATCCAACATATGCCAACATATAAAACAGATGTTAAACTTCTGTTGTAGTTGTTGTTAACCATCATTCATTCATTTTTCAATGAACCAGATGATTTTATTTTTTTTTTTACACAGTGGTCATCACTTATCAAGGCCCGGAAGCCACTCAGGGATAAGGGTTATTGCAAGTACATTACGTTAGTGTGAAGATTTGATGAAGTGTTTACTTAAGGGGGTGGTTCATTAGGAATTTGTTAACGTTGGACTTGAACACATCCAAGTTGTAGTCAGGTGGGAAGCAGGCAGACGGAACAGAGTTCCACAGGCGTGCAGTTCTAAGAAAGAAGCTTTGTTCATGGAATTCACGTTTTGATTTAGGCACAGATAAAGAGTGGGGAAAATTTTTCACAGTGGATTCGGCTAGACGGGTGTTTTTCGTGAAATATTGGCGAGGGGGGGACCAGAGATTGGAGTTCAGACGAGCACCTGCCATGGAAATAACGATAAAACAAGGATAGTCTCGCAACGTTGCAGGGTAGAGAAAAGAGCATCCCCCACTAAGCCACGAAGTCTATTTTGTACTCTGTCAAGGCAGGATAGTTTGTTTTTAGCAGCTCCTGCCCAGATATGGCAGCAGTATTCCATCCTTGAACGTACTTGGCTTTTATATAGATAGAGAATTGCATCAGTAGTGAGATATCTTCTGGAGCGGTAGAAGGATCCCACCATCTTTCCAGCGACCTTGGCAACAGACTTGATGTACGTGTTCCATTTCAGATCAGGAGTAAAGGTCAAACCCAGAAGCTTGTCAAAACACGGGGCCTCTCCCAGATGAGAGCCATCCATCCCAATTGATGCCAGATGGGGATCAGAGTGTTGATGATGTAAGGATAGGAGTTTGGTCTTAGATGCATTAAAGGTAACCAACCACGTCTTCCCTCACTGAACCACGCGCTCGAGATCAGAGGAGAGAGAATCAGAGAGAACTTTGTCATTTACAGCCTTTGATGTGTTGCCGTAGATGGTCGTGTCATCAGCATAGATGTCAACGAATGATTTAAGTATGTGTTTAGGGAGGTCTTTTAGTAAATTGGCTTATTTAAGGGGAACGGCGCATCAAGAACTTGTTCACATTGGACTTGAAGACGGCCATATTGTAGTCAGCTGGAAAGTAGGTAAACGGAAGAGAGTTCCACAACGTTGTTCATGGAATCTACGTTTAGGTTTAGGCACAGATAAAGAGTGGGGGGATTTATCGATAGTGCTTACAGCCAAACGAGTATTTCTAGTGAATGTTTGGTGAGAATCAAAAGTGAAAAATTTCTTTTCACCGATATCTTTCTTGTTGTAATTCTTTCTAGAAAGACATTGCGTACTTATGGGAGGAACCACGTGAAAGTTTCTATAATAGAACTAACAACTTGTGCAATTTTACTACTAAAAAATATGTAGCAGGATGAACGTATCAACCAGCCTGAAGTTAAGACTTTACAATTCATTGATAGTTCATATGGAAATATAAATGCAAGTAGAACATGGACTATAACTGACAGAAGATGAGGATGAGAGGATGCTCAATCCCTTTAAAATGAAATGTTTAAGAACTATCATTGGAATAACCTTGCGAGATAAATCAATAAACAATGTTATTGGGAAAGAGAAATTAAAGTGGTTTGGACATGTTTTCAGGTTACCAGTCTCCAGCTATGTAAATAAATAATATCAAGAAAATTTCATTAAAGGAACATTAAGAAGATGATCAGCGAATAGATGGGCTGAGACTGACATGTCATTTCTGATAGCTAAAAGACTAACCGAATACTATAAGTGGCGGAATGTTGTTCTAAAGTATGTGGCAAAGCTCTCTGGCATAAATACATAAGTAGAAAAATGTAAGTGGAGATTTCCTATTTTTCGTGAAAAACACTATAAAATAGATTGTTATATAATCAGTATATATGAAGTGCGTATTATGAATGAAGTGGGTATTACGAATGTCTTTAACGTGTATAATGTCCAGTTATAGTATATAGAATATATAACGAGTATATATGTAACGTTTTTGTAATCGTCAAATTTTGTTTGTAGGTGTTGAGTGAATACTTGTCAATACGTTCGATCATCTATATTAGGATTTTCAAAAGTGGGCTCCATGGAGCTCTGGGCTTCCGTAAGTAAGAGTGAGGAGCTCCGTAAGTTCTTTCTTTGGTTGTTTTATTCCATGTCTTTTGCTACAATAACTATTCTTTCGATGTTATGCATTATGTATTTCTCTAATCCTTTTTTGTATTATTCACACAATCTTCCATACTAACCAGCTCCCATTCCCCCTCTTTCCTTTTCACGTAGAGTCAGTATCATTCTTCGGGTGTTGTGCATTATGCATCGTCATGAATTTTCTGCTCTTCTGGTCGAGATTCCTTAGTTCTTCTTTGGTCCAGATTATAAATGGTCCAGAATATCAATATCAATATTAGTGACACTGCCTATATGTTTATTCCTTTAATTAGATTTCAACTCTTCTTCTTCTTCTTCTTCTTCTTCTTCTTCTTCTTCTTCTTCTTCTTCTTCTTCTTCTTCTTCTTCTTCTTCTATTAACTCCGCAGTGTTGTTATGGCTTACACCGTTTTATATTTCATCAAGGTTCTTACACCAAAGCTAGTAAGAAATTCAAAGAAAGCACCTGGGGTAGGGTGTTTGCTGAGCTAAGCAGAACTGACTTCTGTAGTACGGTGAAGTTGTATCTGATTCCCAAGGATTCCAACTTTTTTATAAGATCGTCAGGAATTTAACCAATCGCACCTATGGTGATTGGCACGATGGAAGTTTTCTTATTCCACAACCTAGCAATCTCCACTCTGAGTTTCTGAAAGTTCCGTAGTTTCTCATTCTTCTTGCCTGTTAAATTGATGTCGTTTGGACAAGCCGCATCAATAATTTGGCATTTACTAGTATTTTTGTTCCCAACTCCAATATCCAATTTCCTGTTAGTTATTTCCTGGTCACACTGAATCATGAAATCCCAGAGAATGTTAACGTCTTCATTTTCCACTATTCCTTCTGGGTAATGTTGGTACCATTTGTCCGTCACTTGGATTCCAAACTTTTGGCACAAACTCCAGTGCAGATTAGTTGTTGTTGTTGTTATTATTATTATTATTATTATTATTATTATTATTATTATTATTATTATATGGAGGTGAATTTGTATAAGAACTTTTCACAAAATATTTGTACATTACGAGCAAATACAATGAATGTAATTAAAAATAAATGTGAAAAGATAAAAAAAGACCGGTATTTTGTTTATATGATTCAAAAAGAAACGTTTTGTACCAAATAATAATCATCATTATTTTCATTGAAAACAACTGAATGTTGTTATTGTTATATGGCGGGTGAGGTTTGTGATTTTCATGCTTAGTGTCAAAAGTAAGAAAACTGTACACACTTCGCCTCCACAAATGATCCCCCTCCACTAAAAAAAATATTAATAACAAAATATAATGAATCAAAAGAACCAAGTCAGTATGTTTCGTGGCCGATGGGGAGAATTGATGCATAATATTAAAGAATCATGAAGTTCTCTTTAAATAATGGTAAGATTTTAGAAAAAAAAAATGAATTCTTCTCTTTTTTTTTTTTCAAAAGATGACGATTCATCATTTTGACATGCGAAGAAGAAATTTTAAGATGAAGGAGGATGCGGTTGAATAAGAAGTTTAAGAATAATAGATGGAAAAAAAAATTATTTAAATATGGAAGAAAAATACGAAAATTTTTTAAAAAGTTAAGTTTAAAAAAAACAGACACAAAAATAAACAAAAAGAAATTCTTACATTTTGTCAAGAAATAAGTATTATCGGGAAGTTTTATATAAACTAAAGCAATAATGATGTAAAAAAAAATCTTTTTTGCTTGTTTTCCAAGAAACACAAACGTATATGTCTCCCATGGAACAGAGTCGGTAACCCCTCCCCCCTTGCCCCCAAAGGGATTGGTCCAGAAACACTGGGGACTTCTTCTTCATCATCATCATCATCATCATCATCATCACCACCATCACCACCACCACCACCACCACCACCACCACCACCACCACCACCACCACCACAGAGGTGACAGGGGCTTAATGATTAACGACACGGACTAATAATCAATGCGTGCCAAGTTAGATTTCAGTTTGTTCCACTGAAACACTTTCACTTAGCGATGCTTGGAACCATCACGTGCCCCCTCCCCATGAATACCCGATGTCTTTTATAGAAAATATATTCTAACTGGAAAGATATGGTTGAAACGAATGCCAACAATTCTCATCTGATTCATTCGAAATGAATGAACAATGCTTACCAACAGCACCCCGATCATCATAAGTTTAGTGTCCGTTCTATATGTTGGCATGTGTTGGACGGCTTTTAGAAACTGACGTACGAACAAAACCATCTCTAACCAGGTTTTCATTTATTTCGCTTTCTCTCAAGAAATAATGCTAGAAAATATGATATCACTTTTTAATTTTTTTTATTCATATTCACCTCAACCAAGCCACATTACAACTAAGACATAAGGACTACTGTGAATTAGGGATCATACCTACAGGGACACTCTAAGTAGGGAGTTGAGCAGATAGATGTCTGTTCACATTACATTTAAATTTCTGCATGCTAGGATAGTCGGAGAAGCAAGAAACAGGGAGAAAATTCTACATTTTAGCAGTCCGAGGAAAGAAATTATAACATACCGGCATCTAAGGACCCTAACAGTTAAGGGGTGTGATTTTGCTATTTGTAGGGTAGCAAACCTAACGCCGGCCTAGACTGTGGCTCGCGGTACTCATATTTCCCTTGAGACTTTGAATTGTCTTTTTTTTCTTAAAAATTTTATTGTTATTATTATTATTATTATTATTATTATTATTATTATTATTGTTATTTTTGTTGTTGTTTTTGTTGTTTATTTTTTATTTTGTTTTTTATTCCCTACAGAGCATTGGTGAAGCAAGGAATAACAGGAATTGCGCATCAACTCCGTCAGCGTATAAGCGATCAGGACCACGCTATTGAATTTTCTTGGGTGTTCTAAAATCGAAACCACCTAGGACTACACTTGTGTTCCGTTGAATTTGGACGGAATTTCCATATTTCCCTTTATTTACTTCACGGGGGTAGCATGCTCTTGTTCCATCAGCTATGACTGAATAGAGGTCATTAGTAATTCACAATTGATACCGAGAATCGAACCTTCAGGAGAATATCACTTTTACAATTGATTTTTTCACCACTAACCACTGCGCCAGTGGTTCTTGTGGAAATTTCGTCCAAATTCTCAAGTTTGACAGAAACATTCCCGAGTTCGACCAGATACACATGAAGAAAGTCAGAAGTTATATCGACGGAAACGTTGTGAAAATAACATTCAAGATAAGAACAGTAGTCTGATGAATTCAAATAAAACGAATATTTCTCCTTTGTCAGAAACCTCACTCATATTTTCTTCCATTGATAATGAAGACAAAAATAAACACTCGGACATGAAGGTTTATGAAATCGTTAGATTAACGGTTGAAGGACCTCAGATTAGAATAAACTAAATTAATTTACTTTACAAGAGCAGGACAAAAATAATAATCATCATATCGTATGAATCCTAAGATTCTATTATGTTTTCCCGATACATTTTAGACAGAATTATTTCTAGAAAGACATCGAGTATTTACGGGAAAGTTCATGTGAAGGTCGTCAACATACTAAGTGAACGAACTGGATTCGAACTTGGGAACCCAGGTCGTCAGTCTGTGTCGTTAATCACTGAACCATCGACAGCTCCGAGGACAAAAATGACTACACGAAAAAATAACGAATAACTTTTTATACAGTTTAAAGGAATATGAACAGTATCTTTGAAAGAATTATTGGTGCTTTTAAAGAATCTCGTATCAATAAATTTCATTCATAAGTAAGGAGTTCCAATTACGTACAAAGAAAGAAGAATAGGTGGAAGTGAAAAAGAGATGGTGGGTAACTGATGTGGAAAAACGGGGAAGAGTAGAGGAAAGGGAGACAGGTTGGGTATCAAACATCACCTTTAGTACAAAAATATAAAAGACAATCCCACTTTTCTTATCAGACGATTTTAATCGATGAGGGATATAATTTTCGACTTTATTACTTTTGCAATCACGTTTTGTTTATTTAGAAGGTTTGAATACATTTTAGTTTTATTCTTATTTGTCTTTGATATTTTTGTTCTTTTGAAAATATTTTTCTATTTACTTTTATTTAAATTCCCTTCGAGATGAGCTTTGCAATTCGTTTTTTTCTTTTGTTCGTTTTGGATAAAAAATACTGCATTTTTTATATCCAATTTATTTACATTGAATTCTGTTAAAAACGTTTGTTTACCATTTTATCCTGACGATCCACTATAGTGATGAAATGTGGAAGTTGCTGTGTGATTTAGTTTCATAAATATATGTTCATAACTTACTATATATATATATATATATATATATATATATATATATATATATATATATATATATATATGGCCAGTGTTCGACTGAACTCCAATCTATGCCCCCTACACTAAAATTTCACAAAGAACCTCGATTAGGTAAAATCAGTATATATGATTTTCTTCACCCTCTATCTATGCCTAAACTTAAAAGCAGATACCATGAATAAAGCTTCTTTCCCAGAACTGCCCGCATTTGAAACAATGTTCTGCTGGGGCTGCTTCCCGGGTGAATACAACATGGTAGTCTTCAAATCCAATATAAACAAGTTTTTGTTGAGCTGTCCCCTTAAATAATAAAACTATACCCAACTTACACCATTAGCGATTTCTATGCTAACACATTACATTCATTAACCCTTATCCTCGAGTGGATTTTGAGCCTTAATAAGTCGTGACACCCAAGTAAAAATGAAAGTAAAAACAAAAAAACATAACTCTTAAATTTACAGGAAATAGTAATCATATACCAAGGATGGCTTATAACGAGTAAAATCTTTGTTTGGATGGATGAAAAACGCGAACAGACATTGGCAAATGGAAATGCGAAATATTCATGCTAACACAGTTTTACTTTCTTCTGCGCATACTCAAATTCAATTCCATTTTCCAAGTAGTTTAATATTGAATCTTTCTTACCTATTTTTCAATAGTTCTATCAGTAGGAGTAGCGGTATGAGCGGTTTCTATTTAGCTGATGGCACCCAAGTAATTTTTTCTTTTGAAATCAGTACTATATATTAGGTACAATATAATATTCAATTGAGAATTAGGTATGTTAAAATAAATACGAATTTTGCATGAATTAAAATATATTTAAGCATATTTTACGACTCGACAATGCCGGGCACTCCCCGTTTATTTTGTTAAACTAAATTGAATATATATATATATATATATATATATATATATATATATATATATATATATATATATATATATATGTTTTATTTTTTCATTACCGTTTTATCTGTTTGGTTACATATGTTTCGGGTGTTGGACCATGTTTACGATCCAACAGCCTCGTCAGACCTTATAGAAATGATTGTTAGTATTATTTAACACTGAAAATAAAGTTAAACATAACCACTGCCCAAAGCACGTTGTTAGAAGCCCACCACACATATATATGAACTCACCGATGCGTCTACCTAACCTCGTATTATTAACTACACCCATGTATTTACTTATTTATTTATTATTATTTATTTATCCTAACTTTACTTTATTTACTTGGTATAAATATGTACATGTCTGTATATATATATATATATGTCTATGTATGTCTGTATATTTTTATAAATATGTATATTTATGTAATTGTACTTACGTGTATATGGGTACATGCGTGTGTATATGTATGTATGTGTGTATGTATGTATGTATATATATGTACATCTACTTCTTACTCTAGATCTATATCTCCACGTATATGTATATAGGTAAATGTGTGTGCATATATATATGTATGGATATGTGTCTATGTATGTGAGTATGTATATATGTATAAGAGTTGTGTGTATGTGTATATGTCTGCATATAGATCCATGTATGTCTGCATATGCATTGTTTATATATATATATATGTTTGTGTGCTTATGTGTCTGTATATAGATGTGTAGAAATGTATATATGTATGTATATGTATGTATGCGTATTTGCGCACGTGTTAGCGTATGTATTTACTCTTAACTGCCTAAAAAACAATCCATTATAAACTGAAATGAACAAGTCGACTTATAGCGACTACGAAAATTTTAAATGGAACCCTGTACTTGTCAAACACATGACATCTACACTAACACTTTCCATCTCTCTCCCTTCCTCTCTTTCCTTCTCTCTCCCTCTCTCTCTCTCTCATCTACTTAATATACCTTGCTGAACAAGCAAAAAGCAGTCCAAATTTAAAACTTACAAATTTAGACTCCTCCCCTTCTCTTCTTACCCCCTCTCTTTTTTCTTTACTATCCTCTCTCCCCCTCTCTATATCCATATATCTCCACCCACGCCTACCTGAATCTGCTACTCCCACACACACAATACAATCTAATGTATTTTAACCTTAAAAACTGAAATATTGTCAATAGCCGTCTCCCTCCTCCTTATTATCTCCTAACCCATCCCCTTTTCCTTTTTTCGTATTTCTTCTAAAACACTTCTTCTTAATACTAACAACCATTTCTGTAAGGTTTGACGATGCAGTTGGATCGTAAACATGGTCCAACATCCGAAACATATGTAACCAAACAGATAAAACGGTAATAAAAAGTAAAACACATATTTGCTCTGCAATAGTATTGAGCACTCTCTTCAGGTTTTTACTAATTACTAGTTTTACCAAATATATATATATATATATATATATATATATGTATGTGTGTGTGTGTGTGTATATATATATTGGAAAAAAGATTCCAGCAGTGCCCTATTATAAGGAAAAATTCTGAAAATAAGAGCGTATTATTTATATTTTGATTAATAGAAAATTTAAATCATATAAGTCATCGATACCGTCGGTTTAAAACCTGATAATAGGGGACTTTTTTAGATAATCATATCAAGTTCTTTTCAGTCGATATTCATTTGTATCAGATGAGTATCGACTAGAGAGAACTTGATATGGTTATCTAAAACGATCTCCTATTATCAAGTTTGAAACGGACGGTACTGATGACTGATCTGATTTAAACTTTCTATATATATTCTTTAAAGTTTCTGTATATATATATATATATATATATATATATATATATATATATATACATATATATACACACATACACACACACACACACACATATATATATATATATATATATATATATATATATATACAGTGATGATCATATTTATTGGCACGGTAAAATAAAAGTTAAATTTTGTCTAATAAATTCTAAAAAAGGGATTAAATTAAAGAAAATAACAAAGTATATTATGTATTTTTAACTGGCCTTTCCGATGCAGCAATCGGATTTTAGAAAAAATAAATAACAAAGGAACAACAAACATAATTGCAAAAAACCCTTGTTCAAAATTATTGGCACGATTTATTTAATAATCAATTGTATAGCCTTTGGCCTTGATTACCTTCCTCAGTCGCTTTTCATAGTTTACAACCAAGTTGTTGCACTCTTCAGTAGTAATTTTAGCCCACTCTTCCTGACAATAATCCTCCAATTGAATAAGATTCTTAGGCTTCCTTTGCATTACCCTCAATTTTAATGTTCTCCATAAATTTTCAATTGGATTAAGGTCTGAGCTTTGTGATGGCCACTCCAAAACATTAATATGATTGTCCTCAAGCCATTTCTTAGTCAGTTTAGCCGAATGCTTTGGGTCATTATCTTGCATGAACCACCAACGACGACCAAGTGAGAGCTCTTTAGCAGAGTCTTTCAGGTTTTCATCCAATATTTTAACATAATCTTCCTTTTTTATGCTACCTGTGACCTTAACAAGTCGCCCTGGTCCAGAGGCAGCAAAGGATCCCCAAAACATCAAACTGCCTCCACCGTGCTTCACTGTGGGTATGGTGTTCTTAGGCAGGAAAGCTTCGCCAGATTTTCTGTAAATATAAGACACTTTATTATGGCCAAATAACTCTATTTTCGTTTCGTCAGTCCATAGAACACGTTTCCAGAATGCAACATCTTTATCAATATGACGTTTTGCAAAGGCTAGCCTTGCTTTCAGGTGCATAGGCTTCAATAAGGGAGTCTTTCTCGGACGACATGCTTTTAAACCAGCTCTCTTCAAAACTCTACCAACTGTATGTCGAGATACATTCACTCCAGAGGTGCTCTGTTCATCAACAATCTCCCCAACAGAGATCCTTGGGTTTTGTTTTACTTGTCGAACAATTTTTCGTTCATCTCTTGGGGAAAGAATCCTTTTTCTCCCTCTACCCTCTAAACTCATAACGTGGCCTTGCGATTTGAACTTGTTTATTATGGCTCTAACAGTGGATTTGGGAAGGTTTAGCTTCTTTGAAATCTTATAGCCCTCCCCATTGGTATGGCATGCTACAACAAGCTTCCTGACGTCTTCGCTGTGTTCCTTAGTTTTAACCATGGCGATTGAAAATTATAATTTAGTCACTTATAATAGTTTAAATAAATCGCTATCTAAAAATTATCTGAAAAAAATTATTCACTGAATTAGCGTTAAACAAGCATAATATGGCTATAAAAAAGTTCAGAAAGCACGTAAACCGGAAATTGATTGATATTATACTGATACTAAAAGAAAAACAAAGCCGTGCCAATAATTTTGAACAAGGGTTTTTTTGCAATTATGTTTGTTGTTCCTTTGTTATTTATTTTTTCTAAAATCCGATTGCTGCATCGGAAAGGCCAGTTAAAAATACATAATATACTTTGTTATTTTCTTTAATTTAATCCCTTTTTTAGAATTTATTAGACAAAATTTAACTTTTATTTTACCGTGCCAATAAATATGATCATCACTGTATATATCATAGTCTTTGGGGTACAGAATTTATATATATGTTCTTTAAAGTTTCTGTATGTGTATACATATATACATATATATATATATACACACACACACACACACCCACACACACACACACACACACACACACACACACACACACACACACACACATATATATATATATATATATATATATATATATATAATCTGAGGTTATTGTTTTCCAACGGTTAGGTAACCAATGAGGTTTAACGAAGTTTAATGCAAGAGTGCTCAATACCAAAGTAGAGCAGGGTATACTCTTTATTTGTTTTTACATAAGCAGTAATATGTTGCTATCAGTCATGATCAAGTGTCGGTCAGCTAACCGAAACATGCTCATGACTGTAGAGCAACATTATTGCTTATATAAAAACATATTTCCTTGAATAGTAGGGATAATTCCTGTTTTTTTTCTTGTAATCCATTTTTTTATTTGGCGGACCAATGTTCGAAAGTTCTTTTCTAGTGTAAAAGGAAGTTTGCTATAGTTTGCTTCCGTTATTAAACCTATATAGTGAAAACTTTAAGTGTCAGAAATTACTACAAAATCCCACCTTCCTAGAAATTCAACACCCTTAAATATTCAACCCCTAATCTATATTAACACTGCCCTGTAATCTAATAACCCTATCCCCAATCATTATTTATGCCCCCTTAATGCTAGGCAAACTCAACATTGTTATATATCGCCTACTTTATTAATATTTTCCCTAACAACCAATTTAATCTTATTTTATCTATTTTCTTAATTATTTATTTATTTCTCTTTCTTCCCTAAACACGACTTTAATTCTAAAACCTACCCAACAGAATCTATAAGTGATTTCCTACCCAAATAGATTTTATATAAGCTTTATTAGACGCATCTGTTTACCCATTTGAACTGGACACATCTTAACTCTTTCTGCGCCCCCCTCCCCACATCGTCGTCATAGGCGATTGCTAACTTTCTAACTCTGTTTCGGCTTTAAACATTGCATGTCATTATCAAGAATTCAGCAAACTTTTTTGACACGCGTAATTATCTATTTCCTTTCCTCTTCTTCTTCTTCTTCTTCTTCTTCTTTTTCTTCTTCTTCTTCTTCTTCTTCTTCTTCTTCTCTCTTGCCTTGTTTTATCTTTATAATTTTACAAATTTTAAATTCATTTTTATCGCCTTTCACCCTCCTTTATTTTTTCCCTTTTCCTTTCTTCCATGTCTCCCTCTTCCTTCTTTTCTCTTGGGTTTTAATATCAATATGTAATCACTAGGCCTATGACAACAGCATATTCTTTTCATTGTTTTGACTCTTGAGTGTGTTTCTGTTGATATTTTATATGATTTAAAATAAAGTAATGTGGTTCTTGGTTGATTAACTGTGTCAGTGTCGGATATATACTCGAGAGTCAAGAAATGATAAGAATATGCTGTTGTCATAGCCCTAGTAATCACTAAAAAAACATATCTTTCCTTTTTATTTTTATTTTAACTTCTCTTTTTTTTTAATCATCTCACGATATGGACGGATAATTTTTATCCTGTCTATTGAAACAAATTGTAATGAATTAAGTTAATACAGTTTAGCTTGTAATAATGAAAACATATTTGGCTCTACAAATATATTGAGCACTTATCCTTGTTTTTTACCTCTTAATACACCCCCCCATATATATATATATATATATATATATATATATATATATATATATATATATATATATATATATATATATATACTATTATATAAAAGTCACTTTGAGTGTATGTGTGTGTGTGAGTTCCTTCCTTCCTCGTAGGTTCCGAAACGGCTGAGCCTATCTTTTGTAAATTTTACACCAAGGGAAATTAATATTTCTGGCAGTGTCCTAGATATATTTTGTGTAGAAGTTCATCAGATAATTATTGAAAATCGAAAAAATGCGATCTTAAAAATAGTCTTTCTTCTCTTACAGATAAAATTTTTTTTTTTTACAGAAGAATATTTACACCGGTGTAACCTTTGCCGATGTAACGTAAAATATTCCCTCGTAAAATTCTTTTCATCTATAAAAGGAAAAAGACTATTTCTAATATATATATATATATATATATATATATATATATATATATATATATATATATATATATGGTAATATCCGTCTATTGATTTCGATATATACCATGAAACATTACTGACGATGCTGTGACGTGCGCGTGAAATATTTGTAGTAAGAGTTGCACTATTTTAACCACACCTCTCCTGAGTCGACACTGTTAAATGCCAGACTAAAACTTCCAGGATGATTAAAAACAATGCTGAGATAAGCGGAGAGCACATACAGCACCTACTATTCCTACATGGTCATATATATATATATATATATATATATATATATATATATATATATATATATATATATATATATATATATATACAAATATCTATGCAGCTGTAAATTTGAGGGGGTGTATTGATATTCATATTAAAGATCCTTTCATCCTATTTATTTAAAAAGAAATACAACTTTGTTATATATGGGTCTTGGGATTGCATTTATTTGTACATTCTAGGACTTTGGCGTAGTCTTTTAAACATTCATTTTAATTAATTCCCCATTCGTTTTTTTTTTTCGGTTTTCTTATGGATGATCATTTTTAGTTAACAATTCCGTGTAATTATTGCAGATATTTTACATGATTTATACTTGCGTAATATTTGTGCAAAAAGGTTACAGTAAACACAGATCTCTTTCTATATATATTTATGCATACGTATTTGTATTTGTAATAAAAATTTGGCTTATCAAATTTTTCGACCCTAGTGTCACAGTTCTTGCAGGTAGACAGAACTATATACATTTTAGTTAATAATAACTATTTTCTTTTTTTTAAATAAGTTTATTATATTAAACAATAGATAGATAGATAGATAGATAGATAGATAAATAAATAGATAGATACATAGATAGATAGACAGACTGAGGGTAAGACAGATCGATAAATAGAAGTACACATAGATAGATAGATAGATAATCAACAAACAACACAGTTAATCTTTCAAATGAAATAACACGATTGTTTGTGAATTGGTTGATTAAAATAATGAATCATCTTGGGTTCTCTGAAACTGCAAAGATGCATAAGGGATTTCGAACACGACTTTCTAATATTATCAACTTCTAATTATCTCGGGTTTGGGGAGTTGCAATT
>NC_136505.1:31458737-31716237 GCF_053919585.1 Euprymna scolopes | reverse complement strand
CACACATTTTTTTCCGATTCCGATACTTCAAAAAGTTCCGATGTTTTCTATTCTATTCCCGATTTCGATTCCAATTAATCGTCCCAACACTAATATATATATATATATATATATGTATATATATATATATATATATATATATATATATATATATATATATATATATATATATATAGGCTGATTTGCATTATTATTTACCGCTACAGCATTACATTTATTCACTGTGTATCAAGGGACAATTTTCTATTGATAATTATATTGTGCCTAGTATATAGTAGTGGCTCCCGGTCATTATATGCAGTTAAATATAATATTTTAATTCATTCAGATTTCCTAATTATTATTATAGATCCAGTTCTCTATTTAGTATTATATTGTACCCAATATATATTAATGATTTCAAAAGTTAAACAAAAAAGTACTTAGATGCCATCAGCTAGAATCGAATCCAAAGCATATAACTCTCGAGCCTTATTTGTTGTCATCTGTACTATGTCATGATTCGGAGAAAATCTAAAATGAGTTTTCTAAAAGATATACGCTTTGTCCACTTACGCCTACTAAGTTTCAATTTTTCAATTTTGAGCTCTTAGCAGCTGTTTTTACCGACTAAAAATGTCAAATCGAACTTGTTCCAAAGGTTGGAATCTCCTATGTATCAAGTTTTAAGTCTGTAGACCAAAAATTGATAGAGTAGTTTTGTAGAGATCGTTCCTCACATAAACGAGTAATATTCTTATCTTGGATGGTATTCTCACAACGTTTTAGTCGATGTAACCTCCGGTCTTCAAGTCTTGTCGAATTCAGGAACATTTGTGCTGAATTCATGAATCCGTAGGGAATTTCAAACGGAACTTTTTATTTAAATCACGACTCGTACTGAAGATTGTGCAATGTTGGAGTTACAAACATACAGTAAATAAATAAAAATTAGGATCGGAATCTTTTCTTTTGTAACAAAAGCGTTACTCTCCCGTTTCGACACCACTAAAAAGTCTCTCGCTTCCCCGACCGCAGCCGGCTACAGTCGGTCGATTCTCGTCCTCGACTTTACACGCCCATTTTAATCGGCGTCGCACTTTGCTTCTTCCAACCACGTGGTGCATTTTTTTTCTCTTTTTTTCCCTTTTCTTCTCGCGCACACTTCCTAATTTGCATATGCGCGTTTTTCGGCTACTGCTGCTGTTGCTGCTAATCTCTTCGCAAGCCAACCATATTTCACTGCTGCTGATATTTTCCCACGCGCTCATATGTACTATGTTACATACCTTCCCAGTTCAACCTTTGACTTTCTGAATATTGTGACTTAGAACTGATTGTTACTTGTTACTTAAAAGTTATATTGACTGTGACACAGATCCTTATGTAATATATTGCCGCTGGCCCCGCAATATTATAGCCCTTTTGTTAAAACTGTAAAATTATTTATCTAAGTAATCTGGTTAATGTAGTGTCAGAATATATCTGATTATCACGGTTTATCTTCAATATACTTATAGGAGTCTGTGACATATTTCCATTGTATGGACGCCTGGTGCGAACGGAAATCTCACGATATCATTATATTATCTTTAGATAGAACAGATGCTACCCTTGGATCCTAGCCAGAAGGTAGATTATAGTTTCACGTACAGCCCAAAGCGACATCATTTTCTTTAAAATTTTTATTTAATTTTTTTTTAACATTGCGTCTTCGGTGATCGGGAGATCCTATTCATTAAAAGGAGGATAGAAGGCAATAAAATAATATGAACATTAAATTAGCGTCTCTTTATACTTATAATTTAATATTCATAGTATTTTTTCAAATTTTGCTCTCCTTTCAGATCTCCCGATCGAATAATTTATAATCTGGAAATCGTGACACACGTTCGTACGTACATTAAAGGTATTACAATATTAATATACAGATTAATAATCCTCACCTACAAATTCCAAAACACATTAATGCGTTTTGGAATTTGTAGATGTGTTTTGAAATTTGTAGATGTGTTTTGGATTTTGTAGATGTGTTTTGGAATTTGTAGATGTGTTTTGAAAGTTGTAGATGTGTTTTGAAATTTGTAGGTATGTTTTGGAATTTGTAGATGTGTTTTGGAAGTAGTAGATGTGTTTTGAAATTTGTAGATGTGTTTTGGAAGTTGTAGATATGTTTTGAATTTGTAGATGTATTTTGGAATTTGTAGATGTATTTTGGAATTTGTAGATGTGTTTTGAAATTTGTAGATGTGTTTTGAAATTTGTAGATGTGTTTTGGAATTTGTAGATGTGTTTTGGAAGATGTAGATAAGTATTACATGTTGCATGCATTAAACATTGATTATGCGACTGGCATTCCACATACTTTCGAAACAAATATCTGGGTGGAGGTGTTTGATAAGAGACTTGTCAATTTCAGGATGAGATGAGGGACTTTTGTTCCATATTTTGGCTACAATTCTAGAGTTTTCTCTAAGAGAGTTTGTCAAATTTTAAGATAAGGTGCTTGGATTTTGTGCTATAAGAGCTTCGTCCACAGTGCCATTTAATTAGGTTTAGATAATTGGAAATAAAAAGATTTCAATGGATCAGTGGCGCAGTGGTTAGAATACTTGGAAAAATAAATTGTAAAAGTAATATGCTCGTGGAGGTTTAAGATTCAATCCTCAGTGTAGGCGACCGAAAAATATAATTGCGAATTACTTAGGACCTCTATCCAGTCATGGCTGACAGAACAAGAGTACGCTACCTCCGTGAAGTAAATAAAGGGTTCCGCTCGAAATTCCGTCAAAATTCCCGAGTTGGATAAATGCATTCCAGAGTTCGACAAGATACACCTGGAGAAGGTCGGAGGTTACATCGACCAAAATGTTGTGAAAATCACACTTAAGCTAAGAACAGTTGTCCGATGAATTCCACTAATACAAATAACCAAGCCTCATCTAAAAAATTCAGAAACGTCAGGATTTAGTTAAATACAACTTTTCAAGCATTTTCTGGTCCAATGTGAAAAAGTTTGGTAACCCCTGACTTGGACATTAAAAACTAAAATTGTAATTCAATAACAATGTAACGTTTTACATGTTTACACACGTTGACCCAACACGTTATATACAGTCTACATCGCAAAGGAACATAGGACAAGTAATAACTAAATCCCTTTTTTTGGTGACAACGACATTTATTTCCTCATTATCCTGCTATGCGTGACTTCTCGTTACGGTTGTGCCACACCTTAAATAGTAATAGTCAATTTCTACCCAATTTCCATCATCGTACATGCCTCGAGTAAGCTTCAGACCTTGATAAGTGGTGACTCTAACGTAAATAAATAAACAAAATAAATAAATAAATCATCTTATGTTAGAAGTCTTAAAATGGTACAGAACCAGTAAAATGTGATTGGATATTGTACAATCTGATTTATTGTGAACTCATCACACAGATATCATTCTTAAAACGTGTCCATTGGCTCGAGAAAAAATAACGCTGTTACTAATATATCCAATATACTTTATAATCGATTTTCTTTTGAGAAAAATTTGCTTTAAAAAATATATATTTTACTCCACAGACATTTTTTTACCCATATGTTTAGTTGATAATTTAACCAGAACTGTAATATGTTTATTTTTAATAATATTGAGCAAAAAACTAATTTTAAAACTATAAATAAAGGAATAATTTGTAATGAGAAGTAATGCCATAAGTTATCTCCCTTGTTAGAGATTATCTCCCTTGACTAAGAACTCTTAACTCTGTAGATCATTAGAAATGGTTATGCATGTATCATCAGAATAGATACTGCATTTGTAATTATTTGCTATAGCGTAATAAAATTACAATGTAACAGATTAGATAAAATGCCATCAAAGTATGGGTTAATAGGGTTAATTTTTAATCTGTGGGCCTAGAATATAAAAAATATCTATAAACGTTCATAATTTCAATATTTATTTCTTAAAATATTTTCTAGTAAATAAATATTATGTAATATACATTTTTTAGTTGCATTGTCATATTTTCTGATATATGTGCAATGTACTCTTAGTAAAACATATATGGCTTATAACAGATACTACACTTTGAATTACTTATTTGCAGAAAATATTAAGAATACAATCAAAAAGTTAGAAACGGATACCAAATGTGTGGGGAAAACGAGTGTTGTTGATCATTGTTGGCCAAAATGTATTAAAAATATTTATTTTACTTGTAACTAAGATCACTTCAATCCCCCACAATAAAACAACTACTCTAAAGGCCATTAAAACATCTACAAATTATTGGCAATTTTTATTTTTTTAATGCACGTATTTATGGCCAAAGATTAATACAACAATCATGTACAACAATTCTTACTACAATTTACGTAGTGAAATTTATACCACAATTTATATACATACACTGTATGTACAGGAATTTCATACTACACTGTATGTACAGGAATTTATACAATATTTTATCTGCAGAAATATACACTACACATACTAAAATAAATGGAGACGCACTCATCGTACAATTGGTGTAAGAAATTTAAACTACAACTCATGTTCTGTGCAGAATTTTATATTACAATTTATCGGCAGAAATATATACTACACATTATGTAGTCATACTACCATTTTTGAGAAGAAATTTACACTAAAATTTATGCACAGAAAATAATTACTACAATTTATGTACAGAAATTTATACTAAAATTCATCTGCAAAAATTTACACATTTTATGCGCAGAAATTTTTCTAAAAATTTATGTACAGAAATGTATACTAAAATTTATGTAGAGAAATTTATACTACACTTTATGTAGAGAAATTTATACTAAAATTCATGTACAGAAATTTACACTAAAATTATGTATACAAATTTATACCACAGTATATGTAAAGAAATTTACACTAGGATTTACGTAGAGAAATTTATATTTGAATTTATGTACAATAATTTATGCTACGATTTATGTAGTGAAATTATACTAAATTTTTAGGTACAGAAATTAATACAACTCCTTGATGTTAACGAAAATCTAAGGTTGCGGTAACCTATTTAACAATCAACTTTCGTTTTCAGTTCAACTGGATCTATTCAAACATTTGTAAACATCTAGGTAGAATTAATGAAACTAAGTGATCTTCGATGTTATCAATATTAAGTAAGCGTAATTCTCGTTGTCGTTAAAAAAAACGCACAATAGGAATGCAGCGAAATAAAATAGAAATTGTAAACAAAAGTTTTACAAATTTATGATGAAATAACAAGAATGCCGGGAGAGAATAAGTACTAAGTTCATTTTCATTATCTGCATCTTTTCTCCGTGTCAGTTTTGAAGAAAAAAAAAATGGCAATGTTAAGTTGAGCATAGAATCAGGAGCTCTCCGGCGTCGGAGATAGTTTTGTTATCATAACACATCCTCCATTTTGAAAACTGGATTCTGCAATTGGATGATTGATTTAGCGCAGTTAAGTTTTAATCTCATCATCAAATAGAAACAGACGCGCGCGCGCACACACACACACACATATACATGTATAGATGCGTATGTACATACATACACATATATACATATATGTAAACATCTATATTTATATGAATATAAGATGTATCCATATACATATATCTTCATACAAATATATACATATTTTGTATATACACATCTTTCTACCTGAATATTATATATATATATATATATGTATATATACATACATATATCTATACGTATATACGTGTATATATATTTATTTATGTAACTATATACATTCATACACACACACACACACACACACACACACATATATATATATATATATATATATATGAAGGCAAGTACGTATCAATACATACATGTATGTATCTTTTTATCGTTATATATATACATATAGATACAGTGTATGAAAAACATAAAAACATGTCAGACGCCTGTAATAAAATTGCGAGTGTTGTGATCCAAACAACAACAAAATAACAGCAAAATGTTTTAGAAATAGAATTATCTCCCCTTCTTTTCAAAAAGAGAAAGATTTTAAATAATGCTTCAAATATAGGAAACAACATCGACCTTCAATATTCCGGTCTTGTTAAAACTGACTCGCATATCATTCCGTTCGTTCGATAATCTAATCCCGCCGATGAGATTGACCACCTTTTAAAACATTTTGATTAAATTTGCAAAGAAAAATTTTCAAATTCCGAGCGCCATCTGATATAAGTAAATTGGTTTTCGGAAGATTATCAGAGACAAAACGATATATATTTTTTTTATCTTTGTTCTCGTTATTATTTACGAGTTTTCATTTATTTTTTATATATTCCCAGTAAAGACTATTTCTTGGTTACCTTTAAAGGCTTGACGAATTATTCTGGGACTCAACTTTGACAAACATGTTTATATCTTATCATGGGTTTCTATTAAGTGTGCTATATATATATATATATATATATATATATATATATATATATATATATATATATATATGTATATATATGTATATATATACATATATATGTGTGTGTGTGTACTTAAATACATATGTTTAAACAACTATATAATTTAATATGCACACACACATACACACACATATATATGCACCTCTGTGTGTTCAGATTGAAAAAATGATATGTTGTCTGAAAATATTAAATTATTTCAGGCAAAATGCACATATTCTATAGAATATGTGCATTTGTGCAACCTCAAACATGCGCAAACACACACACACACACGTATATATTCACACATATTCAACCATACTCATATATAAGTACAGATATACACATACATATCATATACATTATGTATATATTCGCGCATACATATACCTATTATTATTTAAATATATATGTATGCACTTATATACATATACAAACACACACGCATATATATATATATATATATATATATAAAACTACTTAATTTACTCACATTAAATTAATATACGAAAGTATAGATTTATGCGTAAACTTTAAGTATTTACTTCAAAAGTGCTCAATACGTAGGTAGAGCTAGTTAGTAAGTTATAAAATGTATATGGCGATTAAGCTACATTGAATATTCCGGGTTTCATCCAATCTAGGATTCCTCAGGCTTATGCGCGAATTCTGCAGTTGTTTTGTTAAACAACCACAGAATTCACGCATAAGCCTGAAGAATCCTAGATTGGATGAAACCCGGAATATTCAGTGTAGCTAAATCGCCATATATATTTTATAACTTACTATATATATATATATATATATATATATATATATATATATATATATATATATATATCATCACTTATAAACGCCTGAATGCCACTCGAGTTAATGAATGTAAGGTGGTAGTGTTGTAATCGTTAACGGTATAAGCTTTACATTTGACTTGTGTATTGTAGTCGGCCGGGAACCAGTTCAGCGGAACAGTGTTCCACAGATGGGCAGTTCTATAAAGAAGCTTTGTTCATGGAAGCTGCGTTTAGATTTAGACACAGATAGAGAGTGGGGGAAAATCGAGTGTTTTTAGTGAAAGTTTGCAAGGAGGGGCCATAGATTGGAGCTCAGACGAGCACCTATCATGAAAATAACGATAGAACAGAGACAGGCTCGCACCAACTCTTCTGCGTCGCCTAATTTATTTTAAATTTTCAATGCATTTGTTTGTTTTGCTTTTGTCTTACATGGAAGTTGACCGATTGTGTTTTTTAATATTCAATTGAATAACATAAACACCATAAAAGGTGCGATAACTCTGAGGACAAAATAAATGAAGCAAGAGTTACGAGACTGCCCAAAATAAAACCCCAAATCCCTATTTCTACTCTCCTTCTACTCTGTTATTACAATATCATGATAGCAAATAGACATGAAAACGAGAAATGTCTTCGAATTGGGAACGGTAAAATATTAATAGGTATCAAAATGAAAATCAAACAAATGTTTCAATTGATTGAAACAGAAAAATGTACTTGTTTTTTTTTTCATGCTAGTTTATTATTACTAGCATTTCAGCCCGGTGTTGCCCGGGTGTTTGGAGATGTATTTTGAGCAAAAAAAAAAAAGAAAGAAAAAAAGCGGTCTTTTTAAAACTTTGACCCCGATTATGACCCCTTAACATTTATTGTGTTGGGCTCAAATCAAGTTATTAAGTTAGATCCATGTCCGAGGAACTTATATCTAAATTTTAATTGCTTAGACCCAAAATTGATGGAGGAGTTTGGTAGAGTTCTCGAATGTCAAATCGTTGAACTTTGACCCCTTTACAGCCATATTTCTGGCCGAAAAACGGGTTACAAAGATTTTCCCAAATCTGTATTTTTTTTACACGGTAGTCACCACTTATCAAGGCACGGAAGCCACTCAGGGATAAGGGTTATTGCAAGTACAGTACATTACTAAGATTTATTGAAATGTTTACTTAAGGGGGCGGTTCATTAGGAATTTGTTTACGTTGGACTTGAAGACATCCAGGTTGTAGTCAGGTGGGAAGCAGGCAGACGGAACAGAGTTCCACAGGCGTGTAGTTCTAAGAAAGAAGCTTTGTTCATGGAATCTACATTTTAATTTAGGCACATATAAAGAGTGGGGAAAATTTTTGACAGTGGATTCAGCTAGACGGGTGTTTTTCGTGAAAGATTGGCGAGGGGGGGACCAGAGATTGGAGTTCAGACGAGCACCTACCATGGAAATAACGATAAAACAAGGATAGGCTCGCAACGTCTCTTCTGTGGGATAGAGGTTGCAGGGAAGAGAAAAGGGCACCCCCCACTAAGCCACGAAGTCTAGTTTGTACTCTGTCAAGGCAGGATGGGCTGTTTTTAGCAGCTCCTGTCCAGATATGGCAGCAGTATTCCATCCTTGGACGTACTTGGCTTTTATATAGACAGAGAATTGCATCAGTAGCGATATATCTTCTGGAGCGGTAGAAGGATCCCACCATCTTTCCAGCGACCTTGGCAACAGACTTGATGTACGTGTTCCATTTTGTATATCAAATTTCGAGTTTGTAGACTTAAAACTGACGGAGTTACTGCGTAGGGAAATGTACACAGACACACACAGAGACACGTTCACTTTTATATATATATAGATAGATAGTTAAATTATCACTAATATTATTGTTAATAGTTAAGGAGATGGAAAATGAAAAAAATGAATACAAGGAATCTGGTAGTTTTATCGGGAAGTTATATTACGGATGAAGTTAATATTAGAAACCACTTTTGATCTAACACCGTTTGCCGCAGACTTGGTGAAGATTATGATAGAATTGTGAATAATTAAGAATTGTGCTTGTATTTAGTTGTGAAAACAAACGTACTTAGAGATAATAGACGCCATTTTGAATTTTCCATTTGTAACAAAACAATGTTTTAATTGAATAAGCATCTCTGTTGATTTCCAATGCAAATAAACGTCAAATCTCGCATAGTGTTTTTTTTTTTTTACTAAAAACTGTATAAAATATGTAATCAATGAAATCTACTGGAATCTTTATTGATTTAAAGCACACGTATTGAAATTTCCGTCATTCACTGACTAGACAAAATCAAATATCGATTTGTCAGATCCAATGCTACTTAGATCTAACGCCGTGAATGCAACTGAGTTTTCTTTGTGTATTAGATATATGTATAATAGTAAATAAATAAATAAAGATAAGTTAAAAAAATGATTGCAAGGCTTTTATCCATTTATTTTTTATCCTTCATTTTATTTCAACTTTTATTTTTACCCTTTTTTTTATTGTCAGATCGTAGCCACGCTTCAGCTTCAGGGCCTGCTCGTTCATTTCATGAAGATCCGATTAATTATTTTCTTTCCCTTTCAACAACAGAAATAATTAAAAAGTAAAGTAAAATGAAAACGGATAAAAATAAACATGGCTTCTCTTGCGCCATTAGATATTTACCATTTAGATATTTTTCAAAGTTGCTAATGATAATGCCGAATGGTATGTAAGCTGGAATGGCATTGGTAAATATTTTCGATTCTTAGTCGAGAAGACAGAAAAACAAACAAACCATATTGATGATTTAATAGCCATTTTTACTGATATCCGAGGAGTGAATGTACCAAGGAAAATCAAAAATAATTATCCCTTAAGTCAGAGAACTGTGTGTCATTTACTTGTTTTTAAACCAGCTCAAAGAACGTGATGGTATTTACAAGAATACCATAGACAAAACATCCCCTGCAGTTTATTCATATTTTTAATGTGTATGAATTATTTGTATGAATCATTGTATCAAATCACAAAACTCTCTTAAAAAAAAGCCTAAGGATCACCCCCTCCTTAATAAAATGAACTCTCCCATCAAATCACAAACATATGAGATTCAGGTAATTAAGTTGTCCAGAATCCACAGAAATGATTTGTTTCTAGTGGTGAATGCTTTGTGTAGAACCATTCACACTTTTTGGAACCACTGCTAACCCCAGTCAGTGCAAACGATTACCACAAAACAGAGTAGACAGTAGACCTCCGTTTCTACATCAGCGTATTTTTAAATGCGCCCCACCCAGATTCTAACCTGGAAATTTCTACATCTCGATGCAATACATACAGCGCCTAGTATTCCCAAATGATTACCTATTTGATATTGGCAATATTCATCACATAAGGTAATAAATAGGTTATACAAGGCCAGGTATACATCGACCCTAGTGTTTTGATGTGATGTTTTGAATATCATAAACTAGTTATGACCAAAGTTTCATTTCATTCGGACAAAACACTAAGAAACAGGGCCTAATTAGAGTTGGGCCTGTTTTTTTGTCACACACACACACACACACACACACACACACACACACACACATACACACACACACACACACACTCTCTCTCTCTCTCTCTCTCTCTCTCTCTATATATATATATATATATATATATATAATTCAAACGCTAACGTGTTTTATATAATATATGTGGTTAATTGTTAGCTTTACTCATTTAGAACTAAAGCTTCACCGCTCACTCATTTTGCGGTCAAATTTCAAACAATTTTTACAGTTCATAGGTCACATTCTTATATTGTTTCTTGTTCATTTTGAAATAATTTTTTTTTCAATTTTCGTTCATTAAAACAAGAGTTATAATAAAATTACTGATGTTCAAAAATCTTCAGAATAAGTAAGGAACGTGAGAGACGGTTTCTTCTGATTGTGCTGTTGGTTACCATAGCAACTTTTTCAACATTGACGTTTTAGAGACGATTTCTTCTGATTATCTGTTGGTTACCATAGTAACTTTTTCGTCGTCGACACCTTCATAAATCATAGCGGGAATGTGGCTTGCATGCCATCTTATTTAGATTACATAGATAAAGTTAACAAAAGAGATGTTCTTTGCCGTGCTAGAGCTGATAATCTTTCGCTTACGATGTCGCCCATTATTCTGTTTCTCTCCTTTTGCCTTTGTAGGCCTGATAATCTTTCGCTTACGATGTCGCCCATTAATTCTGTTTCTCTCTTTTTGCCGTGCTAGGGCTTATGATATTTCGCTTACGACGTCGCCTGTTAATTCTGTTTCTCTCTTTTCTGTCTCTTTTTTCTTGTTTATTTATTCTGTTTCGTCTTTTATTTGATTTTTTTTTATTTAGTCAATTAAAAAGTTGATAATAATTTTGTACGGATTGTTGACAATGCGTATGATATTGAACAACAAAAAGAAAATATTATTTCAAGGCAATGCCTAGAAAAATCATAGATTACATAGAAAAATGCGAGCATGAAAAGTAATATAGTTAAGATTAAACTTAGAAAAGTAAAAGGACTAGTTGTTAAAAGTGAAAAAGAAAACGACACGATATTCTAGTAAAAATATAATAAATTTATAACTTAAAATATTGAAGCATTAAGAAGGTGTCTCCCTTTGGTGCTGGTTCCTGCTTCCTGCAACAAATCACCGCGGATGTTGCAACGTTTACATTGCCGTGACGTCAGCTGGCATTGTCGTTTAATTTGACGTCGGACGCTCTGTTCAGTTCTCGTCATTTCTGTTAAACCACAACGACATCGAAGCTTTTTCAGCTGTTGTGATTTCTGTTACCAGTTTGCTTGTTTAAGCTTCACAAAAATCATACAAATGAAACTAAATATAGCCTACATTTTATCCGTTACACGTGGAAGTTGTGTGCGCAAATTCATTATGGTCAGTTAATTACTTTACGAGTGCATCTATATGCACATTCCTTTAAAGTAATAACAGACGAAATCCGCTAATTAATCCTAATCTACTTCTTGGCAACGGAGATACATACAAATTTTGTTTTAATTACTGATTTACATTTCTCGGGCCATGGAAGCGAACGAGTTTTTTTTTCTTTCTCGTTGTATGGCTAATATTAACCTTTTACTGTAAACACATCTCCCACCGTAATATTAAGAAACCATCTTCGCATCCGGAATATACTCAGGCTTACCGATCAACCACTTGGATTATGACAATTACTTTTGGACTATTACAAATGCATTTTTACATATAACTAATCACTATTTTCTTTGGATTGCACCACATTTTCAATTTTTCTTCATCGATCCCAGAATTAACTTAGAATATCCTTTTAACCTATGCATTGTTGCATTATTATCGTAAAATACGCTTAAATATGATATTTTGATTAATGCAGATTTCGTATTTATTATTATATTTAGCCCAGTATATAGTAATGATTTAAAAGTTAAAAAAAAAATATGACCCGTGCGCCACTACCGAGAATCGAAACCAAAGTGTTTAGCTTACGATTTACTTTCTTCTTTGACGTTAATGCCTGAGCCAATAAATCATGTTCGCTGAAAGACTAAAAATTAAAACATTAACCAATAGCTATTACGTTACACATGCATATTCGTAATGCTGTCGTTCGACCTTCTCCTGGCAAATTTAATTTTTTTAATTTTCACAGTTTTGCACCGATTTTTCCAGCCTAAAACCCAAATATAAAGGTTTGCATTGGTTCGAATACCCTATATATGAAGTTTCATGTCTGTAGACAAAAAAACTGACAGAGAAGTTTGCTAGGAAAATTTTAAAAACTAATATATATATATATATATGCATAAATATGTATAGAAAAAGGTTTGTGTTTGCTATAAATATTACGCAAGTATAAACAAATCATGTAGAATATTTCCACGAATATAATTACACATAATAGTTAACTAAAGATGATCATCCCATAAGAAAACGGAAAACTTAATAAAGAATTAAAATGAATGTTGAAAAGAATATGCAAATTAGCTAGATCTTTTGCAGACGAATGTAATTCTACGACCAATATAAAGCTAATTTGTATTTCCTTTCTGAATAAATAGAAGAAAGGGGTTTTAATATGAATATCAATACACATAAATACAAAAAAAAAATTATAGGAGTATATGTATTGGACTCTCTCATCGATGGATAGTTTGAATAAAATTATGTAAATTCACAAGAAAATTTATTGTTTGACAAGGAATACAAATAATAAAAGTGTTTCCCTTAATCCATGAATTTTTAATAAATGGCTAATCCCATCGGAGTAAATGCTATTAGCAAAAAAAAAAAAAAAAAAAAAAAACAATAAAAAGGTATTTAACAATTTTGCTTATACCATAAATTGAAAATGAAATCTAAAATGATTGTATGAAAAGGATTATATATATATATATATATATATATATATATATATATATATATATATATATATATATATATATATATATATATATATAGATAGATAGATATGGAGGGACAGAGAAACTGGCTTATGTGGAATAAGCAATAAATAGAAAGAGACAAGTTATGTATATATTACAAAACATAAGGTTAGAAAAAAACGACCACGTGCAGATTTAAAAAAATAATAAACAAATATTTATTTAAAGTTGCAAATTTTTGGCTTATAACAAAGCCTTCATCAGGAATAGTTTAAATCATCATCATCAGGATGACGGGCTCTTTGCCCGGACCAATGTGACTCTTCCTCTCCAGAGTTTCCTGTCTTCAATCAGTTGCCTCTGATCTTCAGGTTCGCAGTTGGCGTCGTGTGCTATTTGTTGGATGTACGTGAATCTAGGTCGTCCTCTGCTTGCACGTCCGTGTCGTGGAGTCCATAGCAATACATCATTCACCAATTCATGCTTGCTTCTCAGACAATGACCGGCAAATCGTAGGCGTCTTTCTCTGATGGTATTAGATATGGCAGGTAGGTTATCATAAAGTTGCTGCTTCGTGGGATGATTTTGCCAAGATATATTTAATATTGTTCTTAGCACACGGGTGTATGTGCCGTCTAGTTTTCATTCCAATCTTTTGGTGAGTGTCCAGGTTGTAGCACCGTAAACAAGGACAGACTCTACCACTGCCCTGAAGAACTGCCTTTTCAGTTTCTCAGCCAGTCCCGAAGTCCATACTGAATGTAGCCCATCCAATGCGGTCCATGCTTTTGAGATGCGAATTCCGATATCTCTCTCTGTGGAAACTATGTTGCTGCCCAGATACGTAAACTCAGCGACTTCTTTCAGTGTTGATCCAACCAAAGCCCTGATCTCTCCTTTCACATTGAAAGGCATAAACTTTGTCTTATCCGCATTTATGTGGATATCAATGTCATTTGCAGACTTTTCTAGCTTACGTAACAGTGTTTGCGCATCAGCAGTGTTGTTCGCGAACAAAGCAATATCGTCTGCGTCATCTGCATCAGTTATGTATGCTGATTGATGACGTCTGTTTCTGGATTCATTTAGGGTGAAGCCTAGCGTGTTGTGTATATCAACAGAGGTGCGAAGTACAAAGTCAAGACAGACAATGAAAGGAAAAGGGGCAAGAGTATCTCCTTGTAGTACCCCAGTGCGGATGTCGAAAAATTCAGTGTCCCCATCTGGGGACCTGACCATTGCTTGAGTGTGCTCATATAGCATCATGATAGCATTAATGACTTCATTTGGAATGTCATATGCTTTTAATATGCTGGCCATTTTTCCTCTATGTACAGAGTCGAATGCTTTGGAGAAATCTACAAAGATCATGACTGCCTCAATGTTTTTTGCTTTGACCCCTTCAATCAGTCTCCTAACAGTAAGTATTTGACTAGTAGTAGAGTGATTCTTTCTAAATCCATTTTGGTTCTTCCTAAGCACTTCTTTGATCTTTGGTTGAATACGGTTGAGAAGCATGGCATTGTAGATTTTTCTGCAATTGGAGTGAGTGTTATTCCTCGGTAGTTGCTTAGCATGCTTAGGTCACCCTTCTTGGGGAAGGGAAGTATGCATCCTTCCCTCCATATATTAATATTTTTTTGATTATATACAGAATTGCATGAATCAAGAAGTATGTCATTAAAACCATCTGTCTTCCATACTTCAGGAGGTATGTTATCTAAGCCTGCAGCTTTACGATTCTTGGTCTTCTTTAGTACATTTAGAAGTTCCTCCATTGTAAAATCACCCTTCTCAATATCGAGTTCCTGTACAACAATCGGCTGAATTAGTTGGTCTGTTACTTCTGGTTTGTTTCCGAGTAGCTTTTCAAAATGTGCAGTTTCCAGAATGTTTGCCTTTAACTTAGCTTTCGCAGGTCGTTTGCGCCCAGATATCTCATTTACTACTTTCCAAGCCAGATAGGATTGTTTGTTATCTGCTGCATTCTGGATTCGATCTATTTGTTCTTGAACATACTTCTGCTGTTCTGATAGGTACATCATGCTAAGCTCTTGAAGCGCCTGCTTCCTTAATTTTGTATTCTGTTCACTAGGGTATTTATGTTGCTTTTTGATTATGTGTTTTAATTTTTCTCGTTTTAATATTATTTTATCATTTTCCCACGGTACTTTTCGCTTTACCTTGGGTTTCAGAGGTATACACTTCTTTGCTGCTTCTTGTGCGATCTAACGAAGTTTTCATAGGTGGTATTAGCAGTTGGTTTCTGCTATTGTGCTTGTAAAGCATCAAATCTGTTTCGCAGTTCGAAGATGAATCTCTGTTTCATCTGATTGTCATGTGACAACGTTGACCAGTTGTAGGGTTGTCTAGATGATTTTTTAGTTTTGTTCGCTCGTAGGCTTAACTTCAACTTAGAGGTTACAATCTTATGATCAGTAGACACACCATAGAAACTGCTATAAGCTTCACAGTTAAGATAGTCCAGTTGTGCCTTGTCTCCATTTGGGGATTGATGGGTCCAGAGCTTACCGGGTCTTTTCTGAAAACGGGTATTCATGCATTGTACGTTGTTTTCAAGGAGAAAAGTTAATAGATACTCTCCATTTCGGTTTGTTCCATCATGGTAAGAGAACTTATGCTTGTTGTCTTCCCGTCCTATATGTGCATTCATGTCACCTCCGAGCACCAATAATTTATGTTTGGGAATTGAGCGCACTATTGCTTAGAGTTCATCGTAGAAATTCAGGATCTCTTGCTTGTCACTGACGTTGGTAGGGCTGTAGCAACAAATAACATTAGCAGCAGGATTACCACTGAAGGTAGCAAGAATTATCCTTTGTGTTATCTTCTCATCACTTTTTAATGATTTTAATGCTCGAGGGCTAAGCAGAAGTCCTACTCCTCCAATGGTACTATTTGTCGAATTTTTCCATGCTGACGGTGATACTAGTGTCTAGCTGTTACCAATTTCATGGTACTTTATGTCCATGTCGTTGTGGAAGAGACGATGCTCTTGAATACACACAATATCGATATCATGTTCTTTGGATGAAGCAACAAGTTCTGATATTTGAAATGTGGGTTGAAGTGTCCTTACATTAAAGGTGGATATTTTGATGGTATGTCTACATTTTGCTAGCTTAGGTTTTGGTGCTGTAGTAAACTTGTCGATAGCTGTGGTTAGTGCCGGCACACCAAATAGCGACCCTTGGTTACTCATGTGGCGGTCGATGCGGTATGGAATTCTGGTTTGATAGCTCGGATAATATTACCTGCGTGAGCTACTTCTACAGGCGAATCGCAGTAATTGAGAAAAAAAAATAGTTTAAATAAACAGTACTTTTTTCTTTTTTTTTCTTAGTTGCCATGGTGTCGTTTAGCACAGTTCATTTTTTGAAGATATTGATTGTGTATTGTCCAGTCCAGTGGAGAGGCGTTTCCTGCGCAAATGTGAAACAAAGAGAAGTAATCCACTTAGAAGTACGGAAAAAATGAAATTCAAAACATGAGGTTAGATAGAACGACCAAGTGCGGATTGTTTTTTAAAATGTATCTATCTATCTATCTATCTATCTATCTATCTATATATATATAATTATATATACATAATATATATATTATATATTTGTACACACACACACACACACACACACACACACACACACACATATATATATATGTGTGTGTATATATATATAAAGTCACTTTGTATGTGAGCGTGTATGAGTTCGTTTTTCCTAGGTTTAGAAAGTGCTGAGCCTATCTTTTGCAAATTTCACACAAAATTGATTTATATGTCTGGCATTGTTCTTCGATATGCTTTTTACAGAAATTCGTCTGATAATTGTAGAAAATCGAAAAAAATCCTATCTGAAAAATAGCTTTTCTCTCTTTGAGATAAAAAGAGACTTTTTACAAGGGAACTTTTTACGCTACACCGACCAAGGGAGATAAAAATATTTCAGCAAATCATTTTTTTTTTAAAAAAAGAAAAAAAAAAGTTTTATTATAATCTGGAGATATAACTTAGTTGTAGACCTTCGACTACAGATCGAATGATCCCCTGTTCAAGTTCGGGTATACCACGCCATCTTATTTTAATTGTTTCTTATTAATGAGTTTCATTTACGATAAAAATCGCCGCAAATCATTTCTTCGTTTGCATATTTTAAAACAACATTATTATTTGGCCTTTTCACGGCATTCATCGTCAATATGTTTAAGCGTATTGTATCGGGAAACGCCAGTTGCCAGCTAGTATATATATATATATATATATATATATATATATATATATATATATATATATAAAATAATAAAAAATCTATAAAAGATAATAAAATTAAAAAAAAAATAATAATACATATGCCGTTCCTCATTTGAGGGTACCAAACTGGTCAAAGGGAAAATTATTCCCAACTCGCATTTGGGTAAAAAATGCGCTTCCATATAAATAATTGAATTCACTCAATAAGTATCGCTAGCACAAACAAACATCTCTCTCTTTCTCTCTCTCTCTCTCTCTCTATATATATATATATATATATATATATATATATATATATATATATATATAAATAAATATATATGTCTGTGTGTGAGGTGTATGTGAATGTATATGTGTATATGTCTACATATACAAGCACACACTTAGCCGTAATAAATGTAAGATTGTTTATATATATATATATATATATATATATATATATATATATATATATATACTATACGAATACTTGTATTGAATGTAATCATTAAATCATTAAATTAAATTAAATCTACCCAAGAATGATATATAGCTTCATCAAATAATCAATCGGCTAATAAAATATATTCATAGAATTCCTTCGGTTTTTTTCTATATTTCGCTGGCTATTTCATACCTAAGTTTGTAAAAGAGTGAAGTTTTATTGCCATTCATCGAATTGTGGATTTCTGATGAGATCGTTTTTTATTTTTTTGTATTAAAATGTTTAAATTATTGTCATTTTAGGCAATTTTGAAAGATTGGAATTTCGAAGAACAACTCACCGCCCCCCCCATCCGCCGCTTCGTAGTGTATCGATGAGAGAAATTGAAATTGAATCCTAAGTCACATTGTTTTTCTATTTTTGTTATTTCCAAATATTTCGGGCGGCTACTACTACTACTACTACTACTACTACTACTACTACTACTACTACTACTACTACTACTACTGATAAAAATAAACATAATAAGCATAATAATAATAATAATAATAATAATAATAAGAATAACAATAAGTATAATATAACAATAATATGAATAATAATGATAAAAATATGAATAATAATGATAAGCGTGTACTGTCCGTTTATTTCGGTATTTTTTTTCAGTTCCTCCTAGATATCTTCTTGTCATTGGAACCAAGCAGTTTTACCTCAAGAGACGTATGGTGGATATTGTGCAACGACTGCTTCACAATTACATGCACAGCAACCCTCACTAAGATTATCCCTTGACTCTCGTCACTTAACGGAGTAGATGAATTATAATAATAATAATAATAATAATAATAATAATAATAATAATAATAATAATAATAATTATAATAATAATTATAATAATAATAAATATTATTATTATTAATAATAATAATAGTAAATATTATTATTAATAATAACATAAGCAACAATGATAATTATGATAATAAAAATAATAATAAATGATAATAATACCAATAATTATATTTATTATGAATAATAACAAATAATATTAGTAATAATAATAAACATAATAATAGAATATAAATGAAAAAATAATAGCAATAATCATAATAATGATAATAATAACAACAAAAATCATAAAAACATTATTAATAATAAATAATAATAGAATTAATAATAATAATTATAAATAATAATAAGAACAATATTAACAATAATAAATAATAATAATAATAAATATTAATAATATATAATAATATATATTAATAATAAATAATAATAACAACAAAAACAACAACAATAATAATAAATAAATAAATAAATAAATAGATAAAAATAATAAATAATAAATAATAATAACAAAAAACAACAACAATAATAATAAATAAATAAATAAATAAAAATAATAAATAATAATAACAAAAACAACAATAAAAAATGATTATAATGATAATAATAAATAATAAATAAATACTACTGTTAGTAATACTAATAAAAATAATAAAATACTATAATCTACTCCCACCCGTATCATAGAATAAATATCAAAATACAAACAAAATAAAGCTAAACAAAATAAATTCGATAAGGGTTAACAAGAATGGGGAGACCGCTGGAAGAGAACTGAGATTTGGGGGAGGTTCTTTATTACTCAAATTCTAGTGAAGACTTATGGTCGCCGCCAACGAGAAATCAATGGTAAGCGACTGTTACGATAACGTAAATTCATCTGCAATGATTATCGAAAGAGGTGAAGAATACTGGAAATCTGGGAAGACATGTTTTCACCCAGACCCGAGGAAACACCATCGGTTGTTATCAGTGAGTATTCTCTGATGATTCTATGTGTGAAAACACTTGGCGAGTACAAATAATGATACTACTACTACTACTACTACTACTACTACTACTACTACTACTAGTAGTAGTAGTAGTAGTAGTGTTAGTGTTAGTAGTAGCAGAAATAATAATAATAATAATAATAATAATAATAATGGTAATATTACAACAAATAATAATAAATATAATAATAATGATGATGATAATAATAATAATAATAATAAAATTAATAATAATAATAATAATAATAATAATAATGGTAATATTACAACAAATAATAATAATAATAATAATAATAACAACAACAATGATAATGATCATATTACTACTACAACAACAACTACTACTACTAATAATAACAACAACAACAACGGCAATAATAATAATAATAATGGTATTACTACTACAGCTAATAATAATAATAATAATAATAATAATAATAATAATAATAATAATAATAATAATAATAATAAACAAAATCAACAACAACAGCAATAACAATAATAATAATAATAATAATAATAATAATAATAATAATAATAATAATAATAATGATAATAATAAATAAAATTAATAATAGCTTCCATCCTTAAGCGTGGAAGAAATCAAAAGCAAAATCGGGGAAGGCGAAAAGCTCCTCCCATACACCCCAACAGATAATATTACAGACTTAAAGAATTTAATTACACAGGTGCCAAGACAGTAAGTACGCAGTTTAAAGATGCGGGGGTGGGGGTGAGATCGACACAACTTGGATGGAAAATGAGGCTGGAAACGCAGATTAACAAACTTTAAAAAAAGATGAAAACTACTAGAAGAGAATGCAAGGAGAGGCTTAACAAGAAACAGGAAAAATGAAAGCAAAAAATAGCAGCTAAAGAAGGGAGATTAAGACGATACTGGTACAAATCTGAACAGAGCAGGCAAAATAAGATCTTTGAAAATAATGAAAGCCAATTCAACCAGAATTTAAATGGAGTAAAACAAAAACAGAACAACCGGTCCCGACTGAAACAAAACGCTATTGGAGCCTGATATGGGAAGAGCGACAGGGTCATAATAGAAATGCAGAATGGCTGAAATAAATGAAATGAGAATCAAATAAGGAAATGAAAATGAAATTAGCAAGGAAACCCTCAAGACAACCCTACAAAAAATGGCCAACTGGACAGTACCAGGTCATGACGGAAAACATTCCTATTGGTTTAAGAAATTCATAACACTACATGAAACTACATTACATTTCATACATTAGTTTAAACACTACATTCATTAGTTTAGCACCCGAAAAGATGTGTCCGCGAAGCACATGCACCAGAATGGATGACCGAAGGTAGAATCACATTCATGCAAAAAAAAAAAAAAACCCGAAGAAAAAGGGACTATCCCCAGCAAGTACAGTACCTACAATCTGGAAAATACTAACTGCACAACTGGTAAGAAATTTATCATTCCCTTCATTAACGCGGACTACTCCTAGAGGAACACAAAGGATGCCAAAAAGGAAACAGAGGAACACATGACCTATTATACATAGACCAAATGATCCCGAAGGAGGTAAAAAGTAGAAAAAAGAACTTAGTTATGGCATGGATCGACTACAAGAAAACGTATGACAGGATCCCGAAAGCATGGATAATAGAATGCCTGAGAATATACAAAATACCAGGCAAGATAATCAATTTAATAGAAAATACAATGAGAACATGGAAACTTGAACTGACAACTGATGCACAGCACATAACTGAGATTAAAATACAAAGAGGAATTTTCCAAGGTGATTCACTATCACCACTACTGTTCAGATCAACAATATACTAACCCATAGACTCTCAACCTGGGGGCCATGGCCCCCAAGGGGGCCATGGCAATAATTTAGGGGGGCCATGGTGGAATTTTCTTTTTTAATTGATTAAGTTGACAATAAAATTTTGTTACCTACATAATATTGTTACGAATGTGTGTGTACGTGTGTATGTATGTATGTATGTGTGTATGTATGTGGGAGAGAGGTGATCGAATTATCTCAGTGTGGCCTTGGATATCAGCACGTAAACATGTGGGTATAATTGATTCTGAACCATACTATATACTGTTTTACTTATTTTGTTCGACAATTATAAATGCGGTCGCTGTTTTCGTGTGTGAAATATTTGTGCACTTCCTTTATTATTTTCTTATTTTTTGGTATCATTGTATTCATGCTCATTCCCTACTCAGGTATTCCTGCTTTTTTTTTTTAGTGCTAATATTGATGTGACTCGCTATTCTTCTCATAATTTCAATTGGGGCAGTGCTTGTCAAAGGAGGTGTGTTCTTGCTGTAGAAAGTACATTTCAGCTTGCTAGGTTGAGTGTGAATGTTTATCATCTTTACTCTCTCTGTGTATGTTTGTGTATGACTGTGTGTGTGCTTAATGTGTGAGTCCATGGATGTATTATGTATGTGGATATTTGTGTGTTTGTCATTTTATCACTTGTCCTATTTATCTGTCCTTCATTATCATTCTTTTGTCTTATCACTTAATGTTTGTTCTGATGGTCTGTCTTCTTTATTTTCCCTAGATTTGCGATGGCTACTAGTGTTACTAAGAAGCGGAAGTACAGTGAAGAGTACATTAGCTACGGATTTACATCAATTCTCGCTGATGGCATCGAGAAACCTCAGTGTGTACTGTGCTTCAAAGTGTTGGGGAACGATTCTATGAGGCCTAGTAAGTTGAAGCATCATTTGCAGACCATCCATCCACAGTATGCTGAAAAAGACCCCGATTTCTTCAGGCGCCATGAAAGTAGTTTCGGAAAACAGAAACTGGATGCAACTGGTGCTTTCCAAAAACAGACCTCAAGTGTAGTTGAGGCATCATACGAGGTTGCCCTTGAAATAGCGAAGCAAAAGAAGCCCCACACAATTGGTGAAACCTTAATTAAGCCATGTACTTTAAAGATGGTCAAGCGTGTTCTTGGAGATGCAAATGAACGTAAAATTCAACAAATTTCCTTGTCAAACGACACAGTGAAGCGGAGAATTAATGAAATGTCAGATGACATAAAGGAAAAAGTGATACAGGAGATCAAATCGTCTCCAGCTGGTATGTTTGCAATACAACTGGATGAGTCAACGGATGTGAGTTCGTGTGCACAGCTACTCGTGTTTGTTAGGTATATTTTCTTGTGTGATATCAAGGAAGAATATCTGTTATGTACACAGCTTGAGACCACCACAACAGCTGAAGATGTGATGGAAAAGCTATCTTCTTTCTTCAAAGCTAACAGGATCCCATGGGAAAATTGTTGTGGAGTCTGTACAGACGGGGCTCCAGCGATGCTGGGATCAAAATCAGGGTTCCAGAAGCGTGTCAAGGAAGTAGCTCCGAATGCCAAGGGGGTTCATTGTATGATCCATCGTTTTGCACTGGCGTCGAAAACCCTCCCTGATGAACTTTGCAAGATCCTGGAGGCAGTGGTCAAATGCGTCAACTTTGTAAAAGCTGGAGCTCTGAACTCTCGCCTTTTCCAGAACCTCTGTAGAGACATGGATTCGGAGCATGAAGCTCTCCTCTTTTACTCCAAAGTGCGCTGGCTTTCCAAGGGCAATGTTGTGAATCGAGTGTTTGAACTTCGGGGGGAGCTAAAATTGTTCCTGGAAATGCAAGGGAAAGATGATCTGTTGAGTCACTTCAATGAGGTTTTGTGGGAGCCACGTCTTGCATATTTAGCAGATATATTTGAGCAGCTAAATAGGTTGAATCTGAAACTACAGGGCAAGGAAAGAAATGTGTTTCACCTGATGGACTGTCTTCGTGGATTTCTTGCCAAGCTCCAGAATTGGCAAAGGAAAGTCGGTGCCGGGAATGTTGCCATGTTTGAAAACCTTTCAGCTGTCCTTGACGAGAATGAAGAAGATAGTCTGCTTGACCCATTACTTAAAACTGAAATCACCCAGCATCTGAGATCCTTGGAAAGTGAACTTAATATGTACTTCCCAGAATTCGAGGAGGAAGAAGGGAAGTTGGTAAGGAATCCATTCTCTGGCACTCTTGATATTACTACCATTCCCAGTGATGTTCAGGACGAGTTCCTTGATCTCAAACATGATTCTGCTGCCAAAGATCTCTATGAAGAAAAATCTCTGAATGTATTCTGGTGTTCGATGCATCAGTCATATCCAAAAGTCAGTGAGATTGCACTTCGACTACTCTTGCCTTTTTCAACTACCTATTTATGTGAGTCTGGTTTCTCCACCCTTCTACAAATCAAGAATAAGAGCCGCAACCGATTGGATGTGGACCCCGACATGAGATGTGCATTGTCAGTGACACAACCTCGGATTCGTCAACTGACTGAAAAGAAACAATATCAGCCTTCCCACTGATGTGTGATAAAGTATGCAGAGGTTAATTGAACTTTCTCCCATCCAAATCAAATTTGCTATTGTCTGCTAGTCTTTTGTAGTCTAGTGATGTAAGTTAAGCATATCACAGAAATCTATCAATATAAGATAATTATGACTGTAAACTTTGTAATAAAGCAAGGGTGTTCTCTTCATCAACATTTTATTTATTCTTTTTTTTCTGCGCCTTTTTTGGCAGGGTGGGATTTGGGAGAAAAATGAAGGGGAGCCACACGAATGTTGAGAATTCATGAAAGGGGGAATGGAGTGAAAAAGGTTGAGAACCACTGTACTAACCGGATAAAGTTTACTAATACAGATGAAAGAATGAACTACATAATGTACATGGACGACCGGAAACTGTTTGCAAAAACAAAGACAGAATTAGAGACACTAATAAACACAACCAGAATCTACAGCCAAGATATCCAAATGGAATTCGGCATGGAAAATGTGCATTGCAGATTATGAGGAAGGGAAAACTGGAAGCAACAGAAGGTATGGAACTACCCAATGAAACAGAAATTAGGGCACTAGTTGAACATGATAGCTACAAATACTTGGGAATTCTGGAAGCAGACATCATCCAAACAACATAAATGAGAGAGAAAATTGGAAAATAATGCTTTACAAAACTTCTTGAAACTAAACTACATAGTAGAAACCTAATTAAAGGAATAAACACGTTAGCAGTGCTACTAGTAAGTGTGTAATAAATTGCGAACAGACGGGCTTACCTGACAAACGCTCGAGGTGTGCACTCTGCAAAGCGGGCACGTCCAAAGAAAAATGGCAAGATGGCGGCGGCCGGTTAATATTGCCAAGTAATCACGCAAAATCTCGTGTTCTCTCGCACACACGAGAGTTCAGCTTAGCATAAAAACGGGTCACTGTGAGCAAGAAGGGGGAAGGAAAAACGTAGTCAAGACAAAGACGACGCTTCTGACGACTGAGAAGAAAAAAGAAGAAAAAGAGCAAGAAGTAGAAGAGGAAGAAGAGAACGATACATGAGAAGACGAGGTGTGTGCGGTTTTGAGTAAATCGAAACAGACAGAAAAAAAAACTCTGATTACAGTAAGATACTCTGGACCGTCTATAAGTTTGACTAATGAAGAACTGAGCAAAAAAATTGAAAGCTCATGACAATCCATAATGCACTACACCCAAATAAAGCTACTGACCAACTCTATGTGAAAAGAATGACGCGGGAAGAGGGATGATTTGTATAAAAGACTGCTAATATAACACACACATACAAAAAAAGAATTAGAAAAATACAGAATACAGAATAACAAAAGAATAGTTACCGCAGTAAGAGACGCTGAAAAAAAACAAGCAAAATAGAAAAAGAAGAGACGAGAAATGAGATAAGGAAAGAAAAATGGGAAGAGTAACAGCTACATGGACGATCCATAAGGATTATAAAAGATGAGACAAACGAAAACACTTAGAAATGGCTACAAAAAGGAAACCTAAATAGGGAAACTGAATCACTAATTACAGCAGCACAAGATAACGCAATTAGAACCAACCACATCAAAGCAAGGATCGACAAGACAAAAGAAAACAGCAAATACAAACCATGTGGAGAAAGAGACGAAGCAATATATCATATAATAAGAGAATGCAGCAAACTAGCCCAGAAAGCATATAAAAATAGACACGATCAAGTGGAAAGGTAGTACATTGGCAATTACATTTTAAACACTCAGACAAATGGTATAAGCAAAAGACGGCAGCAGTAATGGAAAATGAAAGTCACAAGATCATATGGGACATGGATATACAAACGGATAAACCCAACCAAGCAAAAAGACCGGACGTCACAATACTTAACAAGTAGGAAAAGTCCTGCCAGATTGTGGATCTTGCCGTTCCAGCAAATCACAGAGTGAAGATCAAGGAGACTGAGAAACGGAGAAAATACACGGAACTGGCCAGAGAGCTCAAAGGTATCTGGAAAATGAAGAAAGTACCATTAATAGAAGGAGCGCTAGTAAAGATTGTAGATCTTGCCGTTCCAGCAAACCACAGAGTGAAGATCAAGGAGACTGAGAAACGGAGCAAATACACGGAACTGGCCAGAGAGCTCAAAGGTATCTGGAAAATGAAGAGAGTACCATTAATAGAATGAGCGCTGATAACGATACCGAAAGACGTTGAAAAAAGAATGAGAGAGATTGGAATCAGAAGGATGACTGAGAAGATACAACCGGTAAAAATAATGAAAACTGCAGAAATATCAAGGAAAACCTTTGAATGTGGAAACTAACAGCACACATGAACTACAGACACAAATCGGACATACAGAAACGGCTACAGATGTAAAACACAAAGGAACATCACATGAAATCATGAAAACGGTATAATTGTAAGGTACCCCCATGCGCTCCTGTGTCTCGGCTGCCCTTTTTTATATGTGTATGTCACCATAAACCGGCACCAAACCAAATAAGTGAGGAGGGTCAAGGAGGATGGAAAGACTTAAGAGCCGAAGAGAGATTGCACAAGCCATATGAGTGCAAAGAGGACTTGGACCTTGGGGAGGCTTATTGCCACCCAAATTCCAGTGAAGATCAATGGTCGCTGCCAATGAGAAATCAATGGTAAGCGGATGTTGCGATAACGCAAATTGTTTTGTAGAGGTTATCGAAAGAAGTGGAGAGTACTGGAAATCTTGGGGAGACTTGCTATCACTCAGACTCCAGAGAACACCACAAGTTGTTCTCAAAGAGATGTGTGACTATTCCTAGTGAGTAAACAACAACAACAAAAATAATAACAATAACAATAATAATAATAATAATAATAATAATAATAATAATAATAATAATAATAAACCCCTGGTTATTTCTACAGATAATGACTTGAGAGGATCTGAGAAAAATTGACCGAGGATTGACGTACATACATACATACATACATACATACATACATACATACATAGACATGCATATAAATAATATATACATACGCATACATAATGCATACATACACTCATGCATACATATACACATGCATAATACATAAACTTATACATACACATACACGTATATAAATAATACGTACATAATACATATATACATAAATGCCTACGTATATGCATACATACATAATACATGATGATGATTGCAACGTCTTGTCAGAGGATTGCCATTCCCTCAGACACTTAAAGACCATGAGCCCAAAAATGACTTCCATCGCCACAGGACCATTTTTATAGACAAATGCCTGAGGGAGTATCTATACACAGATGATGTTACAGAGTCTTAGCTTTGTACGACAGCTAAGTCTCTCTCTCGGTTCAAAATGTTGAGATCCAGCAACAAGCAAGAGAAATAAAGCCAGCAACAAGTTAAACTGCAGACCAGCTTAATGCGGGTACTGGTCTCCCGCTTTATGGTTTTTTAAATCAGAGATTTGCTTCTCCTAGAAAGGTTGCCTTTACCACGGCTTACAGGAGCCCTCTCCACCCCAGCACACACATACATACACACAAACACACACGGTGCTAGGTGGCCGTTGACCCCGAAAAAGGGTTCATTCGCCCTTTGAAAGGTCTTGTTTTTAATACCTCAGGGAGACTAGCCGCCCTCCTCACCAAACAAGTCTGGTGGGGGAATCAGTTTAGTCGCCGGTGACCCGACCATGAGGCAGGTAGTGCTGGGTTACATGGTATCAGTAGCATATGGCATGATCTGACTCTAAAATTATTATATATATGCATATATACATACATACATACATACATACATACATACATACATACATACATATAATTCCGTAAAAAACATATTCATATATTTATTACTGTCAGGAATTGTTAATCCACACTGATGATTTTGTAAGCATGAAACACTACTGTATGTAGGTCTAAAATGAATAATTATTATATAAATATATATGTACATATACTTAAATAAAAAACGTGTATATATATATATATATATATATATATATATATATATATATATATATATATATATATATTACCAGCAGGAATTATTACCATACACTGATGATTGCATCAGCATGAAACACTACTTCATATGAACATTCAGGCTTGAAACACAAGTAGCTCTTCTGACTGAATGTCTATTGGAAGACCAGTCGGGGCTTTAAACAAGAAGCTCTTATGGCTGAATGTTCATCGGAAGACCAATTGGGGCTTTAAATGCAAGAAGCTCCTCTGGCTGCATGTTCACATGAAGACCAGTCAGGGCTTGAAAAACAAGAAGCCCCTCTGACTGAATATCTACGAAAATCTAGTTGAGGCTTGAAACACCAGCTTCTTTGGCTCAATGTTAACGTTGCTATGGTACTCAATAACCAATCATAAGAAACCGTCTCTTAGAAGAAATCGTCTCTATAAAACGTCAATGTTGGAAGAGTTGCTATGTATGTACATGTGTATATGTATGTATCTATGTATATATCATTCAAACTCAGTAGTGTTTGTATATATGGTTAAGTGGCAATTTTAGTAATTTAGACTTGCTTTAAAACTTCACCGCTCACTTCTTTTTCAACCAAATTTCAAACAATTATTATAGTTCTCAGCTATATTGTGTGTAGAGTTGAATGCAATAATCAAAGAGGAAAACGCCCCGTGTGTGTGTGTGTTTGTGTGTGTGTGTGTGTGTGTGTGTGTGTGTGTGTCGTGCGGTCATACAGCTTACCTTTGGCTGGGATCTGAGCGAAAGAGAAATTAAAGATGGCAGCCATTGATTTATATGGTGTAGTCTCGTGGAATTTCACGAGATCTCATCTCCCACTGCACAATTATGCAAATGGAATGGCGTCAGCTTTCTGATAAAATGTCTGTTGGTAGAGGCAGTGAGGAGAGAGGTGCTGGAAGTTGAGAGAGAAAGTTGTCAGTGACGAATTCTAGCATAATACATATATGCATACATACATATATACATGAGTGCATACAAACATAACATACACATACATAAGTACATACATACGCACATATATACAAAAAATGGTAATAATAAAAACAAGTAGAAGCGCGCAGTAATTACTCGAACCTTGGGGGAGTTACTGTCATTCTAATGCCAGGAAAAGAAAAACACCAAATAAAATAAACAGTCTAAATTGGTAAACTGCATCATAATTAAATACAGCAACCTGCCCACCACCTAATCTGAAAATAGACAGGACAGGGTTGTTAAAATAGTTCACTAAGAACTCTGCAAACAACTACATTTTAAACCACCAATTGTGCAAGAAGAAACTGAAGTCAGTAATTGAAACAAAAGCATAGAAACATCTAGGACATTGAAATACAAATTTATTCAAGCTAAAAGACCATAAATGATAACAGCAAGCAGGAGAAACCTCTTTTCTGGATTTTTAAAATATGGATTGATTGTTCATATTATTTGGATGCTTCGGACTACTGTTCTCATATTGAGTGTAATTTTCACAACGTTTCACAAGGACCCGTAGCGTAGCGGATAAAGTACTTGGTATATTCAGTTGTAAAGTTACACTCATCTGGAGCTTAAAGCTTCAGTCCTCAGTGCGTTCAACATTCAAAATACAATTGCGAATTGCTTAGGACTTCTAATGCTCACGCAACGAGAGCATGACAGGTCCGTGGATTAAGTAAGGAGTTCCGTCCGACAAAGTGAAAGATTCCCGAGTTCAACAGAAATATGAAAATTAAGTAGATACTAATGATGGAACAATTCCAATATTTTCCCGATTCCGATACAATTACTGATTCCAATTCCGATTCTTTATAAATTTCTAAATATTTAACTACAAAGTTGTTATTTTTCCCGATTACCGTAAAACAAACAAACAAACAAACAAACAAACAAACCAACAAAACACGTTAACTGTTTCTTAAACTGCTCAAGGCATGTTGCTATTTTTTTTTTTTAGATGAGGCTAAATTATTTTTATTATATTGATTCTTCGCAGTACTGTTCTCAGCTTGAGCATTATTTTCAATGCGTTTCGGTCGATGTAACCCGTGGCATAGTGGATAAAATATTTGGTAAAATTCAGCTGTAAGTTACATTCTTCGAAGTTTCGTGGAGATTTCTGAGTTCGACAGAAAGATTCCCAAGTTCAATAGAAAAATTCTCGAGGTCGATAAGATACACCTGAAGAAGGTCGGAGATCACATCAACCGAAACGTTTTGAAGTAACACTCAAGATGAGAACAGTAACCTATATAATGCGCAAGGTATGTTTAGAATACTCTACTTTAATCTTTCTCGCAATGATTTTTTCTGATATTAAAGCTATAACTAATACTTATTAAAGATTTTACGGTCGTTTCATGTGTGACTTGATTCTTGGCGGATCATCTTGTACTACAATTTATACGTCATCTAAATAAGTTAGATTGTCCTATTCTGTCATCTTGGTATGGCATGACGTATGGCGTGTCCAGCCGGTTTCTTCATCTGAAGAAACTTTCTAGGGAATATCAAACCACGTGTGCCCTGCTCAGGCGAGATTTTTAACGACGTTAGATTTTGCAGGTTTTTTTCTTGAGGGTGAGGCGATAAATGTCACCGTCCTGACACGTACAGCGCATGATATTCTTAAACTGTCATCCATCTGGTATTGACCAGTTTCAACGTTGCTTAACTTCGGCGATCTAATAAGAACTAGTTTGCCAAAACGATCATGTCGTATATAAAACTATTCTGGTTTTGACATCAAACCGCGACCGATGCTAAGCCTTCATCACTATTGTTGTTTTTTTTAAATCTTTTTGGTACGTTTCTCATAATTGTAAACGCCAGTTACCAATCGATAATAAATTGGATAAATATTCTAAAAACGTTAACAAATACTTAAGAAAGTGACTGATTCATCAAAAGTGTCGTCCAATTTTATTATGTCATGAAACATTTTGGTTGGATCCATCTTATTTGGATCAATCGGATTATTTGGATTATATAAATAATCGTGTCGACTTGTTTTCCATTTTGAGCAGGTCACGCTCTCCTTTTCATTTGAAAATTTTAGAAACTATTTATATTAAGTCCTTGAGAAATTCTCTTTGCAAACAAAGAAAATATCTTTTAGGACTTAATGTAGATCTATCTGATCCTTTCCCTGCCCTTTTCCCACTTGTCTCCACCATATTTCCATCTCACATATATTTTTTTTAATCGTTATTTACCTCGATTTTTAGCTCCGTTGTGCGAGGTTCGAAACCGGTCAACTAGCTTTTTCACGTTTTCATTTCATCACAATTGAGATATTCGGTCTTTACATAGCTATTATTTTATTTTTATTTTTTTTACTCACTTTCACTCCAAACAAGGCATATCGCCGCTTGGACGTAAGGGCTACTAATTGGGATTATGCCTAAGCAAGATTACAAGATGTTTGTTTACGTTACATTTGAATTTCTGCATATCAGTACAGTCTGGGAAGCAAGAAGGAGGAAGGGAATTAAAAGGTTTAGCTGTTCAAGGGAAGAAGCTATTAGAGTAGAAAGTTTTCTGGTATTTAGGGACCTGAACAGTGAAGAGGTGTGATTTTGTTGTTAAGCCCGTTTGTCAGGGATATGCACGCCGAGGGGACACGAGTGCAATGAGTTCATCAGAGCACATTCCATTAAAATACTTGTAAAACAGGCAGCGGGATGCAACATTGCGGCGATGGAACAGGGGTTAAATAAAATTTTGTATCCCTAAAAAGATATTTAAATATATCACACACACATACACACACATATACACACATACACGCCTACACACATACATACACATACACACAGACACAAACATACACACATACATACACATACATACACATACACACATACATACACATACACACATACACACGCACACACATACACACATACACATACACACATTCAGATACACACATACACACACATTCAGATACACACATACACACACATACACACAAATACACACCACACATACACACATATACACACACACACACACTTCTTCATTCTACATCTATTTTCTTTTCCAATCGTTCTATTTCGTTTTGTCTCTTGTTCCATTTTAAGATGATCTCATCTCTTTTATTCTTTCTCTGCTATACCATCTTCTCTCTGTTTTTCTCACTTTCCCCGACTCTTTCTTTTTTCTTCCTCCCTGTTATTGCCCTACTCCTCCTCTTTCTCTTTCTCGTGTTCCAACTACTTTTTAGTTAACATATTTCTATCTTTTTTACATTCTCTATTTTTGCTGTTTTTCTTCTTCTTCTTCTCCTCCTCCTTCTTCTTCTTCTTCTTCTTTTTCTTGTTGTTGTTGTTGTTGTAGATTGTCTTTCTTCTTCTTTTTCTTCTTTTTCTTCTTCTTCTTCTAGTCGTTCTTCTTGCCCCTTCTTTTTCTTGTAATTGTTGTTATTGTTATTTCTTCTTTTTCTTCTCGTTGTTGTTCTTCTTCTGCTTTTTGTTGCTGTTCTTCTTCTTCTTCTTCTTCTTCTTCTTTTTCTTCTTGTTATTGTTCTTCTTTTTCTAGTTTTTTCTCCTTTTTTCTCTAGTTTCTCGTTGTTGTTGTTGTTGTTGTTGTTCTTCTTCTTCTTCTTCTTCCTTTTACTCATTGTTGTCCTTTTTTCCTCTTAATCTTGTTGTTCCTGCTCTTCTTCTTCTTCTTCTTCTTCTTCTTCTTCTTCTTCTTCTCCTTCTTCTTCTTCTTCTTCTTCTTCTTCTTCTTCTTCTTCTTCTTCTTCTTCTTCTCGTTGTTCTTATTGTTCTTCTTTTTCTAGTTTTTTCCCCTTTTTTCTCTAGTTTCTCGTCGTTGTTCTTCTCCCCCCCTTCTCTCATTCTGTTAGTCTCACTCTCCTGTCCCCTGTCTGATTCTCATTCTCTCCCCATCACACATTCCAAGATCAGCAGATAGAAGAGCTTTTAGAAGCATTCAGTTGCTGCATCAAATATTTACGTTCGAATATCATCTATCAAACACTCATTTTATATCTTTTCAGGTAAAAAGGAAATTAAAGAGGATGAAAAAAAATTTTTCCAAAGAAAAGATTAATCTTTAAAAGTTAACAAATGAAAATCGAAAAATAAGAAAACAAAAAATAAATAAGTCAAAAAGATGCATATATATTTCCGTAGTTTTGTCACTGAAAGTATTTTCTTAAAAAAAGAACCTTGAAAAAAGAATTTTTAGAATTAAATTATTAATCACGAGCGAATGATTTTTCATGATTTATAAAACGAATAAAATGTGTTTTAAATTTCAATGAAACACTTTTCATTTCTAAAGCAGAAATAGCCGCACCCAGGCGTATTGAAACCCCCATTATTATTATTATTATTATTATTATTATTATTATTATTATTATTATTATTATTATTATTATTATTTGATTCTTTTATTATTCTTTTATCATTCTGTTATTATTATTTCTATTTTCTTTATTATTATCATTATTATTATTATTATTATTATTATTATTATTATTATCATTATTATTATTATTTCTATTATTATTTTAATAATTCTATTACTATCATTTCTATTATTATTGTTTCTATTATTAGTATTTTATTATCATTTTTATTATTTTAATTTTATTATTTATATTATTATTATTATTTATCTCTACAGATTTTCCAGTACTCTCCACTTCTTTCGGTAGAATTCGCAAATAAATTTGCATTATCGCAACAGCTGTTTACCATTGATTTCTCGTTGGATTATAATCATATTATTATTATTATTATTATTATTATTATTATTGTTTCTATTACTGTTGTTGTTATTGTTGTTGTCTTCTTTTTCTTCCTCTTATTTTCTTCTTCTTCTTCTTCTTCTTCTTCTTCTTCTTCTTATTATTATCATTATTATTGTTTTCCGGAGACCAAGTGACAAAAAGTTTTCCCAGATTTTTCTCTATAACCAGCGCAGGTGACTTCACGTTATCTCAACAGCTTCTTACCATTGATTTCTCGCTGTCATCGGCCATTGGCATTCCTTGTGGGTTTAAGTGGCAAAAACCCTTCCAGTTCTCTCCGCACTCTTTCTGTGGAGGTCTGACTTGTGCTCTCCTTCCTCAGTGTTCCAGACCCTTCACAACTCTTTCATTGACGCTGTGCGATGCAGCCGCCATTATTTTTGAGGAGGGCATAATATTTTCTGGTTTCGTTTTTTTTTGTAGCTGTGTTCTTTCCGTTTTTTTTTGTAGCTGTGTTCTTTCCGTTTTTGTTTTATCGCTATTACAGCGTCCATGTTACTGGTTATTGCTCACAGTTTTTTTAAAATGTAATTATTAATTAGTTTATTTATTAATTATTATTATTATATATTATTATGATGCTGATGAAATGTTAAAGCAATTTCTTTTTCATATGTACGTTTTCACTATCCAACACTTTTTTAGGGATGGGTCGCTGATTGTTTATACGACAGTAAGGAAGAATATTATTTATTTTCACCGCAAGAAGATGTGACACAAGGTCAGAAGGTAGGAAGAGTTAAGCCAGCACTCCTAAAGGCTGAACACTTTGGCCTATTAAAAATTGTCTGGGCAGTTCTGTCGGCATCTCCCGGTCAATGTGTCTCAGGCAGCAAGCAATAAATTTACCCTACCCGGAAGACTGAAGGTAACATTTGTGAGGATGAACCTCCTAGAAATGAACCAGACCCAAACTAGTCATACCTCAGCTAACAGAAAAAAGGACTTTCAACAAAACGCAATGGTAATTCTAATTTCGGGTAATTCCGTTTCCCGCACCTGTTTTATTTAAATATAATACAAAGAGAAATTATGTAGATAATAAAAATAGTCCAAATAGATTTTTGAATTGAAAGCCACATTTAATTTTAGAAAATTTTCCGATGGGTGGTCAATCTGTATAAGTCTTGAACTGTAAATATTTGGCAGACGAAGAATAGTTTTCGGTGGGTAGTTAATCTGTACAAGTTTTGATCTTGCAGACAAAGAGCAAAATTCCTTCTTGTGTGGGCATGAAAAATTATGTGTAGGAATTCTAAAATATTCAGTATTTTTATGAACTGATTCTAGTTTCTGATTGGCTGCTAGCTGAGCGTAGCCCCACTTGATTGGTCAGTTCCTATCACCAGTGTCTATAAATAGAACCTTCCAATTTTCTTTAATCATACCCTATCATATTATAAAAAAAATATTGCAACAGAGATAAGATGCTATATCATAATTTATATTTATTAATCCCGGACAACTCCAAGTAAAACAAATTATTTTGTTATCTCAACTCACTTACCTAATATAATACAGTAATGTTAATAAAGACAATAATATTGCTCTCTGACAATGCCGAGGAGAACAAATGATAGGCTTACGCATATTAAAGTTCGTACGTGCGTTATCACTAGGGCTATGGCAACAGCATATTCTTTCCTTGTTTGGACTCTCCAGTATATATCCGACACAGTTAGACACAGTTAATCAACCGAGAACGACATCACTCTATATAATAGCATATAAGATATCAAGGGATACACACTTGAAAGTCAAAATGGAAAGAATATGCTGTAGTTATAGCCCTAGTTATCACAACCTTTAAAAAAAAAAAAAAAAAAAAAAAAAAAAAAAAAACACGATCGCTTGATAGCTGAAGCTAAAATGCAAAAATGCGTCGTCGAGTGTGAGACTAGAACATGAGTACATTACTTCGTCGCCGGTCTAGGATCAAAATGTAATTTCTATTCTGTGCAAAAATAATAAAATAATATTGTGGGGTCTGCGTTCGCATCGCACCCCCATAAAATATAAAACTTTGTAATGATTCCTACAAGATATCTCTAAAAACTATATATATTCTGAAACTACACGAATCGAATTACTCAGATCAGTATGTTTCGGTTTTGAGCAGTAATATTTCCAAAGCCGGTAATGAGATCTTTCTGATTCTCTCTCTTTTAATCTTGAGCCCGTGATGCAATGGGGAAAGAGGTGATTGGTTAATGCTATCTAATTATTTATATCATATTATAAAAGCAAAAAACACATAGAGCACATACATCAAATCCGTTGACAAGTTTGCCAGAAAATGGTGGATCATTCTACTGCTCCAGTAGATATCTCACTTCCGATGCAATCCTCTACCTGTATAAGAGCCAAGTACGTCCTAGAACGGAGTACTGCTATCACATCTGGGCAGGAGCTGCTCGATTTATCCTATCATGTCTTGACAGAGTTCAAAACCGGCTTCGAAACCATGGTGAGTGATGCCCTATTCTCTTCCCCTCAACCTCTTTCCCAGTTACCTATCTCTGTTCTATCGTTATTTTTATGGCAAGTGCTCGTCTGCGCGCCAATATATGCCCCCCTTCAAACTTTCACAAAAAAAACAATCGACTAGATATAACAACTATCAAAAAATTCCCCCACTCTTTATCTGTGTCTAAATCTAAACGTGGATTTCATAAACAAAACTTCTTTCCTAGAACTGCACGACTGTGGAACTGTTACGCTGCCTTGCTTTCCAGCTGATTACAACATGGTTTTCTTCAAGTAAACAAGTGTTTGCTGAGCCGTCCTCTTAAATTATCAAATCATACCAAATTCCCACTACAAATTCCTACTAAACTGTTGCTATGATGACTATCATGCACCTAACCCTTATCCCGAAGTAGTTTACAGGCCTTGATAATGTGATGATTCCCTTGTAAAAAAAAGTAGTGCGTTAATATCGTGTTATTATTTAAGAGGCTTTTCCGGCACTGAAAGAAGACCTCTCAGCAGGCTGGGAACTCCTTCGAGAAAGAGAAAGCAACACGCAACCGGGTCCGAGCGAGAGTTGCCAAAACAGGGAACAACTTGCACAAGTGGAGTTATATACAAGACGCTCGGTGTGTCTTCGACGCCGACACTCAAACTATCACACACGCCTTCATACCCTGATGTTAAAATTGCGTAAAAGTCGGAGGTATCAGAATTTTTTAAATTCCATTTTCACCCCAAAAAACGCACAGTGCCTCTTTGATGCCGGGGGCATAAGCGATAGTATGTAACGAGTTAAGCAGCAAGATGTCCGTTCACATTACACTGGAAATTTTACATGTCAGTACAGTTGGGAAAGCAGGAACCCGGAAGGAAGTTAGGGTTAGAGTTAGGGTTAGGGTTAGGGTTAGCGTTAAGATACTTGTAGAACCGGCAGAGGGATGCAACATTTCGTCGATGAGAAAGAGGTTGAAGCTTTGATGGAAGTTTAGGACCTATCAGATTGGCGACTTTCTTTTGAACCCTGCCCAAAGTCAAGAGACAGGTAGCAGATGTACCAGCCCAAATGTGAAAATAGTACTCCATACCTGGGCGAATGATGGTCTTGTAGGGATACAGGATACTTTCAGCCGTCAGTAGCTTTCTAGCATGGTAGAGAGAGCCCACCTTCTTCGTAGCAGCCTAAAGGACTTCCAACCCCCTCTTTGCTGTTTTTTTCTGCATTAAACTATTTAAATTAAATATAACCCACGTTATTCACATTTACACCTAGCAGCTGTGGTCCAAAATACACAATAATAAGGTAATCAGTTTAGAAGGTAATGCTATATACACAAATCTATAAATACGTACACATTCCAATTATTAGATATGTAGAGATAGATGACAATAATTTTAGTTTAGTTTTCACGGCATTCACGATAATTATATAGAAATATACGTTACTGTTGTTGAACTTTATATAGAGAAAGCGAGAAGAGAAAGGAAAGAGAAAGAGGGTAAGAGTGAGAGTAAAAGTAGATAGAGTAAGAGATAGACGTGCAGAGAGAATGAAAGGAGGCAGGAATGATGAGTAGCGACGTATTGCGTGAAAAATAGAGTGAGAAAACATTTGTTCACATTTATCGTCAAAATATTATCTCTGAAATTGTAAATAAAAGTAGATATCCAGCCCAATTAAAATTGTGAGAAATTCAATAAGGCTTATTTCCAAATTCGACCCGTATCATTTGCTTGTTGAGAAATTGGCCTGACATTTTGGATTTCAATTAAAAAAATTTTTTTTTTTGGTTTTGAAACTAAAAATTGACACGTGATAAACGATAAGAATATTGTACAAAATATCAATCACACACACACACACACACACACACACACACACACACACACACACACACACACACACACACACACACACACACACACATATATATATATATATGAAAGCACACAATGTTAACTCCTCTAGGAACTTCTTGCAGCAATATATTTTCATGCATTTTTCTATCTAAGCAAAGAATTTCTAATTTTTCTGAAGAGTATATGACCGAAAAGAGACGGTATTTACATAATAATAATCGTTTGCTGGTGCATAACGAAAAGAATCTGTAAAAAATGTACCGAAATCTTAAGATGCTGGAGGAGTTCTTTGCATGAAACATAAATATTTGAATCTTGAAATGTAACTATAGTGTTATTCTTTTATATATGCTCTGTTTTTATATTTAATATACATTGAGCTTCTAAACAAAAAGAATTAGTATGCATAAAGAGTGAAATATAATTGATATATATATATATATATATATATATAACTTGTTTTGCTTAACTGTTTTTTATCAATTATATTTCACTTTTTATGAATATAGACGAATAACAATATAGGTATATATATATATTTATATATATTCGGTTTTGAAGAAAGTTCTTGATTTCAAATTTTGTATTTTCACATAAGTTTTTGTTCTAATACTTTTGTTTTATAAATCATTTTAAGGGGCGTTTTTCACTTTATCAAATCATTTCAATTATAATCGTTTTAAAAAATTATGTCTTTTCAGAACGTTTCAGAACAAAATAGAAAAAAAAAAAGGAAATTCGCACAATTTTCTATTTTCAATTAAAGCTAGACCGAAAAGCTGCTGAAAAAGCTCACGATACCAACGAACATTTATCCCAGAAACCACTACCGGACGCGCAGTACAATAGTGGTTTAAGAAATTTCGTAGTGACAACGACTAGAGTCTTGAAGATGATGAGCGTAGTGGTCGGTCATCGGATGTTGACAACGATCAATTAATAGCCTTAGTCGAAACCAATCCACGCGCAACTATTCAAGAATTTGCTTCTGAATTAGATGTAACGTATACGACGATTTCCGGCTACTTGAGAAGTTTGAAAGACAAAGAACATTTTCATCTTAGATTCCACGCAATTATGTAGAAACTATGCATAAATAAAATTCAGCACACACACACACACACACACACACACACACACACACACACACACACACACACACACATATATGTGTATGTATATATGTCTTATTTAGGGGATCAAGGAAGTATGGAAGGATTCTTTAAGTGGAGAATTATCAATATAATGAAAAACTCAGCAATGTGGGTGGAACAAGAGAAATAATTTATAATAGATAAATATATACTGTAGATTTATTCATCAATTCAAAACAAGGGAGTACACATTAGACCCAACAAATTACTCCCTCCCAAATTTCCCTCTGCGGACAGAAGCCACATTCGATGATCATTGTTCGTGATATAAAAAAATCTAGGCACATCAAAAGTGTGTGAGCCTGGTCTCACCCATGCTATTCTATTAAAAAAAAAATGCTAGGTTAAGTTAGCCTTTGTTTTCGCTAAACTCTACAACAAATGTATTACCGAATCTTGTTTCCCTGGCTGCTAGAAAGTTGCTTCTGTGCTACTAGTTTTCAAGAAATCTAGTGAAAGAACTAACCAACTCATTTATCGCCCCGTTAGCTTCCTTCCCATTTGCGCTAGCCCTTAATCAATCACACACTAGTCTACCATCTCATAGATACTATTTTTTTTCCGAATGACTTTATGGATTTAGGCAAGGTTGTTCTACTGTAGATATCCTAACTATAATCTCTGAACATATATACCACGCACTAGATAAGGCAAGAGATATTAAGGCAGTGCCCCTCAATTTAAGTATTTTATAAGGTTTAGCACGAAGATCTTCTCATGAAAATTAAATCATACGGTATTACTAGACGAATACTTCATATATTCTTAGACAAAATTAAAATCTAGGTTCTCCTCGATGGTCTCGTGTAACAGATAGCGGACGCGCGGACACACGAACGCGCGTACGCAAATGCGAAGACAAAGACAAATACTATAAAAAGAGCGTATGCACAGATCGGCGAGCACGCTAGAGAGGAAAACGATGTTTGAGAGGACAAAGAGAGAAGGAGCACGATCACGTTTTATTCTGGAATGTATCCGAAATAGATGTCGTTGTTGCAAAAAAAAAAAAAAAAAAAAAAATTACTTGTTCTATGTTCCTTTGCGACTGAATCTACAACGTGCTGGGTCCCCGGTGACTACATGAGTGTGCAAACGTGTGTAAACAACATAATATAAATGCGAGTGTTTCACTTGGACTTTTGTTATTTCTCATATTCATAAATAGGGCTATGACAACAGCATATTCTTTTCATTGCTTTAACTCTCTAGTATATATACCACAGTTAGACATAATTAATCAACCGAGAACCACATCACTCTATATAAAAACATATAAGCTATCAACGGATACACACTCGAGAGTCAAGAAACCAACGAAAAGAATATGCTGTGGTCATAGCCCTATTCATAAACGACCTCTCTAATAAAATCGTCTCCGAGATGGGTATATTTGTTGATGATACCACACTTTATAATATATATGAGGGCAAATCAGATAAGCACATATCCAAGGCAATGGCTGGAAATTTAGATAATGGCCTTCAATCTGTAGTGGAATGGGGGACAGAAATAGATGATAACATTAATTACTGCTTAGACTAAGCTTCTTTCCTTTAACAATTACAAGAAAGTTTCTCGACTACTGATTTCTTTGACTAATAATACGCTACCTTAAAGTGCCTCGCTCAAACTCCACGGTTCAACATTCACCGAAAACTTGAATTGGAACAAATACATTGAAGACATTGCCAAGGTTGCTGCAAAGATTGTGAGCTCCTTCTACCGTGACAGAAAACTACTCATACCTGAGAGTATCTTATATATCTATTCGCCCATGTATGGAGTATTGTTGTCATATCTGGACTGGTGCATCTACCAATACCCCCTCTCTTTTAGACAGAGTCCAGAAAAAAATCTCTAATCTAAAAGGTCCTGCACTGTCAACCAAATTCCAACCCCTGTCCCATCGCCGCAATGTTGCATCCCTGTGCCTATTTTACAAGTATTTTAATGCGATGTGCTCTGACGAACTCGTAGCACTTATGCCCGTCTCGACCTAAATACTTTCGACTAACCAACAAGCAGCAAAATCCCACCCCTTCACTTTAGAGATCTCTAGATGCTAGAAAGAATTCTACTCTGATAGTTTCTTCTCTCGAACTAAAAGTTTGGAATTCCTTCTCACATTTCTGCTTCCTTGACTGTACTGACATGCATAAGTTTAAATGTAATGCGAACAGACATCTCATCACTATACTCCATAAATAGTGTCCATGTAGATATGGTCCCGAATAGTATCCTCTTACATCCAAGTGGACTTATGCCTTGTTCGGGATTAATACACGTAAAAGAAAGGACAAAGTTATAGGCTCTTGATTTAGAATGAGTTATTTATGCCAAATTAATAGTTGTATATGGATAAATTTGTACCCATTTTTTGCATTAGATACTAATCCCTACTAATCTATATTAAACCCTTACTGTGCACCGAATAAATATCATAATACTTAGTTCGCTGTACCTTATCTTAACAAAGGGCTATACAAAATTTCATCCAGATTGGCTCAGTAGTTTCCGAGAAAGATTTTTAGATTATATGATATCGTGTTGACTAATCCTTATTAATTAATCGAATCGAACGGATGCTATAATATTTAATCCGTTGCAACATATAAAAAAGGTCCATACATAATTTTATCCCGATTGACCCAGTAGTTTCCGAGAAAAAGTGTGACAAGCAAACAGACGCCCAGACAAAAAGAAATGTATATATATATATATTATAAATGTATGTTATTTCTAGCTATGTTTAAACCAATCTGAAGTTAACACGTTTCGAACATACATAGTAAACTTATTGGGTTATAGATAGACTTGTGAACTAGCAGGGGAGGGCGGCGCTCAACCATGCTGGTTGTGAAATACGCTTAAATATATTTTAATTCATGAAGATTTTGTATTTATTATTACAGAGCCAATTCTCTATTGACTTTTATATATGTTTAGTACTGATTTCAAAAGATAAAAAATAACTTGGATGCCATAAGCAAGAATCGAAACCGAGACATTGAACGATTTAGCAACGTTCCCTACCATTTGAGATAACACAACAGCTAGATAAGAAAGATAAAAATTAAACTTAGCTATGTTTGAATTTGCGCATGCGTAAAAATAATAAAAAATATATCGGCAAGTTAAAATGTACATTTTGCATTTCAACTTGCCGGCATATTTCTGTACGCGTTATTCACCCATCCAAACAAAGATTTCACTCGTGATAAGATGTCCTTGGCACATGGTTACTATTTCCTGTTAATTTTAGTGTTATGTGACCAGTAGTTTAGGAGTTTATTAGTTAAATACTTACAGACACATACATCTATTTTTAAAAAACTTATATTGATTCCTAGAAAATGTACCTGGCGTTGCCCAGTATAAAATTTTAAATTCTTTTGAAAAATTGAAGTAAGAAAAAACAGAAAGAAACTGAGACATGCGCATGCGAGTATTACGTTTTTTTTTCTAAACAGCTCATTTATTGTAAGTAAAAATAAATACACGAGCTGAGATCGAAACCCAAACCTAGAGACAGTGAGTAAACTACGATAACCATTAGATCAGCTTGCCATGATCTTTAAAAAGTGTTTTCAAACCTCTTGAAACAGTTAACAGATGGATAAAAAACTAATGGCCCCCCACAAGTACGTATTTTGGAATCTTGACCCCTTAGCGGCCCGTTTTTTTATGAAAACTGGTTAAAAAGTTTTCCACGTATCTGAATACACTATATACCAAATTTAAAGTCTGTAGATGGAAAAAGTCGTTGGGTATATAGGTTGAGAAGTGTCCTCACAAATTCTCACTTTTATAGGCATATAGATTGAAGAACACGCGAAAGAATAGATACTTAATATTATTTTTAACTTATTTTTCTCTGCCCCACCTCCAACTATTTTGGCCCCTAAGCTAATTTTTTTTCCTAGCTCACTTTTACTTCTAATTATTTAAGTTCCTGTTTTTCTTAAGTTGATTTCTGGCCTTGACATCTTTAACTATGTCCTTTATTTTCTTTCATTTATTCATGACTTTCATATTTTGCGTTGTCTTTTTTGTTGTTGTTTCTTTGCACTTAATAATCGTTTTTTTTTCATTTTTTTCTTCGTTTTAGTTCTGTTTTAATTTGTTGAGTAGATTTATTTAAATTTTACTTCCTGTAAAAATCCTCTCTTACTTCTGGCAACGTAATATTTTGCCCGGCTTGTAAGACGCCATCTTTGTTTTTGTTTTTGACTATTGCGAAAAACGGAAAAGCATTTTCCTTCCTTAAAAAAAATGAATGAACGAAAAAAAAAAAAAAACAAAGAATAAAAAAACAAACAAAAAACATAACGACGAAGAACAAATAAAAAAAAACTACAAAAGAAATTCTAACACAAACTTATTTTACATTTGTTCACAATTTCTGATGATTAAAACTTAAACGAAAATAAAGCCTACGTTTCTGAATTTTGGAGATGAGGATTGAGTATTCGTTTTATTTGGATTCTGCAGACTACTGTTCTCAGTTTCAGTGCTATTTTCACAACGTTTCGGTCCAGATAACCTCCGATCTTCTTCGCATCTATCTTATCGAACTCGGGAATCTTTCCGCAACCACCCGTGGCGTAGTGAATCAGATACTTGGTAAAATTCAGTTGTAAATTTGCACACTTTTGGAAGTTGAAGGTTCAATCCCCAGTGCGGGCGACACTCGTATTAGAATTGCGAATTATTTAAAGCTTTTACTCAATCATAACTGACGAGATGAGGTCATGCTACTCCCGTGAATTGAATAAAGAGTTAGAATTTTATACTCGTAAAGACGATGCCACCACGACAAGCTAAGGAAGCGAGCAATCAGTAATAGAATCTTCAGCATTTAAGAGAATATATAATTATTTCCACAGTCAAATAACGTCGCAGCTCACAAAATCCAAGAAAGTCAACAAATCGTAAGTCCAAGATTCGAGTTTCGCCCTCATTTGGGCTCATCAGTTAGACACATCCGCGCTCAGGATTTGAAACCCGAGCCTTTTGCATGCTAGGCGAGCACTCTGCCAACTGAGCAAACACGCCACACACACAAGAATGCCTATTAACTTGCACAGATCCAGCAGTCCGCGCCATAGATCTGACAGTTGAATGAACCTATCTCATACCGAACAAAGGGCGTGGTATCAAACCAGCTATGACCCAAGCCGACGTCTCACAAGTAGGAATTTTATACTCGACAAGCTAACCTAGCGAGCAATCAGTAATAGAATCTTCAGAATCCGAGAGAATATACTGGAATATGACATTTTTGTTTTTTGACGAGTAAGAATTTTCTCTCTGTGTTTTTAAACTAGGTTAAATTATATTAGGTTGACAGGAAGGTTATTGTGGTATTTTGAATTTTGATTTCTGATGATGTATTTTCAAATAAGTTTTCGTGATAATACCTTTATTTTATATATCATTTAAAAAAGCGTTTTTCGCTTTATCTAATTGTTTAAAACACGATCGTTTTAAAACAATTATGTCTTTTTTTCAGATCGTTGAATACAAGATGGAAAAAGGGAAATTTGTACAATTTTCTTATTACAATTAAAACTATGCCTAAATGCTGCTGAAATAACAAATGATATCAACGAAGCGTTCAGCCCAGGAACCACTACCGAACGCACCGCACAATAGTGCCTTAAGAAATTTCGTGGTGGTGACGAGACTCTTGAAGATGATCAGCGTAGTGGTAGATCATTGGACGTTGACAACGATCAATTAACAGCCTTAGTCGAAGCCAATCTACGCACAACTGTTTCAGAAGTTGCTTCTGAATTAGACGTAAAGTATACAACGATTTTCAATCACTTAAGAGAGATTGGAAAAACAAAACATGATAAATGGGTGCCTTACAAATGGAACGACAACCAAAAGAAACGCAGTTATGAAGTGTCATCTTCTCTTCTTTTACGCAACAAGAACGACCCCCTTCTCCACCGGGTTATGACTTGCGATGAAAAGTGGGGTTTTTACAACAACCGGCGACGCGCAGCTCAGTGGTTAGACGCCGACGAAGCCTTACGACACTTTCCAAAGCCAGAGTGGCACCAAAAGAAGGTCATGCTGACTGTTTGTTGGTGTGCGACCGGTCTGATATATAACAGTTTTTTTTTTAATACAGGCGAAACCATTATGGCGGAGAAGTACTGTCAACTAAAGGATAAAATGGATCAGAAATTTCTACATCAACAACCAAGAGAATAGACCCATTCTCCTCCACGACAATGCCCGACCATACGTTTCTAAACCGACTCTGTAGAAGTTGAACGAATTGAGCTACGAAACTCTGCCTAATCGGCCATACTCTCCAGACCTTTCACCTAACGACTACCACTTTTCAAGCATCTCGACAACTTTCTGCTTAAAATACCTAAGCGATATCAAGAACGCCTTCATCGCCACCAGAACGCAAGATTTTTACGTCACTGGCATAAATACACTTGTTTTACGTAGGCAAAAGTGTGTAGATTCTGATGGTGCTTATTTCAATCAATACATTTTTGTTTGAGCTGAGATATGTTCATCCGAATTTAAAAGTTGAAAACCGCAAGAGCACTCTTGTCAACCTGATGAATGAGGGCCGTATTTCGTTTTCGTTATTAATGAAATAAAACATGGTTGATATACCGTAAAACTGTCAAAGCACACATCTTATAAAACAACTGGAACATTATCAATACAAAAACCTATTAATTTAATAATACTATTTCATCATTGCTTATACTATTCTTTTTTTTTTACTTTTAATATAAGGATAAAGTTTATTGACGTGTCCATGTACTCAAACGCTTGGATGTTTGTATATTTATATAATCAAAAAGAGAAACGAAAATGTGTGCGTGGAAATGTAGGAAGGAGGAATAGAAAATCTATGCAAATAGATAAAATAATTGATACATCGAAAGAATGCTCTGAATTGTTCAGTGTTTACAATATATCAGTGATGATTTGACGTATAAATAATTGGTTTCTCATTATATACAACGTACGCCAACCATAAATAGTAATGGATGCCGGTGTTGGGTTGGGATATAGAAAACGAATTGCCGGATTGTTCTAGAATTCGAGTTCAAATTTAGAAAACGACCTTAATGTTGTGAAAAGGCAGATGGAAATAAACATGGAAGATAATGAAAGATGTTTTATCAACCGAATCGCAAATTGTTTATGGCTACTTTCGCCTCATTTTTCGCAATTTAAAAAAAAAATGTTATCCCCCCCTCCACCGTTCTTTCTTTTGTTCTCTGTCTATTTGTCTGCCTTTCTCTTACTCTTCTCATCTCTTCGCGTTTTCTTCATCAGCCGTCCTTGGTCTGAAATAAAATAAAGAAGAAGAAAAGAAGATAAACGACGAACAAACAAAAAAAAAACAAAAAAGCAAAACAAAAGTAAAAAAACAAACAAAAACAAAAACAAAACAAAACGCAAAACAAAAAGCAAAACAAAAAGCAAAACAACCCCCCCCCAAAAAAAAACGCAAAACAAAAACAAAAACAACAAAAAATAGATGGAAAACATAAAAATTAAACAAAAAAACAAAAACAAAACAAAAACAAAACAATAAAATAAAATAAATAAAAAACGAAAAGAAAATGAGAACAAAGAAACATAAAAAAACACCGAAAAAATGATAATAGGATATTTTAAGTTAAATTCAATTTTCACGGTATTTTTTATTCATTAAATTAGTAGGTGAAAGTACAGAATAGTTAACAAAAAAAAAAATCAGACCAGAGCATTAGTTGGCTAAAACGTGGTGAGACACCAACAACTATGGAAGGCCGTAATTGCTGAGGATACAATTACAAGACCCAGTATTCCTATCCCGTCGCGATTAAGAACCTGAAGAAGCCCAGAGGATGATTTAGCCGAAACGTGGTGAAACAACAACTATGAAGATGAGGATAATAGTCCGCAAATAAATAAAATAAATACGAAAATTACTCATCTAAAAAAATTCCAATAGAAATAATATTTGAAGAAAAGTACTTCTGCCGTTTACGAACCGCGCTATTTTTTAAAAAGATTTTCGAGTTAAATTCAAATTTTAAAGATACTTTCTTTTTTTAATTAAATCATTAGATAGAAAATGCAGAATAGGTTACAAAGAATCTCTTTTTCCTCATGTTAAGAATGGGTTTCTAAATAAAAATAAGAATACATATTCATGATAAGTACAAATACGAAAATACAAAAAAAAAAAAAAAAGAAAGAATTCATAGGAAAAAGGAAAACCCATATGAAAAGAAGAAGAAAGAGAAGACAAACCGGAAGACAAATATGATATATATATATATATATATATATATATATATATATATATATGAACAAATGATTAATAAAACATGTTAAAAGACATCTTGAAAAAGAGTTAAAAACATATTTAATTTTAAAAAAGGAAGCACAACATAAGTGAATAGTCCTTAATCCGCGGAGTTTCAAAGAAATACTCTCCTTCTCATCAGAGGGCAGGAATTAGCAAAATGCAGGATCGGATTTTGCATATAAAAGTATTTAATGAAACTACAAGTAAGTCACAGATCTTACTTGGTTAAATAAAAAAAGGGTGAGGTAAGAGCAATAGGAGGTAAAAGAAAAATGATAAAAAGATTTCACATGAATGGATAGTCCGGTGAAGGGTAAAAAATCCAAGAATGGTAAAATCCAAAACGGTCGAATTAAAAATTTCCAATCCAATGGGTAAATTCCAAATGGTCCAAAATGATCCAAAAGGCAGAGTTCCTTGGAAAAAATCGCAAATGGAATGAATTCCAAATCTTTAAAAGAAAAAAGCACTGGAGAGAATATTTAAAACACGTCTGTCAAGGCTGGAGGAATCAAGTAAATTATTAACACTTTAATATTTATAATATATTTTAAGTTTACCATTTTGATTACCTTGGTAAACTTATTGTAATTTTTATTTTATTTTATTATATATATATATATATATATATATATATATATATATATATATATATATATATATATAATATTTGTTTTCCGGTTTGTGTGTGTATATATATATACACACATATATATATATACATACATATATATACATATATATACATATATATATATATATACATATATATATATATGATGAAAAAAGAAGATAAGTTGAAGAAGAAGTAAGAGAAAGTAATTGTTTCTGGATGTTTTTCTTCATCTATCTTCTTTTTGTTTCTATTTCTCTTCTTTTTTTTCTCTTTCTCATTCTCTCCCCCCTCTAGCTGTTCCCATTTCTTATTTCCTTCATTTTCCATTGTTAGTACTGGAATGAAATTAAAAAAAGGAAACAAAGAAAAGAATGTAGAATGGATTAAAAAACATTTTTATTACTATCTCAATACATAGTTTCGAATCTCACATAAATCTAAAAAAAAAAAATATATATATATTTTTAAACTGTATATAAATTTAATAAATTTAAAGAAATTAAGATAATATAATACCATTAAAAACATTACATATTGTTTTAACTAAAAGATATTTTGATAAGCATAGAAAAGTAGACATGAATACTATTTGGGAATATTTTAAAGCGAATTATTTGTTATCAAAAACGGATTTTACTTTCAAAATACAGCCAGCGCTGTGTATGTAGAGACTCGCAAAGAAAATAAAACTTTGACACGAAGTTTTTAGGTGAAAAAAGAATTATTTCGTCCGGTTTAACACGTATGTCGCCGACAAATATTTTCACTACGACAGAATAGGGTCGCCCCTTCTTGTTTTCTTTCTGTCAATACAATCTGCTGTTGTGTCGCAGTAATTCTCTCTTAAACCCACAAGTTGGCCGGCTAACTTTTGTAGTAAAAATATTCAGCCCGGTTGAACATTAGATTATTCGTAAATTTGGTCACAGTTATGTTTCTATCTAATTTTTTATTTTTTGAGTGATTATCAAGGCCCCACGTACCCTTTCATGGTAGCCATTATTGTTTTGCTCTAACTGAACAGATTTGAACACGCTTTGTTATTGAACTAAAAAAACACTTTAAAATAAATTACAATATAAAACTTATCCAGATAGGTAGAAGATTATGTTATCTTGCCTTTGGTAACTATTATTTGTTGTTTTCTTACGCTCCTTTTTGTCTGTTTTGTTTGATGTTGTAACATATTGTGACCTGACCGTATCCGGGAGCGGTAGGGCTGCCCATTTGGGGAAGGTTTAGACTCCCGAAACCCTGGAGAATGTCAGGCAGCTATGCTTGTGTTATTTGTTAAGTATTATTGTATGACCGGACAACAGCAGCCGACCTTGCTGAAAGGAAGAGTTAAGTTTCAAATTTTATTATTTTTATGAAGCCGGCATATAAATCTAATTTTCTGTAAAAGTGACAATTTTATATAATTTTGAGAAACATAACGAAATATAATCTCGTTTCTGGTACCAGCGAGCCCGAACTCAGGGACGTCTGGCCTCTGAACGCAATGCCAGACCAAGGGTTCACGGGGTTAACCTTTTCCAATCGTGAGAAACACAAGTGAGAGCGTTTACAGATTCACAGGTACATACGGGGAATAGGGAATTCCCCTGAGATGACGTTCTTACTGGCGATTGGTCTAGAGAGCAACCGAACCTACCCCGATACCTCCGTACATAAGCGAGTTCCCGCGCCAAAATTGGTAGTTGGAACTGAGTTTTGAACGAATCTAATGCTAATTGAAGAGTCGTCACCACCACTCTCTTCCTGCCCATCACCACCGCAAAACTGAGAGTAATCAAATCTAATTGGGACTCAATAATGTTTTGCCAAAAATCAACAACTGAACAATTGTATATAAGTTTATATCATATTTTGTATATCTAACTTGAATTAACCAAGTAGAATAGATATATCTGAGTCTGACTTTCTTTTGCATGCATGAAAATCTATTCACTTCCAGCGTGACAGCTGCATATCAACCCGGGAAAAATCTTGCCATGGGGTATCCGAGGATTTTCAGTTTTAGTTTAGTTCAGGATATATTATATTTAACCCATGAATGGACACTAAAAGCTACTATGAAAGGCGTTCCAAAAGTACTGACGTCTACTTTTTATTCCACACAAATAGATCAGAGGTGATTGCAAATTGCCTTGTTATGATGACTGAACTTATGCATTCAGGACCTGAAAGTTTCATTTTTCTGTTACAGATATTGACGGTGTGAGACTGTATGAAAGCAATCCCCGTCATAAACGTGCGTCAGAAGCAGAGATGCATCATTGAATTCCTCCATGCAGAAAACATTGAGACGATCAACATTCACCGACGCCTGTTGTACATTTACGAAGTCGATGCAGCTGATGTTAGCACAGTTAGGAGATATATCCATCGATTTCAGAGTGACGATAGAGATGTGAGTGCCAAAGAAGGATCCGGACGCCCATGCACAGCCACCAGTATATCGATGGCAAAAGTCCATCGAGAATAGTGGTGACTATGTAGAAAATTAGAGTCTGGAGCACAAAAGATGGCTCGTTTTAATGATACTAATCCCGTCTTCGTAGCTCTTCATTTCTTTATCTAAAAAAAAAATAGGAGGCATTACTTTTAGAACGACCCTCGTATCATTCCAAGTGCACTTGGGAGTAATTGCAGCTAAATGAGTAACCAAATACTCTCCAAAGATCTCAAATTAATAGAATTGTTGCAGGTGACGGTGGCCAAGTGGTTAACGGCACGGGCAAACGACCTAGGTGTCTCTAGCTTGAATCCAGTTCGTTCCTCAAAAAATACTTTCACTTAGGGTGTTTGCAACCTTCACGCAGTTCCTCCAGTAAATACTTGATGTATTAGTAGAAAGAATTTAGACCAGAAAAATATCAGGGAAACCAATGCCAACGATAGAATCATAAGAGATTATGATGATGATGATGATGATGATGATGATGATGATGAGTAATTTTTATTAAGAGTTAAAGAATTTTGGAAAACACTCTCAGTATTCTGAAAATATTTTATTTTGGGAACAAAGATTTGTTACACCTCCCCTAATTCCCCGCACCCTCAAAACAAATAACTATCATTATCCTTTGACCCCATATTACTTCCAATTTGGTGAAATCACAGGCAATGTATCTTGCTGATAAATCTTGGTGTGGAATGTAGGCGTACATTCCTACATCAATTTAAAAATTTAGAACGCCAAATAAATAAACAAGACACACACACACACACACACACACACACACACACACACACACACACACACACACACACACACACACACACACACACACACACAAATGAACGTGACCCATAAAGGTGGAATTGGAAAGTACGGGAAGCTTTGCGTACGTCTTTGACTTGCATAATTAAACATGCACCCATATTTGCTCCTACGCTTCGTTCTAAAACGCTTTACGGCCATTCCTCTTGCGATTTGGGAAGGTAAGTTCGTAAGGGCCCGAATAAATAAATAATTAACTGATCTATTTTAATTGATTGATTTCAATTTCCAAGAATCAATTATTCTAGTATCCACATATCTTAATTGATTAATGAGCAGTACAGTGGGAAACTTATTAGTTGCCAAGTGTATTTTTTTTTCTCATTTGAAAATATACATAAAAGATTGAAAGATTTGAAGGAACCAAAAAGAAACAACAAAAAAAACAACATAAAGAAATAAAGCCGACTGAACATACGACAAAACAATACAAGAGATCATAAATATATTTACTTATACATTTCTGAAACTTTAGATGTAGATTGGTCATTCATATTATTTCGATTCTTCGGACTACTGTTTTCATCTTGAATGTTATTCTCACAACGTTTCGGTCGATATAACCTCCAACCTTCTTCAGGTGTATCTTGTCGAACTCGGTAATCTTTCTATCGATCTTTAGCAATCTTTCTGTTGAACTCGGGAATCTGCACAGAATTTCGAACGGGACCCTTTATTTAATCCACGGGGGCCGTATAATTTCGTTCCATCAGTTATGACTAGGTAGAAGTCCTAGTTGTGTTTTTGAATGTAACCCGCACTGAGGATTGAACTTTCAACCCCCAAGAAGAGTGTAACATTACAACTGAATTTTACCAAGTACCTTATTCACTAGATACAACTGAAGAAGGTCGGTTACATTGATCGAAATGTAATATGGATATTTTCTAATGTGTTAATCTAGTGCGATCTTGACATGATTCCGAACAAAAAAAGGTACTTTTTGTCTGTATTTAAAAATGTAGTCCTTTCTACACTTTCTAGTGAACTACATTTCATGCCTATTTATCAGCGCTTTTATGTTCCTCTTAAAGGGCATAACGTTGGAATAACCTCCATTCTGGAAATTCAAATATTTTAAATTTACACCGACACAATAGACACAAATAAACACAATTCCATGAATTTCAATTCCTTCTTCAAACTCCATGAGCTTTAAATATTTTGGTGTTAACAGAAACTCGTTACTGTAAAACTCGGAAATCTGCACAGAATTTTTAAAGATAATCCTTTATTAAAAACTATTGTAATTATAAAAATTGAAAATATGGCTAATTATAAAAACTGAAAATCATAAATTATTAAAAATTAGAAACGTTGTAGATTTTTAAAAATTAAAAAACTAAAAATATTGCAAATAATTAAAAGTTAGAAACATTGCAAATTATTGAAATTGGAAACATTTTACATTATCAAAAATTAGAAACAGATTGGAATTAGTAAAAATGAAAAATAATCTTAAATTGCTAATTATTAAAAGCTGAATACATTGTGAATTATTAAAAATCGAAAACATCGCAAATCATTAAAAATTAGAAAACTTTAAAATTATTAAAAATTTGAAGCACTGCAAATTATTAAAAGTTAATAACACTGTAAATTCTCTTTCGTTTGCCTGTTTCCCACCTGACTACAATTTGGACGTCTTCAAGTCCAACATAAACCTGATTAATCGCCCCCTTAAGTAAGACGCTTTATCAAATCTCCAATACCAACTAATTCTACGATATTATCCCATTGATTATTGTACACAAAATAACCCTTATCTCCGAGTGGCTTACGGGCCTTGATAAGTGGTGATCCCTATGTAAAAAATATTAAAAATTGAAAACACTCTAAACTATTAAACTTGGAAACATTGTTAATCTTTGAAAATGAGTAACAGAGCTAATTATGTAAAAATAAAACCTTAGTTATAAAAAATGGAAACATTGCAAATTATTAAAAATTTTAATTTATTAAAAATTAGAAACCTTGCAAATTATTAAAAATTGAAACATTGTAATTATTACGCAATTGGAAATCATATAAATTAAAAAAATTAAAACATTGTAATTATTAAAAATTGGAGAAATTGGAAATTATTAAAAATTAGAAACATTGCAAATTATTAAAAATTGGAAACATTAAAAATTGGAAACATAAAAAATTAGAAACATTGTAAATAATTAAAAATTGAAAACATTACACATTATTAAAAATAAGAAACATTGCAAATTATTAAAAACATTGTAATCATTAAAATTAGAAACATTGTAAATTATTAAAAACATTGTAATCATTAAAATTAGAAACATTGTAAATTATTAAAAACATTGTAATCATTAAAATTAGAAACATTGTAAATTATTAAAAACATTGTAAGCATTAAAATTAGAAACATTGTAAATTATTAAAAACATTGTAATCATTAAAATTAGAAACATTGCAAATTATTAAAAACATTGTAATCACTAAAATTAGAAACATTGTAAATTATTAAAAACATTGTAATCATTAAAATTAGAAACATTGCAAATTATTAAAAACATTGTAATCATTAAAATTAGAAACATTGCAAATTATTAAAAACATTGTAAGCATTAAAATTAGAAACATTGCAAATTATTAAAAACATTGTAAGCATTAAAATTAGAAACATTGTAAATCATTAAAAAACTGAAAACATTACAAATTATTAAAAATTAGAAACATTGCAAATTATTTAACATTAGAAACATTGCAAATAATTAAAAATGCTAAACATTACAAATTGTTAAAAATGTGAAACATTGCAAATTATTACAAATTAGAAACATTGCAAATTATTAAAAATTAGAAACATTGCAAATTATTAAAAACTGAAGAATTGCAAATTATCAAAATTAGAAAAATTGCAATTTATTAAAATTGGAAACATTGCAAATTATTTACAATTTGAAATATTGTAATTATTAAAAATTGGAGACATTGAAAATTATTAAAAATTTAAAACAATATAAGTATCAAAAATTGGAAACATTGCTAATTATTAAAAATAAGAAACATAGGAGACAATGTAAGTATTAAAAATTGGAAACATTGCAAATTGTTAACAAGTGGAAACATTTTTATTATTAAAAATTAGAAACATAGCAAATTATTAAAAATTGAAAACATAAATTAAAAAAAATTGGATGCCATTATGAATAAGTGAAAATTAGAAACATTGCAAATTATTTAAAATTAGAAACATTGCCAATTATTAAAAATTGAAAACATGGCTAATAATAAACAATTAGAAACACTGCAAACTATAAAAATATATATCACGGTTATTATGAATACAGAAACATTGCAAATGAAACAAATATAGCAAATTATTAATAATGAAGAAATGCTAAAATAATAATAAATTCAGAAATATTAACCAGAAATACCGCCTATTATTATCAGTATAAAACATTACAAATTATTAATAAGGCACAATCATTTCAAATTAATTTCTTAAAAGCCACCCATAAAAGAAATACATCGGAAATAATTTTTTTTATTGAAATACGAACCATAAATTGTTATAGAAAAATGTTTTTAATTTTTTATTTGCATCTCGAATAATTTACAAAAAAAAAAAAAAAAATGCAGTACAACTGTTTTGTAAATGAAGTCGATATTAGAAATCAATTACAATTGTAAATATAATGTATAAAGGGCACTATGTCTTTCTGTCGCCATATTTTCAAACTCTATCTCTTCCGAAACTAAATGTCGTAGAGCGGCGCTAGAACCTCAAATGATTGGATTTTTTTTTTACGGACTGGGTCTTTAGCCGGTTATAATAGTGTTTAAAGGGTCCAAATTTAAAAAAAAAATCGTTATACATTTTGTACATTCATCCTAGTTTATTTTTTAACCACTTCATATGTGTGTCACGTTGGTACAGTGGTAACTTCACCAGCTTTGAATGCTACAGTTTTGCTTTCGGTTTCGATTCTAGTTGATGGCACCAAATAGTCTTTTACACTTTTGAAATCACGATGAAATAATAATATATACGAAATCTGGACAAATTAAAATATCATATTTAAGCGTATTTTACGACCGGGCAAAGCCGGCCTTTCCCTGCTAGTAATTTCTTTCAGAAATGTACATAGCAAATTATTTTTCTTGTGTTTTCTTAATCCTTATATATTATTTGTAATTAAATTCGCCTTCCATATGATTGATCATAAAACTAGCAAGTTTTTTTCTGGATAAATTATTTCCCTGTACTATTTAAATGAGGCTTTTGTCTGTTTGTTTATTCGTCTTTTGTCTCGCAATCTGCAAGGTAAGGCCTCGTATTATTCGGATTCTTCAGACTACTCTCTTTTTCTTAAGTGTTATTTTGCAACGGAATTTCTAACGGAAGCCTGTATTTAATCATACTAGAATTGTCCGCACCGATCCATGGCGTAGTGGATGAGATACTTGATAAAATTCAGTTGTACAATTGCATTCTTCTGGATGTTAAGGGTTTAATCTTCAGTGCGTGCGACGCTGAAAATGCAATTTGCAAATTACTTTAGACTTCTAAACGAGAGCATACTACCCCCGTTGATTAAATAAAAGGGCTCCGTTCGAAATTCCACGCCGATTCATGAGTTAAACAGAAATTTTCCCGATTTCGATAAAGAAATGTGAAGAAGGTTGGAGGTTATATCAACTGAAACGTTATGAAAATAAGATGAGAACAGTAGTCCGAAAAATCCAAATAATTCGAATAATCAATCCTTATCTCAAAAATTTTGAAACATAATATTGAGTGAGTTTCAATCAAATTCGGTATGCAGATCTGCTTTGGACTACAAGTGTAACGTAACCGTTACATTTTCACTCGGACCCAACACGTTGTATGTAGAGACAGTCGTAAAGGAACAAAGGAAAAAAATCAACTCGATTTCAGTTGAAACAATAACAACAACAACCAAAAAAAACACATTTATTAACGGTTATTTTCTCAATAAACGCCGGATACGTAATTTTCCAAGCCGGCGACAATATGGGCGAATCCCTGTGTTTCTCTCGGAGCAATTACCCTTCCCCTAGTCAGCAGCTACAACCAGCTGCTATGTTTGTAGCTCGCCCCACAGCACACGGTCGTCCGACCATGTTTTGTTAAAAGTTTGAATTGCATCTTGTGTTAAATTTCCTTCTCGCACCGGCATGTTCTTCCAAGTCGCTGTCACCGCCACATAGTTCCAAGTAGCTCTATTCTTTATTTTCCTACTCTTCCCCCGCTATGACGTCACCTTGTCAGTAATTTGCATACATCGAGATTCACTGCAGCTACATACGTCTGCGTGGTTTCTTTACACAAGGTGCTGGAGACGAATTTGATATTTTTTACATACTTCAATTCAAAGTCAGCTGAAGTATTTAATATCAGTTCAAGGTTAGGGGCGTCTTTTTAATATTGGTAGCGTTAGGTAGCCGGGAGAAAGTGTATAATGAGTGTATATGTGTCAGTTGTACGTACTGTATCTTCTTTATATGCGTGTGTTCTATAATAGGTCTCTTATCTTGTTAACGTGTTGTCTATTTAATCTTCATCTGATGTATAAATGTTTCTCTTTTTGATAAGTATGTATAATGGTTATATGCGCGTGCCGACATACTAAACAGTTTATAGACAGAAGGGCTAATAAACATCTTTTATATTGTGCTGGACAAAGGACGACATACTTTAACTCGCAACCATTTTCTTCTATTCCGAGATGTAGCCATGCCTCTCACGAAAAATCAAACAACCAAGTTGTTTCATATTTACATTTGTTTATTGTGGTTGCGAGTTGGTTCCGAAGTGGCACGCCGTTTTCTTCTCCACAATTACATATGTTCATTTTCTAAGACCAGTGCTTCCATGACTATCATTCGTCTGTCTCTACACCACTATTCTCAATTACACACTGTCCAATATAACTCTACTTTCACATGTAATCTAAAACTCATTACGTCATCACTACATGTAGCCTAAAGTTCCTTGCCGGGTTTTTGCCACGTATTTTTGTTTATGTTCTAACATTCTTAGTAAATAACATTACTACCCTTTTGATATTCTACACCACTATTATAATACTTTCCGGTGTTTTCCGGTACATTAACAATGTAACAGTACGTTTTATAGACAAAAAAAAAACAACAAAAACAAAAAACAAAAACAAAACAAAACATGAAAGCAGCAAAATATTGAAAGCGAACGATCAGGATGATTCACGCCGGATTAAAAACTTTGACAATTTTAGTTGCAACTTAGTGTTCTTTGTATTCACTTTGTGAGTCGTCAAATGCAACGTGATAATTGCGACGATGGTATGGAATCAGTGTCTAGCAGAAAGAGTAACAATTCAGGACACTTTCTTTCTTAGAACTGCACGCCTGTGGAACTCTGTTCCGTTTGCCTGCTTCCCACCTGACTACAACTTGGATGTGTTCAAGTCCAACGTTAACAAATTCCTAATGAACCTCCCCCTTAAGTAAACACTTCATCAAATCTCCACACTAACGTAATGTACGTACTTGCAATAACCCTTATCCCTGAGTGGCTTCCAGGCCTTGATAAGTGGTGACCACCGTGTAAAAAAAAAGAAAAGAGTAATGGCAGGCATTCTGACTGTATCCACAAGAAGTAAAAAATACCCCTCAGATTGGACAAGGATCTTCTCTACGCCACTTGCAAGAGATTTAAGGACCAACCATTCATCGCCAAGACGCAACGGACTGCCTTTTAAGAAAGCTAAGAAACTTCGCACCAATGTCAGATGCCCAGAGTAGGAGATCTTTTTTTATTTATTCCATTGTCACCAAAACGAACAGTGCCACTTTGATGTAGGGAACTACTATCGGGGACATAAGTTACAGGGATACTATGCAGGGAGTTGAGCAGCAAGATGTCAGTTCACATTACACTTGAACTTCTGCATGTCAGTTGTGAAAGCAGGAATCCCGAATGGGGTTCTAAGGTCTAACAGTTCTGGGGAAGAAACTAATAGAGTAGAAGCCTTTCTTACATCTGGGGCTCTCTACTGTGTAGGGTGGGATTTTGCTTGTCGGGTTTGTCGGGAGTATTTACGTCGAGAGGGTACAAGAGTATGTAATTCGTAGGAGCATCCGCATTAAAATACTTGTAGAACAGGCAGAGAGGTGCCATATTTCGTCGATTGAACAGAGGCTGAAGCTTAGATGACAGTTCAGGACCTATGAGGTTTGCGACGCTCTTTTGAGCCCTGCCCAGGAGAGAGAGGGACTAGTAGCAAATTCACTAGCCCAAATAGAGCAACAATACTCCATACATGGGGGAATGGTGGCCTTGTAGAGGTACAGGATACTTTCAGGCGTAAGTAACTTTTTAGCACGGTAGAGAGAGCCCTGGCTATGCTCTCAATCTATCTGTTCGAACTCATGTTCCCTGTGAACGTTAAGCCAAGGAGTCTGAAAGAAGTACTTTCAGGTAATGTATCTTTAGTCAGAGCTATCGGTAGTTGAGAAGTTTTCTCGTATTTATTGAAGGAAACAAGCTTAGTCTTGGCAGCATTGAAAGTGATCATCTTGTCCCTATTCCACTACAAATTGGAGGTCTCCCTTTAGTGTTTCTGCCATTTCCTTAGATATGTGTTCATTTGTTTTACCCTCGTGCCTGTTGCAGAGCGTGGTGTCATCAGCAAATATATTCATCTCCGAGACAATTTTATCATGGAGGTCATTTATGAATATTAAGAATAATAAAGGTCAAAGGACAGACCCCTGAGCCACACTCGTATTTATATCATATTGTTTAAATGTAAAACTGTCGAGGACAACCTAGGCTCTTCTCTTATTTAGGAAAGGTTTCTTTATGTTATGTATTCTTCCAGTGATACCGTATGATCTGATTTTCCTGAGAAGACCTTCATGCCATACCCTGTCAAAAGCCTTAGATATATCTAGAGCTACCGCTCTATCCTCCCCTGCTTTGTCCAGTGTATGGTATTTTCGTTCAGAGATTACAGTTAGGATGTCTGCTGTAGATTGGGCTTGCCTAAATCCATATTGTTGGTCGGTCAGAAGTTTAGCAGCTGTAAAGTAATGGACTAGACCTTGGTTAAATATGGACTCAAATATTTTGTCGAAAAGAGGGAGGAGGCTAATGGGGCGATAATTTAATGAGTCAGTTCTTTACCCAGAATTCTTGTAAACTGGTACTACGGAAGCAGTTTTCCAGCAGCCAGGAAAGTAAGATTCATTAAGGCATTTGTTGCAAAGTTTGGAGACGACTGGAGCAACTTCAACGGGGCATTTTTTTTAAAATAACACAGCCGGAATGAGATTGGGCCCTCATGCTTTTGAAGTGTTTAGGCTTTTTATGATATCATGCACCCGAGAAGGGGTGATTTTCAGATCATCTCGTGTAGCGTCTGCCCGCAAAGGAAAGTCAGGGAGAGAGTGGTTTGCTGGGTCCAATGTGGAATTTGAGGCAAACCGATTGGCAAGCATATTAGCCTTCTCGGTTGCTGTGCAAACAATCTCATGATTGTTGGAAAGTGGGGGATCTGTTTACTGTCCATTATTGACTACACTGTTGTAGATTTTCCAGAAATCACGGGTTCCTAATGTCTGTGCTTCGATGCGTTTTCTGGTGGTTTAAGTATTTTCCCTCTTAGCTCTCGCTATTTCTTTCTGACGATTACTTCCAGCTCTATAAACTTTTGTCTGTTTGTACTGGACATGTCAGTTAAATCTGCGTTATGCATACTGCCTTTGAGCAATGGTAGTTGCACAAGTAAAAGTAAACCATGGCGGAGAGTAGAGTTTGCTATAGAATTTCCGAATGGAAACATGTCCTTCAATTGCTGTTTTGAACAATTCAGTCGTCTCATTTGCGCACTGTTCAGCGAGAAGAGAAAAGATATTTCCCCATGGGGCATCCTTGATGAGATCCATGATGGTTTCCCAGTCAGCATTCTTATAATTGTCGTTTTAAGCAATGGCTCTTCAGTTTTGGGTCGAGAAGTTAGGACGATTTCTACCATTATTATAGCGTACCTATTTACTATGCCTCCCCACTGGACAGAGTTAGACACCAGGGTCGTTTTTTAACGTGGAGAAAAGGTACAAAAATAAAAATTGTCTCAGTCGTGAAGGATTTCTCCTCCACCGAAAGAGAACAAGAAATAGAAGTGCAGCATCTGAAGAACAGATACTACACTTTGATCTTGTCCCGAATAGCGTAATCAGCATCCCCAAATAGGTTATGGATATTCGTTACATCTTCGATCTTGCTGATCTGGGAAACGTGTCGGAAACTAACCGTCTGTGATAGGGAATCAGATACAAAGAAGCTATGTGTTATGCTACCAACTGCGTCTGTGTAAGTAGAGAATCCAAGCCAATTACTGTGATCGAGACTGAAGTCACCAAGTACATGTACTTGTGCGCTAGTATCGAGGGAGGATGCTGTATCTATGCTATCAGAGATTTGATTGATTAGGGCACAATACTGGGTCGAGAGAGAGAGAGAGAGAGAGAGAGAGAGAGAGAGAGAGAGAGAGAGAGAGAGAGAGAGAGAGAGAGCGCCAGAGAAAATATAAATAGCTAATTTTAAGTTGCATGTTAAGTTTAAATCATATAAAGGCCTGGTTGTCTGATTTTAGTTTTGTTTCTCTAGTGAAAAGGAGGGTGTTTCGAATATAGACTCCACGTTTATCCATATATCTGTCTGAGTCCTTACGGTAAAGTAGGAGATAAACAGGCAGGTTAAAGTGCTTAGAGATGGAGGCATATAGGTTAGTTTTATTTAGCGCTAAGATATCCGGGCCGTTTGCTAGGATGCGCTATTTCATCTAGGGATCAGTTGGAAAACATGCAGACCAACAGATGGTGGCCTACAGCCTGGACAAAGATTTCATAACATAAAGACCAAGTTCTTTCAAACTGTGATGGCTTTCGGTGTGTTTTCACCACGAAATACGCCATCTCATCTTACCTTCGAAAAGGATTTTCATAACTAAACCATTTTCAACATCTAACATCCAAATTCACCTAATTACACCCACAGGAATATCGTGTGCGGAGCATAGTTGAAAAGAAATCAACTGTACCACATCTGATGAGCTGCATTCTAGGATTAAATTCGTATTAATGCATTTCTTGAAGGACACTATAAATGACATATGCTGCAGGTTCAGGTCCTGCCTAAGGGCCATTGAAGAGGCTTACAGCGGACCTTCAAGTGAGCTATCCCGTCTTCTTCTTCTTCTTCTTCTTCTTCTTCTTCTTCTTCTTCTTCTTCTTCTTCTTCTTCTTCTTGTGTCGTGGCATGTTCATGTCGTAGATGGTTAGTGTTATCCATAGGCTTTGGTCCATTGTTGGTCCATTTTCTTTTTGAAGACATCATATGATTTGAACTTGGCAGAATACATGGGGTGAATTGCCATTACACTCCCCAGAGTCGTGGCATCTGACTCGACTTATCCGTTGTCCTTAGATCATCCGCATAGCTGCAGTCCAATAACGTATCTCTTAATACCATATAATCGTTGATCTGGAGATTAATACTCCTCCATAGTCATCCAACGTCCTATTGCCAACGTCATCAAAGTTACCTTCTCCTAGATGCATGTCCTAACTAAAATTGGAGGTGCATCTCTACCAGTGAATTAATGCGCCTCCAGATACCAACCTGGAAATTTCTCATGACTCGGCGCTGAAGTGAGTAATATTTATATATATTTTAAAAATAGAAATTCTATCTCTTAGAGGATATTTTACCCAAGTGAGCTATATTGGGTAAAGTATTCTCTAAGATATAGAATTTCTGATTTTAAAATATATAAATTATCCATTAAGATACAATGTTTTGTGTTTCCTTTCAAAAAGATCAAACATCCTATATGTAAAGTTGAGTTAAGTCAAGCCGAAATCTATGAAAGGTAAAATAATACTGTTCCAAAAGTTATTTCTCATGGAATTGATGATTTTTTTATGGCGTGATAGTTACTCAGTCGAAAATCAGCTGTTCGTTGTGCAACGCACAGTCATTTCCTTGAAACATCAGACATTTGAATCATCCTCGTATGATACAAGGTCATTCAATCTTTTACATCTGAACTGGATCAAATATTTATTTTTTACTGAACACCCAGGTATTTGTTTCTGAACAGATAAAAGTCAAATATCTGATTTAGAGAGAGAGAGAGAGAGAGAGAGAGAGAGAGAGAGAGAGAGAGAGAGAGAGAGAGAGAGAGAGAGAGAGAGAGAGAGAGGTAAAATAAAAACGAGAGTTTATTAAGGACATTATGCTTGCCTGTTCAGCTTTGGGCAAAAAACTCTCCTCTTGATCTCAAATTGTTTAGCTTCATTGACATGTCAGTCAGAGTCAATTACAGTAATGAGTTCAAACAAACAAACAAACAAACAAACAAACAAAAAATTTGGTTCAAGACTCCCACACCCCTCATCGCTTCCCCCTCACTCCTTCATTCACCTCACACGCATTAACCGTTTCTTTCTGGTTTGATTCGAGATTCGAGACTACCACAATCTTGTTTGATTAGCAAAATACAAATGTAGTAATTTAACTATCCCAAGGTTGCATAACACTATGGAAAGATAAACTGTCTTCAGGGTAAGATGGTCGAGGTAGGGGTCATTCTGTCAACAACTGATTTGAACTGGGATCAAGTGAAATAGACTTTGAAATTGCTGCTTTAGAATTACCCCCTCTCCGAATTAACTATAAGCTACGTATTATGGCCAAATAGAAATGAGATTTTCTTAACTGTGATCTCTCATTTCGTGATTAAGCTTTAGTAAACAAATATCTCAAGATTTACGTGGAAAAATAACATTTAGAAACTATGAGAATACCCGTCTCAGAATTCCACGATTTCGATTCTAGAAAATGGCTAAAAATTTTAGCGGTTTTAAGAAAGAATTTAAATTCATGGAATCTTGATTAAATCATATCTAAGGACTATAGCTCAAATTCAATGCAAATCTGAAATATTTTAATTTTTGTATCCTAGAAAATGGCTGAAAATTTAGCGGCCTTAAGAAGGAATTGAAATTCATGGAATATTGGTTAATTAATAACTAGAGCAGTGACAACAGCATATTTCATTTTATTCTTTTGACTCTCGAGTATATATCCGACACAGTCAGACACACTTAATCAACCAAAAACCACATCAGTCTATATAAAAAAAACATATAAGATATTAACGGATATATACCCAAGAGTCAAAACACTGAAAAGAATATGCTGTTGTCACAACCCTATTAATAACTAATGACAATAGATCAAAACTATTAATAACTAATGACAATAGATAAAAATTCAACGCGAATCTGAAATATTTGAACTTTCACACGGAAAGTTATGGTCATATTATGCCTCTTAAAAATTTTAAGAGGCATGCAGCCATGTTCTGTGAAGTAGGAAACTAAACAACAAACTACATCATAAGTGAATGCAGAAAATTAGCCCGAAATAAACATAAAAAGCAGACACGATTAAGCAAGAAAGGTAGACTACATGAAACTGTATAAACAAGTTCATTTTACAAATAAAACCGAGAGCAAAAACAGACCTCAAATCAGGCCAAGTATCGGAAAGTGAAAATCATAACATATAGGTAAACTCATCCAATCAATAAGACTAGATGTAATAATAGTCAAAAGGAAGGGAAAATCAGCCAAGGAAGGTAGATTTAACAGAGTGCAAATCAAAGATGCAAATACACAAAACTGCTAAAAAAAGCTGAAAGGATTATGGAACACAAAGAAAACTACTTTCATACTAATAATTGTTGAAACACTAAGAAATTTATATATTTTTCAGGGCCTGTGACGCAGCGGATAGAGGCGTTGAATCTCTACGCTTCCAGGTAAGCATTGTCTGAAGATAGCTGCTTCAATCCTACCCAAACAGGCCGAAACAACAACAACTTTGAAGATGAGGATAACAGTCCGCAAATAAATAAATACATAAATTACTCATCTCAAAGGATTCCAATAAAAAGATAGCAGGCCAAAGGATCAGTTGGCCAAAAACGTGGTGAGACAACAACAACTATGGAAGGCAGTAATTACTGAAGATACAGTTACGGGACTCAGCAAAGGAATATTTTATATCAAGTTCTGTAATAGCATGTCTCATTTTATAAAAATGTAAATTTCTTCCATAACATTTTAGATTGTAGTATTCGTAACCTTAAGTGAGAAGGTTTCTTTTAATAGATTTTCACATGGTCATAAATTTTTGATCAAGAGTGCATGAGTGTAACTTATAGATTTTGGTTTTATTCAAAATCAACAGATATTTTATCATTTTATCATTAATACGATCCGTGGAAAATTATCTACCCCCCCAAAAAATCATCAACAACAATAAATAAATAAAAACAATAAACATAATCGTTCTGGGCACCGGAAAATAGGCATACATTTTTCCGATACACCAAAGCGTTTTTATTTTTTTAATTCCAGATTCCGATCCCGATAATCGTCCCAACACTAGTTTATATATATACAAACACACGTTACCCACTTCAGCAAGCCAACTTATCGGATTCATTGTTACTCACGCCCACGGGATTTTGTTTTCATCAGTCAATCGTCGGGCTTATATTAGGCAAGTTATTTTTACTTCTATTTGCTGTTTTATTTCATGTGTTGTCTAGATGATGCATCTTTTTCAAATGTATTGGGTTAATGTTTGATTCTCTTTTACCACATGTGTGCCTGGAGTACTTTTTTTTTAAATTATATATATTACTAGCTGTACCCTGCCACGCTTTGCTGTGGCTCAAATTGGCGCAATGGAAAAAGTTCCAAAATCAGAAAAAGCATGTTTCTTATAGGTTTAATTTTCCATTTTGCATGGGTACACAGTTTTTGTTGTTCCATTTTCTTAGCTGATATAGAGATTTTCTGGTTTGGTGACTCTTGAATACGTAATATAAATTGTCCATGTGAAAAAACAGTCAGTGTGTAACTGTAAGACCCACAATTGTAAAGATTATTCCCTGTGCTTTGTTGATGGTTATTGCAAATGACAATAAAATTGGAAAGTGCAATTTCCTAAAGTGTAATGATGTATTCGGTGGAATCATAGGAATGCATGGAATGAAGATATATTCATCTGTGAAAGATCCTGTTAAGATTGTTGTTTCTATGATATTGTTTGTTAATTATTTTTACTGCAAGCTATGTGCCATTAGTTGAATTAGCTTGGATTGATTTATATTTCACAACATGATAATTAGTACGCCAAGTTTCAGTTGCAATACATGCGGTGGCATCCCTGGCAAATATAGCTGTTGGATAATTAACCACTTTATCTGCTTTCACTACAGTGTCGATGGATTTGTATTTGACTACCTCACTTGGAATTTTACATTGAATAATAGCGTTAAGTTCATGGGTGTCTTTGTATTGACCTGCAAGAATAGCTCATTCACTCAGTCAAGTGGAATTCTTATAATTTGAATATCTGCAAAAACCTTTTAAACTAACTCTTCTTTTGATGAAATAAAATTACAGAAATTACAGAAGTTAAAAGTCAAAACATTTTGCCCTTAACTCTGATCAGCTGGCACTTTTTCGTAACCAATTTCCCACAAGTGATGCAAAAATTTTTGTGCTTATCGAACAGTCTGCAACTGGAAATGCATATTTTGAGTAAAGTTTAATGTCTTCATATGGAACAAAAAAGTAGAGTATTTGAGGCAAGTATTTATTTTATCTGCTGGTGTTGCTTGAAGAATAACAGGTAACATTTGTCTGAAATCTTCTGCAAGCAATATTACTGCATTCCCAAATGGTCTGACATTGCCACGCAAATCTTGCAAGGATCGACCAAGATCCTCAAGTGATTTTTTGCGTACCATTGTGCATTCATCCTAAACAATAAGTTTGCATTTCTGCAATATTTTTCCCATATTAGATGTTTTGGAGATGTTGAACATGAGATTTTTGAAAAATTGAATGTTATAAAGTAGAATAAATAATTCTTCTACTTGGTAGCACGGTCGCAGGTATTCCTCATGCAGCAAGGGCTAAGGCTATGTCATTTTGTTACCAAATGGCTGCCAAAATCAATTTAATTAGAAAGGTTTTATCAGTTACTTCTGGTGCTGTTGAAGGTAGCAGTAATTTCCAAATAACTTCTATTTTCACAGTTAGTAAATTAGGTGACTAAAATAGGATTTATCCATGTTTTGACAATGCCTTATTCACTGTAATTAATTTAGGAGACTAAAATAGGATGAGGGATTAGTGACAGACAGATAGAGTGGAAGATATATAGATAGAAAAGAGAAAGTGAGAGGAAAATAAAGAAACAGAAGGAGATAGAGAGATAAAGGGATTGATAGATAAACAAAGAGAGGGGGAGAGTTAGAAACAGAGAGGGATGAGACAGAGGAAAGGAGAGAGATAGAGGAAGTTAGAGAGAGAAAGGGGCACAAAGACAGATGGAGAGGGTGATATAGAGAGAAATATAGATTGAGAGAGGGAAAGGGAGAGATGGATAGAGAGAGATATTAAGAGAGGAAGAGAGAGGGGGAGAGAAACAGGTTTTTTTCCTCGTTCAGTAGAGAAGAAATCTTTCGAGACTGAGGCAATCTTAATTTTTTGTTACTATCCAGAGTACCCCTTTTTTGTGGGGGCTAGATTTTCCACACATTAGAAACCGACCGGGTTATCTGTACTTTCACCTAACAAATTAATAAAAGAAAAAGATATTGTAAAATTTGAATTTAACATGAAAATACTATTTTAAAAAATAGCACGATAACATAAGTGCATAAGTGCCACTTTATGTACTCCTTGGGCGTTGAGTTCCATGGCGACCAGCATAATTATTTAATGGTCGCTCCCTTAGCCCCCCCTAGTCAAGGCTAATGCATGCGTACGTAACATTTTTTTATTTACTGACGTTGGCTTAGTAACTAATCGATTTATTGATAATTTCGTAACCCTTAAACGCATACCGGAAGATTTAATTTGGTTCATTATTGTTGTAATGAAAAAAAGTTTCATTCAACACAAAACCAAAAACACATGATTTATTATTCTATTCTATTATTATTCAACACAAAACAAAAAAAATGATTTATTATTCTATTCATTGAAATTTACTAATTTTTAAATAAAAAAAATAAAAAGAAGTTAATAAAAAATAGTTGCTTATGTGCGCATGTAAAAATCTTTGTAAAAGTGAGAAATTATTTTAATCATTTAAAAAACTTGTTTTTTTTAGATTACGACCACCTTATAATCACCCCCAACCTCCTCATCTTAAGAACAGCTTCCGGAATAAACACCACTTTTGGAGGGGGAACTATTTGCAAAATTTAACTGATATTTGTTGTCAGCATACCCATCCGAAAATACTATTAAAAAAAGGAGGGGTTCAGTGCCCGTTGCAGAGAAGTAGATTTATTTATCAATAAAAGTCGTCATTTAAAAAAAAAATTGTGGAGGTGGACCTAAATGTAAATATTTACCCAAAAAATTATCCCGAAGTTTATTACAAAAACGTTTTGTTTTCGCATTATTCAACAATTTGTTCATCCGCGTATGTAAATTAAAAAATATTTGTAAAAGTGAGAAGTTATCAGTAAATGATTTAGTTTTTTAAAATTTATCTATTTATTTATTCATTTTTTTCCATTAGGTCCACCTCCACAAATGTTAAGAACGGCTTTCAGAATAAACACCCTCAACCTCTTCATATTAACAACGGATTTCGGAATAAACACTATTTTTTTGGGAGGGGGGAGGGAATATTTACAAAATTTAACTGATATTTGTTGTCAACATACCCATCCGCAAATGCTATTAAAAAAAAAATAAGTCGATAAAAGTCGTCATTTAAAAAGAAATTTAAAATCAAATGTTTGTAAAAGTGAAAAATTATTAATAAATGTTTAGTAACATTTTTCGGTGCTAATGCAGAAAGTGATCCGCGCTATTTTTTAAATCGTATTTCCACGTTTAATTAAAGTTTTATATGTTTTTTTTATTCAATTGTAAGGTTAAAGTACAGAATACGTACAAAACACCCCCCTCCCCATGTTAAGAATGGCCTTTTAAATAATAACGTTATTATTTCAGCATGGATCACTCTCTGCATGAGTACCCATTTTTCCTTTAATATTCATAAAAAGTAAAACTTTTTTCAAAATAAATAAATAAACAAATGTTTGTAAATGTGACAAATAATCGTTTAGTTACGGCAACGTCAGTAAATAAAAGATGTTACGTGCGGGGTGGGGTGGGGGACTAAGGGACCGACTATTATTTTTTTCCTGCTGGTCGCCATGGAACTCAACGCCCAAGGAGTACCAAAATGTAATGCATTTTGTCAAATAAATAAATTTCAAGCAAATTTTGCAATAAATAATAGATAGCAACTTATAAACACCCTAACTTAATATTATAAACACCCTAACTTCCCCATGTTAAAACGGCTTTCGGAATGAACACCCCCAACCTCCCCATATTAAGAACGGCTTTCGAGGTTTATGAAAGGGCGTGTTTTTTTAACATGGGGAGGTTAGGGTGTTTATAATACGTTGAGGCATGTCGTAAAAATGGAACAGTTTAGAAAAAGTTAAAACAAACTTTTTTATGTAAACAATGCCATGAAAGAAACTAAACAATTAAAACTTAATGTTTCATGAGTGAAAAGCCTTAACATAAATAAAGGAATTTAAAATTAAAAAAATTCGTAAGTACATAAATGAATTTAAATTTTTAAAATATAAGATTTTTTGTGTGTTAATACAGAGAGTGATTCGCGCTATTTTTTAAATCGTATTTCCACGTTTAATTAAAGTTTTATGATATGTTTTTATTCAAATGAGGTTAAAGTACAGAATAGGTACAAAACACCCTCCCTTCCCCATGTACCGATTGGCTTTTTAAATAATAGCGTTATTATTTCAGCACGGATCACTCTCTGCATGAGTAAGTTTTTTTTTTTTTTTTACTTACCTTGTAGTAGTTGAAACGGAAGTTACCAGAAATAAAACCGGGCAGTCTCGCAGAAATGACTTCGAAAAATATTTATATTTTAATTAATATTTTTATGATTCGCAATGTACAATTATTTTAATAACATGCAAACATTCATTGACTTTACAGATAGATTTTCTGAAAATTTCAATTAAATTGGTAATGTAGAAATGTGGTTGTATAAACTTTGAACGAACCAAGAATTACATTTTTATATATATAGATTATATATATATATATACATATATTTTTTGAAATTTTGCTTATGCACTGTTATCCTAAAGTAAAGTTTATCCTGTGTATGCAACATATATATTGGAATGCACATATACATAAAAATAAGACAACATATATATTGGAATGCACATATACATAAAAAAATAAGACAACGAAATAATTCCAAGTAGTCGCTGAAACATTCCTGTGTCAGACTAATGTTGATTTGAATTCTAAAAGCGGTATTTGAAAACATTTGAAAACTCTACCAAACCTCTCCGCCAATTTTGGGTCTAAACACTTGAAATTTTAGATGTAGGTTCCTTGGACATGGATCAAATATTTAATTTTATCTGAGCCTAAAACAATAAATGTTAAGGGGTCAAAATTGGGGTCAAAGTTGAGCTCAGCTTCTTAATCGGTTTTTGACCGAACATTTTGCTACCAAGGGGTAAAAGTTCAAAATATTTGACTTTTGCGGTCTCTAGCAAACTATTCAGCAATTTTTGCGTCTAAAAATTTGAAATTTTACATTAAGTGTATTCAGACATGCAGCAAGTTTTAAAATCAGTTTCTGGTGACAATTTGGCTGCTCAGAAGTCAAAGTTGAAAGAGTTAACCTTGCAAACTCTATTAAAGTCCTCCGCCAATTTTGGGTATCAAAACTTGAAATTTTAGATCTAGGTTACCTGGACACGAATCAAACGTTTAATATGTATATACATATGCACATGAAGTTATGAACAGTACATCGGCCTCGAGCAAAGCCGGGCTGAACTGTTAGTGTTATATATAACGTTTATTCCCCATCTTTAATTTTAATTTGTTTGCTTCACTTAACCATCATTAACTCCATTAGCAAGGAACACACCTTATGGCCAACGTTAACCGCGATAAAGACAGTTGAAATTTAATCATTTATTATAAAATATATACATGGAGAGATTGAATGGGAGATGAAGAGAATATGATTTCTGGCTCTAGATGAGCTTGATGAAGGATCAAATGAAAAGTTATAAATAGAAAAATAAGTGTTGTCTGTTGAAACTACTAAAGATCTTCACTTGATGTGCGCTTCAATTTTCCTTTTATTCTCATAGTAATCAATAGACTCTCCTCTCTGATAGGGGTTCATTTATTTCCTCTGGCTATAGATACTTTAAGTTTGGATCAAGTGAATTAACTTTAGCAGTGTTCTGAACTTCCCTCTGATCCTAACTTCCTTTATAATAACAGTCACATTTTTCTACTTCGTTTTTTATTTATTTATTGAAGTTGTTATTTGTTTATTCTCAAGAATGTCTTATCTTATCTACAAGTGAGATGTATTTATTAATTTATGTATATATATATTTTTTTCTTTTTACTTCCAGCAATTTTGAACTCGGATCAAGTAAAATAACTTTCACTGACTGTCTAAAGTTAATCTAGTGTTTGAAAAGTCTTATTTATTTGAGTTATATATTTTATATATATATTTATAGAAGCAATATTTTTTATATGTATCAAATAGAAGGTGCTTTAGGCATGCCAAAGGTCAGTCTTCCTTTAGCTATCAAAGTGGAACTACCAAATTGATTAGACCCTCATAGAGACTCTTTCTCTATCTCTCTATTTCTCTCTCTCTTTCTCTGAGTTCTCGTCTTAATTTGCGGTTCTTGTTTAATCATCTGTGATGTTTGTAGAATTTTGAGCTTAGCGAATGGCTGTGAGTTAGAAACATTAATAAGTGATTCCAACAAGGAATATTCCCAGCGTTTATCCGGCAAAATGTCTGTTCTTTTCCCAGTTATAATTGTATCTCGACGTTTTAGAAGATGGATGAAGGAAGCCTCATTATCGTAAATGTTTGGAAATAAACGTGCTCATCAAGTATAAAAAAAAATAATAAGTGAGAAGCAAGAGGTGAACAAAAAAGAAAAACAGTGAGGAAAATAGATATGCAAGAAGACGAAGAGAGAAAGAGAGAGGCTGATAGAGAAATATAAAGAAAAACAAAGAAAATAAGGATAGAGAGGTAAAAAAAAGAAGAAATAAATACAGAACTAGAAAGTTAAATGCACATAGAGAAATGAACAAGACAGAAGGATAGTTAAAAAAGATAGAGGGATAAAAAAGCATCTATAGAGAGATAGAAAGAAAGAGATATAGAAAGAAAAAACAGAGAGGGAGGAAGCGCAGGCAAAACAGATATATATATATATATATATATATATATATATATATATATATATATATATATATATATAGAGAGAGAGAGAGAGAGAGAGAGAGAGAGAGAGAGAAAGAGAGATAGAGACAAGGAGTACAAAAAAAAGGATGAAGAGGAATCAAGAGAAAGGAAGGAGAAATAAAAATAAAAATAAAAACACAAGGAAGAGAGAAAGAGATTGGAGCAAATAAACGCGATAGAAAATAAACATGAAATAAAGGGAGAGAAAAAACAAAGAAAGAAGGAAGAGAGGAAAGGAAAGACAGATAATATAGAAGCGAAGTGACACACACATATGTGTGCATCTATAATATAAAGCTGAATGTGTGTGTGTGTGTGTGTGGTCACGAATAAGCTCCTATACGGTTGACTATTTTAAAAAAACTGATTACATATAATGATAGAAGATGTATCGAGACACAGGAATGAGTATGTTTGATCTGGCAGAACGGTGGTTCATTAAAATTGTGGGGTCTGCGTTCGCGCCTGGTCCACAAAGTATGGAAATAAAAAATTTTAAAATAAAAAAAAAACGTTTACAAGTGTTTTTGATATAGATGTACATAAGACTACTTTGATAAGTATGTTTTAACTTAAATTAGGATGGTTTAATAAAATTGTGGGGTCTGCGTTCGCGCCTCCATAGAATGGAAATAGGCACAAACTTTAATAAAGACTTTTCATATCTATCTGCGTAAGTATACTTTGATAATTATGTTTCAGCTTGAGGAAATATGGTATAATAAAATTATAGGGTGTTCGTTCGCACCTGACCTCCATAGAATGGAAATATGTCACAAAGTTTAACAAGTTTTTTTTTTAATATAGAGCCACAGAATATTGCGATAAGTGTTTCAGTGTGAACAGGTATGGTATAATAAATTATGTGGTTTATCTATTTTATTTTTACTTTCATCATATTTTGCTTTGGTTTTGATACTCCCAAATTCAACCCATTTTACAACCCTTCCTTTTCATAACCTATCATACTTTCATAAATCAGAGTCCATTTTCTGTAGGCTGTATTTGAACCCAGTCAACGAGGGTATTTTTGCTAGTATATATATATATATATATATATATATATATATATATATATATAGATAGATAGATAGATAGATAGATAGATAAACAACGATAAAATAGAGATGCGGATTAGACAGAAAAACTAAAGCGGAAAACAAACCACAAATACAAATAGTAAAAGAAAGATAAAAAAAAGTAGGAATGGAGAAAATGAAAAAAAAAAAAAAAAAAGAAAATACAGAAATTATGTGAACGAAAAAAGAGAAGGAAGGTAGACGAATAAAATTAAAGGAAATAAAGCGAGAGTAACGCGAAGAAATTTATGGACTTAAGAGACTAAAGGAAACGAGAGAGAGTGAGTGAGAGAGAGAGAGAGAGAGAGAGAGAGAGAGAGAGTAATCAACGTGAAAAAAGGAAATGACACTGAAAAAAACATAAAATGTGTGTGTGTATAATTATTTTATGTATCTACATAAAATATTATGAGGAGATATAATATTTTATGTACCAATTATTAATTAGGTAGCCAATTCTAAGCCACACAAAATCTTCCGCATTTTATCACCGTAGGGAATCTTCTTATCTGGTCTTTTTATAAATACATTTTGTTTTTTGTTCACACACACACACACACACACACACACACACACACACATATATATATATATATATATATATATATATATATATATATATATATATATATATATATAAGAAATTCAATTCATTTCGTATTCCTTGTCGAATAATAAATTGTTGCAAAGTTTAAATTGAATTTTTATATAAATGCTCCGTTTCGAATATTTACATTTTTTCATTTGGTTAGGATTGTCTTATAAATTAATAATTATATTCGCTTTGTTTACAGCTTTGTTTACAAAATCGTTCACTTTGTAAACTTTAAAAACTTTTGTATTATATATATATATATATATATATATATATATATATGTATATACATAATATATATATATATGTATAAATATTATGTATATATATATCATATATATACATGTATATATATAGTATAGATGTATATATATATATACATATATATAGTATACATGTATATATATGTATATATATACATATATATATATATTAAATAGAAGATGAGGAATAAAAGTTAAGTATAACTTTATTATACCATGAGAACAATGAGAAAAAGTAAAACGGCAAAATTATTAAAAGGAAAAAAAAAATAGGCCATGGCATTTCGAAGCTAAATCTTCTGATGAGAAGCATTTAGTTTAAAAATGTAATGACTTAAAGAGTTTCTGTTTTTCTTAATTTCTCTCGTTTTCTTACTGCGCTTATAATATAATAAAGTTATATATTACTTTTATTCCTTATCTTTCATTTATTATATTTATTGATTACTTTTAGTAGTGTTGAGCTTAAAGTTTTGCTTTGTTAAAGGTATATCCTTTGCTAGCATAATTGTATATATATATATATATATATATATATATATATATATATATGTGTGTGTGTGTGTGTGTGTGTGTGCATGTGTGTGCGTGTGTGCGTGCGTATGTCTCCCTCTCTTTTACTCTCCAGATATACAGGGTGGAACGATAAATTTGTCACCCTAAAGAAAACAACTCTACAGCTTTATTTTAAAACTTTTAATACAAAAAATAAATTCAGGTAACTTTATTGTGTTGTAGACCTGACATCTATTCAATGTAGCCGCTTTCAGTCAATCACCGCCTCGATACCGGTCCGGAATTGGGAGTATGCATTTTCCACAAACGCCGGCGAGAGCTCGTTGAATATTAAGCAGATGGTTGCGATCAGGCTGGCTATGATGTTGTGGGAGATCATGTTGGTGATTTCCTCGACATGACCAGACGAAGGATAACCATAACTTTGGTCGGAAACTTTGTTTTCATCACCCTAGGCACGTCCTATTTATTCGTGGTAATCTAGCGATGCATTTTGAGGGTGCTGGAAATGGTCCTGTTGTCATAACTTGGATCGGCAGAGAGCATGAGTTGTACAGCGGCCCATCTCCGATCTTGCTCGTTGAACATTGTGTCACTTTAAGGCATCATATCAGACACCCATTGCTCTTGGGATTTGTACACAACTGGCCAACTAATAGATGGTCTGCAACAACAACAACAACAACAACAACAACAACAACAACAACGACGACAACAACAACAACAACAACAAAACGGCTTACATCAAAACGGAAATGGAATCGTGTTGTCTTTTCTTAGGCGACAATTTTTTCGTTCCACCTTGTCCACACACACACACACACACACACACACACACACACACACACACACATACACACACACACACATGTATATATGTGAAGATAGAGAGAGAGAGAGAGAGAGAGAGAGAGAGAGGGGGGAGAAGGAAAGGGAAAGAAAGAAAAAGAGAAAAGGTGAGACAGATTTAAAATTGTATTTCTCTTTGGTACTTGCAAAGTACATATATATATATATATATATATATATTAGAGAAAGAGAAAGAGAGAGAGAAAGTGAGTGCGTGTGTATGTGTGTGTGTGTATGAGAGAGAGAGAGAAAGAGAGAGAGAGAGAGAGAGAGAGAGAGAGAGAGAGAGAGAGAGAGAGAGAGAGAGAGAGAGAGAGAGATATTACTCTTTGCTATTTGCAATTTTTTTTATTGGCGTTTTGTCCTGGCATCAGGTAAATTGTATCGATTCGCACCAATATTGACATTTCTATTGAAGGCAACTTATCCCAGCTTCCGTTTTCTGTAATGAACCCAGTCCACCACATCACCGCGACTTCTTCATAAATGGCCATCGACCGAAAAAACAAAACAAAAAAACCCCAAAAAACAAACAAACAAAAAAGAAAAAACGAACAAAAAAAAAAAAACAAAAAAAAAAAAACAAAGAAAAAAAAAAGATCTTAAAATAAAAGCTAAATCTTGCCAGTGGAAGAACATTGCCAAAGATTTAGATGTTTGTCCCAAGATGAAGAAATTAAGGATGTAATTTGCCATATAAAAAAATACGGAACGAAATAATTTATAGAATTTAAGAATTTAACTATGTTATACATTGCTTGTCTTACAAAACTGTGAGTGAATAATATTCGATGTACATAAACGCATAGTCTATTCAAAAAGACGTTGAAGTATCGGCCTGTCTATTTGCTGCTGACTTAGAAACTAAAGCGAAGATATAAACCAAACTATGACACAGAGAACGTCACAGATTATGTAAAATTGACCTTCAATGTTAACCTTGAAGGTCAAAGAATTTATTTTTCTTTGGAGTATCCAATTGAACAGTTTCATAAAAGAGACGCTTTAATACGATCAGAATCGATCTCAGTTCCTTAATGATAATTTGGGATCTACGTTTCTATTAAATATTCGCTTCCTGGCCGGCGGGCTAGTATCGGTGCTGTTAGCGGTCATAAAGGGGCATTGTAGCAGCGAAACCTGAAAAATTTTAGTACAGGTTCAAGGATCTCAGACAACCATTTAGCCAATTCATGGAAAGAATGGGTCTTAAAGGTACCCCATTCTTGTGGATTAGGAAGCACATACATCCCAAGTCGCTGTGAACCCACGAGACGGACCTGTCGTAAGTATCCTTATTAATATATTTCTTAATAAGGATACTTACGAAATTAAAAATCCAGTTAGTATAATGCATCTAAAATTGAGAAAAGTGTCATTCTTATCTAAAAACAAAATCAGGTAAAATTTGGTAGCCATATTGTTTTTTTTTTGATTCTTCACATAAGAGTAACACTTTTCAAGCACCCTTTTCTCAATTTTAGATGCATTTTGCATTCGTCTATGATAGCGATCTTTATAAATTGCTCAATCTCGATCATAAATCCTATTCACTACTTTGATTCTCCTATCATCCTGGTTGATCTTGTTACATCTTAAGATCAGTCTGTTATGTTTGGGTCACTTGTGTCATATTTGACAAATGCAAACCAAATGTAAGGCATCAACCTAAGCTGTGTAAATGAAGTTGGGTACAATAAAACTGTTCACAAGCTGTTGAGTTAAAAGACTTAGGGAAGGAAGGATGTTGACAACCGTAGGTGGTTATTCATCATCCAGTATAACTATGAAGAAAGACTTTGGAACCATTTATGATATGTAAAATAAAGTTATCATAAGTCTTTTATTTACTCTTGCAAAGTTTGTGTTCATGCAAAAGTCAAACGAAATTTAGATTAGTAAACTGAACGCAAATTCTCAAAGTTTCTTGAAATCTTTTTGAATTGAAATTTATTGATTATTTTTTTCTGTCATTTTTGACGTTTTTTGGCTAACTCTAATCTTCTGGTGAAGTTTTAAACAAAAATCTGAAAAACAAAGAAAAAATGCTGATGTGCACATATAGTCCGATCAAGAACACCAGTGCAAAACAAACAAACAAACAAACAAACAAACAAACAACAACGAAATACGAAAGATAATCCCTACCCAGATTTTAAAGGAAAATGTAAAGAAAATGTAGAGTTTTTTGCAAAAAAAAAAAAAAAAAAAAAAAATTACGAAAAGCAACAACAGTTTAAAAAGAATTCATCAAATTGGATCGGTAATCAGTTTTATTTGCTAGCAAATAAGTGATTAGTTTATTTTGGCATTTATGTTCTTTCTCACGATCACTTTTCCATTTTCTCTTTATCTTCTTCCTCACTCTCCCTTTCTTTTTTGCTCTTTTTCTCTTTCCTTTTGTTTCTTTGTTTCTTTCCTCTCATTCTATAGCTTTTTCTATTTCTATCTCTCTTCCTCTTTTCTCTCCTATTTGTTCTTTTTCCTTTTACACTCTCTTACTCTCTTTCCCCCTTCTATCTTCCTATCGTTATTTTTCTCTATTTCTGCCCCTTTCTTGTTTTTTTTCTCTTTCCATATTCCTTTAATACTCTTTTCCCCTCTCTTCCTTTCTCCTGATCTTGCGCTCTCATTTCTACGTTTGTCTGGCGTATTGCAGTCGAGTCCCTCCAACCCGCATTTTCTTTTATATGCAAGCCAAAATCAAGAGAGAAAAAAAACAAATATCTCTTTAAAAAATAAAAATACACGCGAATGGTAAAGAGAGAGAGAGAGAGAGAGAGAGAGAGAGAGAGAGAGAGAGAGAGAGAGAGAGAGAGAGAGAGAGATTTAAAAAAGTCAAACAAAAAACATGAATGAGTGACAGATAACATTTTGACCGGCCATTTAAACAAATGAACAAAGTCTTAGATTTCAATTAGTAGATTAAGGGGAGATAATTTAGTTAAAATGGAAACAAGAAGGATCAATTATTTAATTAAAGAACAAATTAATGAATTCATTGCAATTTTAGAAAGTGGAGTCTCGTACAAATCGTAGAAAGTTTGTCACTTGATCTTCTTGAGTTGAACTTTGAAGAAAGAAAATAGTCAAAAAGCTGTTGAACAAATAGTGGGACTAAAACTAGTTGATTTGAGAAAATATATTTCCACGATAAGATTCTAGTTGAAGTTGTATGTTTATCAGGGGAAGGGTTGAGGGTGATTTGCCGTATTTCCAAGAACAAAAAGTCCTGTTTATGAATTTTTGAGATGAGAATTATTTTTTTAGAGGCAGCGAACTTTACATTGACAATTCTATTTTCTTTAATTGTATCTGTGGAAACTACCGGTTATTTTGAATTCAGCTTGGTTTTGCAATTCATCAATGAGCAGCATTTGAAAATTGAGCAAATCTATTTCGAAAACCACGGTTCAGTCCGAGCGATACATCGTACATTAAGTGTATTTGATGGTGCTCATAATAGACTATCAGAACGATTAATCAAAGAACCTGTGCATCGTTTTTGCACTGCGTTTATTCTAAACCAAAAAACCCACTTCTATAAACGTCGTTCAGCGTGCATGCTGAGTGTTGTGCAGAGTAGTGTTGATGATGCTGGAAATAGGTCAATTCGTCAAGTGCTCAACAATTACACTTGCACCCTTCGACTTTATGGAAAATTTTTGCGTAAAATCTTGATTTACACGCGCTTACACGATTCAACTTCTGCAAGAGTTGAATCCAAATGATCATCGTTCAAACCAAAATTTGTTCCAGAGATGAAAAACGCTTTTGGTTAAATGCTCATGTCATTAAAAAGGTTTTATCCTGCGCCCAACTCTCTTCCTAATTTTCATCAATGATCTTCCACATTCTTAAATCATTCGTAGACATTTATGCAGAAGACACTACCATCTATGCTAACGACAATGATTCTTTCTTTTCCAATCTTGAGCATGGCGAAGAGTGACTGGTTAATTTTAATGCATCTAAAACAAAGCCATCAACGCTCTGACTCCCATCTGGTCTCAATTAAAATGAATGGCTTCCATCTTGAGAAAGCATTATTTTGAAAAGCTACTGGGACAGACCTTCACTCCTGATCTGAAATGGAACGCATTCATCAAATCCGTTGCCAAGATCGCCCGATAAATGGTTGGATCATTATACCTATCCAGTAGATATCTCACTGCCGATGTAATCCTCTACCTTTCTAAGGGCCATGTACGCCCTAGGACTGAATATTGTTGCCACATCTTGGCAGGAGCTGCTCGAAGCGCCTGCCTTGACAGAGTTCAAAACCAGCTTCGAAACCTAGTGAGTAATGCTCTTTTCTCTTCCCTGGAGCTTCTTTCCCAAAGAAGAGAAGTCTGTCTCTGCTCTATTGTTATTTTCATGGCAATTTCTCGTCTGAGCTTCAATCTATGGTTCCTCCTTGCCAAACTTTCACAAAATACACTCGTCTAACTACAACGACTGTCAACAATTTCCTCCATTCTCTATCTGTGCTGCAGGCCTGCTTTCCAGCTGACTACAATATGGTCATCTTCAAGTCAATGTAAACTATTTTTTTGATGAGACTTCCTCTTAAATCAAATTATACCCAATTTTATGCGGAAAACACCACAATCTATAGCAACACTTCAAAGGCCAGCAATGAAAAGATCTTTCTGATTCTCTCTCCTCTTAATCTTGAGAACGTGCTGAATAGGGAAAAATATGGCTGGTTAATTTTAATTTTAATGCATTGAAAACCAAGTTTCTTTTCTTTTCATCATAATCGCTCTGACCCCCCATCACACCCCAATTGAAATTAATAACTTACGCCTTGAGGATGCTCCATGTCTTTAAAAACTTCTTGGACTGACTTTCACTTTTGATCTTAAATGGAACACATACATCAAATATGTTGCCAACATCGATGGAAAAATGGTGTGATTACTCTATAGCTCCAGTAGGTATCTCAGTGCTGATGTAATCTTCTATCTGTATAAGAGCCAGGGATGCCCTAAAATGGAATACTGTGGCTACATTTCGTAGGAGCTGCTCAGCGGGCACCATCCAGCCTAGATAGTGTTCAAAATTTGCTTTGATGCCCTTTTCTCTTCTCTGCAACCTCTCTCCTACAGAAGAGACGTAACGAGCCTGTCTCTGCTCTATCATAATTTTCATGACAAGTGACGGACTGAACTCCACTATATGCCCCGTCTTGACAAACTTTTACAAAAACACTCGACTAGCTACAACCACTATAAATGATTTCCCCCACTATCGATCTGCACCTGAATCTAAACACAGATTCCATCAACAAACCTCCTTTCCCAGAACTGCCCGCTAGTGAAATACTGTTCCGCTGGCCTGCTTCCCAGTTGAGTATATCATGGTAGCCTTCACATTTAATGTAAACAAGTTCTTTTCGAACCGTCCTTATAAATAATCAAATTCTACCCAATTTACACGATTAGCGAGTACCATACTACCACTTTACATTCATTAACCCTTATCCTCGAGTTGCCTTCAGGCCTTGATAAGTGGTGATTCTCAAGTAAACAAAAAATAAAGAATTACCGAATTTGGAGCTATGATAATCGACAAGACATTGTCGACACACCATTACACCCAGAAAATGTCACTGTTTAATGCGTTGGAATAATAGGTCCATTTTTTTCAAAGGTAATGATGGTCACAACGTAATAGTCAACGGTGAACGATACAGAAAAATAATCACCAACTTCTTCGTGCCTCAACTCGAAGGCATTAATATTGTGGGAATATGGTTTTAGCATGATCTGACCACATGACACACAGCGCATCATACGATCAATTTATTGAGAGAAACATTTGATGAACGAACAATTTCACCAAAAAAGACTTGTTCCGTCTGAAAGTATTTATAACTCTACAAAGTTAGCATGAAGTACTGTCGCCACAAGGTCCAAAAGAATCTCAAATCTACACATTCTACAGATATGGTGCTTGCATCCTTTGTAACTGGATCATAAACTCATAGACATAACATAATCTTTCCATTTCTCGATTAAAAAATAATAAAACTTTTCTTCTCAAATTCCACCCATATTCATTGGCGAAGCGCTGACAATTCGATTATTCCGGAATCTACCTTTTAATACATAAGCGAATGTTTCAGAACTTTTAACATATGGCGACACTCTCTAAAATAGGCAATTGTTTTAAAAAAAAATTGAATCAAATACAAACATAATGACCGCTCATGAACAGAAAATTAAATACTGATAACTTTACACTTACCTGTGCAATCATAACCACTACCCCCCCAATATAAACGGCTATTTTTGTTTTCTTTTACTTTGTTTTATAACGGTATTTTAAAAAATCTTTTATACTTTTTTTTAACATTTACTTTTAATGTAGGCGATTTTAATTGCTTACATATTTTCCTACAAACGTGTTGGGTTCGAATCGTGGTGTGAGATGTCTTTTTTTTTTTTCGATTTTTTAAAATTTAATATTGAAGCAGGGCCATTTAAGCCATTTTTCACGTAATCTTCGTTTTTCTGTTTTTTTTTTTTTTACTTCGCTTATTCTTAGGTTTTCATTAACACCACCACCCCCGACCAACTACACACACACACCCAAAAACACCCGGGTAGCCACCGATTTTTTACATTTTAATATCGAAACAGGCTTATTTAAGCCATTTTTCACATGTTATTTTTTGAAGGGGGGTATTTTTCAGAAGTTTTAACGTTCGTTTTTCTGTTTTCTTTTTTGTTTTTGTTTTTTCGATTTTTACATTTAACAATCACGTTTCCTATCTTGTTCACATATTTTTCGACTATGAGAGAGAAATAGAATGAGAGAAAGAGAGAGAGAGAGAGAGAGAGATAGAGAGAGAGAGAGAGAGAGAGAGAGAGAGAGAGAGAGAGAGAGAGAGAGAGAAAATACAAATTATTACAGGTTAATCTTCAACCTTTGACCCATCATCGCAATGTTGCATCCCTGTGGTGTTTTACAAGTACATTTACATGTAATTTAATGGAATGTGCTCCGATGAACTGATACTACTTATATCTCATCGACATTCATACTTCTGATTTACTCGACAAGCAGCAAAATCCAAGCCTTTCACCGTTGAGCTCCTTAGCCGCGTAAGACAAGCCCCAGTAGACATCACTGTGGCGATGGGACAGCTGCTGGAACTTGGTAAATAGTGCGAAACCTATTAAGTTATAAATTCGTTTTACATTCTGTCAAATATTGCGAGACTGGTGGCCGTTGCACAAGCCCAGATGTGGCTATTATACGCCATGCAACAACATATAAAAAAGACTATTGCAACCAATTCTTGTATCTTAAACTTCAAAAGTGAATTTCCCTACCGATACAAGCTTGCAATTATTAAAACAAAAACCTTATTAATCGAGCCAAATTGATCTCCTCAAATAAAAAATAATATCAAGCAAGTCGTGATTAGTAACCAATTCCCCAATTTCTTAGTAGATAGACAAATAAAACTACCAATTAGAAACCTAGACCAAACTAATAATAACCAATCTAGACCAAACTAATAATAACCAATCTAGACCAAACTAATAATAACCAAGTTAGCAATCCCCACCCCATCAATATACTCTATCGCAACCAACTACACCAGAACTTTAAATCAGATGAAAAGGTACTAAAAAATATAATACATCGATATATATATCCAGTCAATAATAATAAGATCGAATTTATCATCTACTTCAAGAAATTAACAACTGCTAATCTTATGATTAAAAACAACACTTCCCGTACAACAAAATCAGTCGATGAAACCAATGTAGTCTATTGATTCAATTCAAATGCTCCCTGGGAGAATGTATTTCCATCACTAATAGCTGCATTGGACACACGACCAATACATGTTGATTCTGTAGAGATATAAGATGCTGGCATATATTTAATTTCTTTAAAATTTACTCAACAATAAAATCGTCTTTCGGAAGAGTCTCACCCTATAAGAGTCTCGACTATGTATATATTTACGTGTAAATGAAATATATTTACTAGTATGCTAATTCAGTGATCTCCTTACTACCAGGAATTTCCATGTTAAGATTTAGCATTCATTTTGGATTTAAAGTACAATATCCTTTTTCTGGCCTTTTCCCACTGTTTCCAACGTAATAGATGTATGAAAACTAAAGCCGCTTTCAGGACTGCCAGCAACCATTGTAAGAAAGTAATAAAGAATGCAAGAGAGTTGTATGCTCAATCTGTTAAGTCCAAAGTAGCTGAGCAGCGGCTTGGTTCCCACCAGTTTTGGCAAATAGCAAACAGAATCCTGAACAGAAGCGTGTGCTCCATCCCAACTATTATCAATGGACCTGAGGTAATCTCATCAGCATCAGACAAAGCCAAACTCTTTGTCAAGAACTTCGCAGCTAATTCTACCCTTTGCGATCAAGGCTACCAACCCCCAATATTTCCTCCTGTATCAGAAAACACGCTATGTGATATACGTATATCTGTACGTGATGTTGCCAAGCTAATCAAAAACCTTGATTCCAGTAAAGCAACTGGCCCTGACGGTATTCCAATTATAGTACTCAAAAAACTTCAACCTGAACTAGCGCCCATACTTACAAAACTGTTTAAACGTTGTCTTAAGGAGAATAGTTTCCCATCTCCCTGGAAAATTTCATCAGTATGCCCTGTATTTAAGAATTCAGGTGATCGCTCATCACCCTCTCAGTACAGGCCAATAAGTCTCCTGTGCGTCATGAGTAAGTTGCTGGAATCTGTGTTAAATACAGAAGTAATCAACCATCTCCACAAAAATAACCTTCTTAGTGACACTCAATATGGTTTCCGTTCTGCTAGATCTACAGCAGATGTGCTTACAGTTATATCTCATAGGATTAGCAAATCTCTCGACGGAGGCAACCTTTCTAGGGCAATTGCTCTTGACATATCTAAGGCCTTTGATAGGGTATGGCATAAAGGTTTACTTCATAAGATCTCTAGCTATGGTATTGCTGGAAATGTCTTCTCAATTATTAAATCATTTCTTTCTGATAGGTTCATAAGAGTAGTAGTTGAGGGGCAAAAATCAGAAGCTCACAGTATTAATGCCGGTGTCCCTCAGGAGGCCATCCTGGGCCCAACTCTTTTCCTGATCTACATTAATGATCTTCCAAATCACATCCTTACATCATTTGTAGACATCTATGCTGACGACACTACCATTTATGGTAGCACATCTAAGACAGTAAACGACCAAGTTCTCTCCAATTCTCTCTCCTCTGATCTTGAGCACGTAGTACAATGGGGTAAAGAATGGCTGGTTACTTTTAATGCATCTAAAACCAAGCTTCTCTCTTTACATCATCAACATTCTGATCCACATCTGACATCAATTGAAATGAATGGCTTTCGTCTTCAGGAGGCCTCAAGTTTTGACAAACTTCTTGGCTTGACCATTACTCCTGATCTTAAATGGAACACGTACATCAAATCTGTTGCCAAGGCCGCTGGAAAAATGGTGGGATCTTTCTATCGATCCGGTAGATATCTCACTGCTGATGCTATTCTCTATCTATATAAGAGCCAGGTACGTCAAAGGATGGAATACTGTTGCCACATCTGGGCAGGAGCTGCTAGAAAGGACTTGGCCTGCCTTGATAGAGGCCACTCAAGGATAAGGGTTAAAGAGTGTACAGTAGAAATTGGACATTATAGTAATCATTAGTAATGAAAATTTGGTAAAGTTGATAACTTATATGGAACGGCTCATCAAGAACTTATTTACGTTAGACTTGAAGACAACCATATTGAAGTTAGCCGGAAGCAGGAAAATGGAAGACAATTCCACAGGCGTGCAGTTCTAAGAAAAAAGCTTTGTTCATGGAATCTACGTTTAGGTTTAGGCACAGACAAAGAGTGGGGGAAATTATTGATAATGTTTTCAGCTAGCGAGTGTTTCTTGTGAAAGTTTGGCGAGGGGGGACCATAGACTGAAGCTCAGTCGAACACTTTCCATGAAAATAACGATACATCAGAGACAAACTCGCAACATCTCTTCTGTGAGATAGAGGTTACAGAGAAGAGAAAAGGACATCTCCTACGAGGCTACGAAGTCTATTTTGAACTTTATCAAGGCAGGACAAGTCCTTTCTAGCAGCTCCTGCCCAGATGTGGCAACAGTATTCCATCCTTGGACGTACCTGGCTCTCATAGAGAATGCATCAGCAGTGAGATATCTACTGGATCGATAGAAAGAGCCCACCATTATTCCAGCGGCCCTGACAACAGATTTGTATGTACGTGTCCCATTTAAGATCAGGAGTAACGGTCAAGCCCAGAAGCTTGTCAAAACTTGAGGCCTCCTGAAGACGAGAGCCATTCATTTTAATTGATGCCAGATGTGGATCAGAGTGTTGATGATGTAAAGAGAGAAGCTTGGTTTTAGATGCATTAAAAGTAAGCAGCCACTCCTTTCCTAAATGTACCACGTGCTCAAGATCAGAGGAGAGAATCGGAGAGAACTTGGTCGTTTACTGTCTTAGATGTGCTACCATAAATGGTAGTGTCATCAGCATAAATGTCTACAAATGATGTAAGGATGTGATTTGGAAGATCATTAATGTAGATCAGGAATAGAGTTGGGCCACGGATGGACCCTCGACGGACTCCAGTATTAATACTATGAGCTTCTGATTTTTGCTCCTCAACTACTACTCTTATGAACCTATCAGAGAGAAATGATTTAATAATTGAGAAGACATTTCCAGCTATACCATAGCTAGAGATATTGTGAAGTAAACCTTTATGCCATATCCTATCAAAGGCCTTAGATATGTCAAGAGCAATTGCCCTAGAAAGGTTGCCTCCGTCGAGAGATTTGCTAATCCTATTAGATATAACTGTAAGCACATCTGCTGTAGATCTAGCAGAAAGGAAACCATATTGAGTGTCACTAAGAAGGTTATTTTTGTTTAGATGGTTGATTACTTCTGTATTTAACACAAATTCCAGCAACTTACTCATGACGCACAGGAGACTTATTGGCCTGTACTGAGACGGGGATGAGCGATCACCTGAATTCGTAAATACAGGGCATACTGATGAGATTTTCCAGGGTGATGGGAAGCTATTCTCCTTAAGACAACGTTTAAATAGTTTTGTAAGTATGGGCGCTAGTTCTGGTTGAGTACTATAATTGGAATACCGCCAGGGCCGGTTGCTTTACTGGAATCAATGTTTTTGATTAGCTAGGCAACATCACGTACAGATATATGTATATCACATAGCGTATGCGGATGTATATACATTCAATACAGTTTATTTACTCGGACCATACGTAAGGAGACAGTTTAAACAAAACGATGAATGACATTTTCTTGTGGGGTTACCAGACAAAAGGACACATACCTTATTTTCTTCCCTTTTCCTTTTCATAGTTCTTTCACGGTTGTGATGCTGCAGCAAACTCTTTATTTAAAGGAAAACACTAGGACGCGAATTATATTTTTTTTTATTCAGGTTCCTGAACCCTCTAGAAGATATGCAAACGTTTCTTGTGTTCTACATGTTGCTATATTGCGCTCGTTAACTTCCTCGGACGTCAAGAGACCAAATCATAATCGGAGCCCAAAACTCTCAGTCCAACTCTCTGACTGTCCGCTTATGTGTATATACTCTTTCTCTCTCTCTCTCACACACACACACACACACACACACACACACACACACACACACACACACTCACACAATATATTTAATAAACCACCGTTCTGTCAGATCAAACATAACCATTCCTGTGTCTCGATTCATCTATCATCATATGTAATCAGTTTTTTAAAAATAGTCAACCATATAGGAGCCTATTCGAGACCAGACACACACACACACACACACAGGCATCCAGCTTTATATTATAGATATATCTTTTGTTTACCAACACAAGTCACAGGTCAATCCTACCAATGGTTTCGTAAAACTATTAAAGTATTTATTTATTCTTAAATGGACTTTTTGTTTATATAAGTTTACTATAAATAATCCAGCGAGGTCGCAGCCGAGATTGAACACTCTACACGAGTTTGTAGAGTAATTCAAATCTTGTCGGTAGCTGAATACTTGATGCTTCGCCAGAGCTATCAAGGGTATTTTTTTTATCGTGACGCCATCATTAGATGGGATTCTTACCACAGCTTTAGAGAGTCCCATCTACCTTCGAGAGAAGGATAGACGGCGCCAGTTTCTCAACCTGGTATTTTACCTCGCGATACAAACAGCGACTCCAAAATGGTCACCCATCTGGTACTGGCCAGGCTCAACGTTGCTTAACTTCTTTGATCCGGCGTATCAACGGGATTGTGTCGTATGCTAGTTTAGAAATAACATTTCAAATCTATTTTATTAAGACTCAAAATCGATTTGAACAACATCCTATTCTCTTGGTGAAAGGTTTTATACTTTAAAACACAATTAACAATCGCATTGCCATCTTTAGCGTCACTCCCTGGCCATTGCCGTCGCCCGGGAATCCCATTATTCAACAATCTTAAAATATGTGAAAGAACTAACCCTAACCCCAAGTCGCCATTTTTCAGGACGGTCTTCATTTTTAATAGTGCTGCTATCTCTGAAGCTTCTTTCACACAGAAGACTCATTGCTAGTCTTTCCATACTCAATTGTTATTTTCATGTAAGTGCTCGACTGAACTCCCATCTCTGGCTTGTCCTGTAAAACTCGTCTAGCAACCATCATTTCAAATACCTTTCCAGCGTCTTGTGTGTAGAAATAACTTGTTATCTATAGAACACAATACAATGAGACTGCTTCCTTGCAGATTCCAACATGGTCATTTTTAAGTCCGATGTCAACAAATACTTGTCGATCCGTCGATTTAAGTAATAAAATATAATCACAGCGCAAGAAAATTCGTTTGAAGTTCAAATACGCCATTCTTTTTTGCGAAATGACCTCTTTAAACAAAGTTCAAATTCGCCATTCTTTTGTTTTTAGGAAATGACCTCATTTCACCCGTCGTTTCCAATCATCTCATAATAATGTTCATAATGTGACTGAAAATTTTATCAAATTTATCCTCGAGTGACTTTTCATTTTGATAATTACTTCTATGTTAGCATAAAATGCATAGATTCCAGTAATTTTCTCTTACAAAAGGGTCTCTTTGAAAGTTCAAATTCGCAATTCTTTGCTTTAATTGGACTATTGTTTCATCCATTTCAGCTGATGTAACCTCTGATCTTCAGTTGTCCAACTCGAAAATATTTCTGTCAAACTCGGGAATTTGAACGGAACACTTTATTTAATCACCGAGGATAGAATGCTATTGCACAATCAATCATGACCGGGCCAGACTCTTAAGTAATACGCAATTGTATTCTTAGTATCATCCGCGCTTAGCGTTGAAACTTCAACCTTTAGAAGAGTATCACTTATAACTAGTTTGTGCCTAGCACTTTATTCGTTACGCCACAGATTCTTGCGAAATTCTACCCGGTCATGACTACTGAAACGAAACATGCTACTGCCGTGGAGTAAATTCCGTGCAGATTCTCGAGTTTGTCAGAAAGATTTCCCAGTTCGACACACCCCCGAAGAAGGTCGGTGGTTATATCAACCGAAGCGTTGTACGAATAACATTGAAGATGACAATGGTAGTCCGAATAATCCTAATAATGCAGAGGTGATATTTTCTTAACAAATGTCAAATTTGCCATCCTTTCTTGCAACATGACTTTTTTAGACAAAGTTCAAATTCGCCATTTTTTCTCGGAAAATGACCCCTTTAAAATAGTTCAAATTCACCATTTTTTTCTCGCAAAATGACCCAGGTGAACAAATTTAAATCATCGCTATTCTTGCGAAATGATCTTTTCAAACAAAGTTCAAATTCGCCATTCTTTCTCGAAAAATGAACTTTTTTAAAACAATGTTTAAATACGTAACTCATTCTTGCAAAATGACCTTTTTAAACAAAGTTCATATTCACAATTCTTCCATGTGAAAGACCCCTTTAAACAAAGTTCAAATTCGTGATTCTGTCATTACTCTGCTTCCAATTAATCCAGGTTCACGTTAAAAACATAAACCCAAAGAGAAAAACAAAATGGCTACCGATTCATGACTTGCTAAAAATGCATTGTTCGTTTCTTTTCTTTTTTTTTTTTGATATAAAATATTCCGAACACACAAGAATGAATGACTTTTCAATTTCCCTTCCGTTGTGTCAACCATAATTTAGCATTTACTTTTGCTTTTATTTCATCAATAGTTTTAACCACTTTTGATTATGTAGGTATTTTGTGCCGCAGAAGAGATTTCTATCTTTCTGCTTTCATGAATTCTTCTCAAGATGACAATAAAACGACAAAATTACACCGTTTTCATCTCTTTGTTTCAAGCCATCAGGATTAATGAAAACTTGTTTCCTGTTGTTTACCGGGGCTTATCACTTTTATCCGTTACTTTTTTTATTATATAAAGCCAAATGGAAGCTTGAATATATATATATATATATATATATATATATATATATATATATATATATATATATATATATATATCAGTGTTGGGACGATTAATCAGAATCGGAATCAGGATTCGGAAAAATCGAGGAATTTGGGGGTATCAGAATCAGTATTGGAATCGAAAAAGTTGGTGTCTATTTTCCGATTCCAAACGATTCTTATACTTGCCTTTTTTTATTTGATTTTGTTTAAAGCAAAATCTTCCATTGCTGTTTATAATGATAAAATAATGAATATTTATTGATTTTAAAATACCTGTAAAGATAAAATCTATAAATCATCCAACGCCAGTGTATTTTTACGTTTAGGAAAAATACCTGCACATTTAATATATGTTTTTTTTTTTTTTTTTTTTTTTACAAAAATCAGGTAAAATAACACCTCTGTAGTTAAATATTTAGAGATTTATAAATAATTGGAATCGGTAATTGTATCGGAATCGGGAATTAAATACGGACCTGGTAATTGTATCGGAATCAGGAAAAATATTGGAATAATCGTGACCAAAAATAAAACTAAGGAGGTTTCACGAGTACTATTGACATTATCCGTTCCTGGAAAAGCAAACTTTCATTTACTCATGTAAAATTATAATGTTGTGCGTGTGTATTCGTAAATACACGCGCAAACACTACTACAGGGTCTATCCCTTGTCTTTAAAGATTGTGTGGAGGCATTAGCGTAGGCGTTAGATTCATAACTGATTTCAAATGTGAATGTTACATTTTCTGTTTTTGTTTTCTTTTAGGGGAAGCCGACATAAACAGAAGCTGAAGAGAGACAAGCATAAAAGATCTACTGTCGATCCAATTTTTGGATTTGAGACCGAGGGTGCGGATGCTAATCTTATCTTCTGTATTACATAGATAAAAAATAATAATTTTTTTTTAATTTTCTGAATATTCGAGGTCTCTTCCACAAAACCTTACACACACGCCATATATATATATATATATATATATATATATATATATATATATATATATATACATTATATACACAATAAACTTATATATGTACATAATATCCACGTACATACACGCACATATAGGAATGCATACATACATATGCATTCACACACACACACATACACACATACAAGCATATATATATATTATGATCATATACATTCAATACATATATTGTATAATGCTTTATTTATTTTGAGCGTGTGTATATATACATATATGTGTATATATATAGATAGATATAGGTGTGCCTTCATAAAATATGGGTGTAACTATATATATATATATATATATATATATATATATAACCACATATATGTATATAATATTATAGTTACACACATATATACATATAATATATACATATATATTCATATATATATATATCTTCATATACATATATGCACATATAAATATACGTTTATACATATATGAATATATGCTTGTTTATTCATATATTTGTGCATATATGTTTATATATATATATATATATATATATATATATATAGATAGATAGATAGATAGACAGGTAGATAGATAGATAACTTTTTCCTAACGGCTTTAGGGCATAGGCTTGGATCGTGCACGAGGTGGTTTGCGTTGTGGGTGGGGTTGCCGTGAGTCATGTAAAGAGAGAAAGAAAGTGGGTGTGGTTAGAAATGCTCCTCCATTTTAGATGGGTTTGAATGAATGAAGGGATGACAGCCGGGAACAAGGAGTTAATTACCAAGTATCCAGGAAGGATCATGAATTTATTTTATTTTTCTTCACCAGTTAAAGATTTTTGTAGATGATCAAATTACATCTATGGATGTGTGTCTTTGTGTAGATTCTTTGTCCTTCCATGTGTTTTATCTGACAGGATTATGAGTACATATATTTTCTTTATGTATGCATGCATGTATTCTAGACCTAGGGGCGCATAAGCCCCCATACCAAATCATTTTTCAGCATTTATTTACAATTTCATATATAAACTTATCTTGAGGAGGTTAAAAGTAAGACACGGATAGCATTTAAGCAGACACGTAAGGATTTCCTTCAGACTATTCAATTTTCATTTGCTATTATCGTATTACTATTCAATTTTCATTTGCTATTATCGTATTACTATTCAACTATCATTTGCTATTATCGTATTACTATTCACTTATCATTTGCTATTATCGTATTACTATTCAACTACCATTTGCTATTCTCGTATTACTATTCACTTATCATTTGCTATTATCGTATTACTATTCAACTAACATTTGCTATTCTCGTATTACTATTCACTTATCATTTGCTATTATCGTATTACTATTCAACTATCATTTGCTATTATCGTATTACTATTCACTTATCATTTGCTATTATCGTATTACTATTCAATTATCATTTGCTATTATCGTATTACTATTCAATTATCATTTGCTATTATCGTATTACTATTCAATTATCATTTGCTATTATCTTATTACTATTCAACTATCATTTGCTATTATCGTATTACTATTCAACTATCATTTGCTATTATCGTATTACTATTCAATTATCATTTGCTATTATCGTATTACTATTCAATTATCATTTGCTATTATCGTATTACTATTCAATTATCATTTGCTATTATCGTATTACTATTCACTTATCATTTGCTATTATCGTATTACTATTCAATTATCATTTGCTATTATCGTATTACTATTCAATTATCATTTGCTATTATCACATTACTATTCAATTATCATTTCCTATTATCGTATTACTATTCAACTATCATTTGCTATTATCGTATTACTATTCGCTTATCATTTGCTATTATCGTATTACTATTCAATTATCATTTGCTATTATCGTATTACTATTCACTTATCATTTGCTATTATCGTATTACTATTCACTTATCATTTGCTATTATCGTATTACTATTCAACTATCATTTGCTATTATCGTATTACTATTCAATTATCATTTGCTATTATCGTATTACTATTCGCTTATCATTTGCTATTATCGTATTACTATTTGCTTATCATTTGCTATTATCGTATTACTATTCAACTATCATTTGCTATTATCGTATTACTATTCAACTATCATTTGCTATTATCGTATTACTATTCGCTTATCATTTGCTATTATCGTATTACTATTCAATTATCATTTGCTATTATCGTATTACTATTCAATTATCATTTGCTATTATCGTATTACTATTTAATTATCATTTGCTATTATCGTATTACTATTCAATTATCATTTGCTATTATCGTATTTCTATTCAATTATCATTTGCTATTATCGTATTACTATTCAACTATCATTTGCTATTATCGTATTACTATTCAATTATCATTTGCTATTATCGTATTACTATTCGCTTATCATTTGCTATTATCGTATTACTATTCAATTATCATTTGCTATTATCGTATTAATATTCAATTATCATTTGCTATTATCGTATTACTATTCAATTATCATTTGCTATTATCGTATTACTATTCAATTATCATTTGCTATTATCGTATTACTATTCAATTATCATTTGCTATTATCGTATTACTATTCAATTATCATTTGCTATTATCGTATTACTATTCAATTATCATTTGCTATTATCGTATTAATATTCAATTATCATTTGCAATTATCGTATTACTATTCAATTATCATTTGCTATTATCGTATTACTATTCAATTATCATTTGCTATTATCGTATTACTATTCAACTATCATTTTCTATTATTGTACTATTATCATAGTACATCTTCTATTCAAAGACTTATGGAAAAGAGATATGAAAGAGGTCGGCGTAGACCTTAGCAGCTGGGAGGCACTTGCCGATCAGCACCATCTGTGGAAACACTAGGTCACCAGCGGTCTCAAGGGGTTAAACATCAGTCGTGGCAGGAGTAGTGAGCCTGACTGAAAGAACGACTTCTGGAATGCCTCTTAGGAGTCCAATTGTGTGAGCGTGTCAACGAACCTCGTCACAGACTCTTTCATCTCCTCAATTGTCTCATAACGACAGCCTCTAAGGCTTGAGCTTAGGGGATAACCAAAAGTCACAGGGAGCAAGGTCTGGACGATAGGGATGGTACGGCACTGTCTTGATGCCCATCTTGGTCAAATAGTTTGTGACAAGGATGGAGTTGTGGACTGGTGTAGTGCAAATATCTTTTGGAGATTAAAACAAATGGTGTAAGAAAAAAAGAAGAAAAATTGGCTAGTTGGAATCAAATACATTACCATCCCATTTCTTTTTATTATTAAATTTTCACCCCTAAAAAAGTCCATTACCACTTTGATGTAGGGGGCTACTATCAGGGAAATAAGCTACAGAGGTACTATGTGGGGAGTTGGGCAGCAAGATGTCGGTTCACGTTACACTTGAACTTCTACATGTCAGTACAGTTGGGGAAGCAGGAACGTGGAAGGGAATTAAAGGTGTAGCGGTTCTGGGGAAGAAACTACTGAAGTAGAAGGCTCTCTTACATCTAGGGATCTCAACTGTGAAGGGGTGGGATTTTGCTGCTTGTCGGGTTTGCCGGGGGTATTTACGTCGAGGTAGTACAAGTGCTTGCAGTTTGTCGGAGCATACTTGTAGAACAAGCAGAGGGATGCTACATGTTCTCGATGGGACAGAGGCTGAAGCTTAGATGACAGTTCAAAACCTATCAGGTTGGCGATGGATTGTTTTTTTTCCGCAATCTATGGCACACTCTTCTGTAGACCATTAATTAACTTTTAAAGGTACCAATGTACCCAATGAACGTTTGCATTTTTCGTCTCTCTTTTCTTTTTATATTGCCATACGAGCTTAAGGTTATTATTAGAATACAAGTAAATACAACGTTTTTGTATGTATTTTAATAAAAATTAATCCATACAAGGCATGAAATCACTTGATCTTAGAAGTTAAACGACCAAGTTCTCTCCGATTCTCTCTCCTCTGATCTTCATCACGTGGTACAATGAGGAAAGGAGTGGCTGCTTACTTTTAATGCATCTAAAACCAAGCTTTTATCTTTACATCATCAACGCTCTGATCCCCATCTGAAATCAATTGAAATGAATGGTTCTCGTCTTGGGGAGGCCTCATGTTTTGACAAGCTTCTGGGCTTGACCTTTACTCCTGATCTGAAATGGAACACGTACATCACATCTGTTGCCAAAACCACCGGAAAAATGGTGGGGTCCTTCTATCGATCCAGTAGATATATCACTATAGATGCAATTCTCTATCTATATAAGAGCCATGTACATCCAAGGATGGAGCACTGTTGCCACATTTGGTCAGGAGCTGCTAGAAAGGACTTGATAGACTTCGTAGCCTCGTAGGAGATGTCCTTTTCTCTTCCCTGCAACCCCTTTCTAACAGAAGAGGTTTTGCGAGTTTGTCTTTGCTTGATCGTTATTTTCATGGAAAGTGCTCGACTGAGCTTCAATCTATGGTCCCCCCTCATCAAGAAACACTCGGCTAGCTGAAAACACTATCAATAATTTCCCCACTCTTTATCTGTGCCTAAACCTAAACGTAGATTCCATGAACAAAGCTTCTTTCTGAGAATTGCACACTTGTGAAAGTGTATTCCGTTTTCCTGCTGTTTCTCAGCTGACTACAATATGGTTGTCTTCAAGTCCCGTGTAAACAAGTTCTTGATGAGACGTTCCACTTAAGTTAACAAATTTACCGAATTTCCATTACTAATGATTACTATATTGTCCAATTGACTACTGTACATTCTTAACCCTTATCCTCGAGTGGTCTCTTGGCCTTGATAAGTGGTGATACCTATGTAAAAAAAATTCATCTTCAAGGTACTAGAAATGTTTTCTCAATCATTAAATCATTTCTCTCCGATAGGCTTATAAGAGTAGTGCTAGATGGACAAAAATCGGAGGCCTGCAATATAAATGCTAGAGTCCCTCAGGAGTCAATCCTGGGCCCAACTCTCTTCCTGATCTACATCAATGACCTCCCTAAACACATACTTAAATCATTCGTTGACATCTATGCTAATGACACGACCATCTACGGAAACACATCAAAGGCTGTAAGTGACAAAGTTCTCTCTGATTCTCTCTCCTCTGATATCGAGCGCGTGGTTCAGTGGGGGAAGATGTGGCTGGTTACCTTTAATGCATCCAAAACCAAACTCCTATCCTTACATCATCAACGCTCTGATCCCCAGCTGGCATCAATTGTGATGGATGGCTCTCGTCTGGGTAAGGCCCCGTGTTTTGACAAGCTTCTGGGTTTGACCTTTACTCCTGATCTGAAATGGAACACGTACATCAAGTCTGTTGCCAAGATCGCTGGAAAGATGGTGGGATCCTTCTACCGCTCCAGAAGATATCTCACTACTGATGCAATTCTCTATTTATATAAAAGCCAAGTACGTCCAAGGATGGAATACTGTTGCCATATCTGGGCAGGAGCTGCTAAAAACAGCCTATCCTACCTTGACAGAGTACAAAATAGATTTCGTGGCTTAGTGGGGGATGCCCTTTTCTGCTACCCTGCAACCTCTCTCCCACAGAAGAGACGTTGCGAGCCTATCCTTGTTTTATCGTTATTTCCATGGCAGGTGCTCGTCTGAACACCAATCTCTGGTCCCCCCCTCGTCAATCTTTCACGAAAAACACCCGTCTCGCTGAATCCACTGTGAAAATCTTCCCCTACTTTATATCTGTGCCTAAATCAAAACGCGGATTCCATGAACAAAGCTTCTTTCTTAGAACTGCACGCCTGTGGAACTCTGTTCCGTCTGCCTGCTTCCCACCGGACTACAACTTGGATGTGTTCAAGTCCAACGTTAACAAATTCCTAATGAACCGCCCCCTTAAGTAAACACTTCGTCAAATCTCCACACTAACGTAATGTACTTGCAATAACCCTTATCCCTGAGTGGCTTCCGGGCCTTGATAAGTGGTGATCACTGTGTAAAAAAAAAAAAGATAAAAAAAACTATCCAAAAATAACTGTAAGATGGAGTAGATTTTGGCTAAGAAAACGACATTTCTTCTTCCTTTGATAGAAACATCGCTCATGGAATTTGAGGACTAAAAAAAAAAAAAAAAAAAATAAGAGAAGTGAGAATTACGAGAAACCGTTGAAAGTAAAACCAAAGTCCACTTGGAATTAATCATAACGTTGAAAGGTTACTGGAGCTCATCTACATAGATATTGCCGGGTTCTTTTCGAGAGGATGGGTTTCTCGCTATTTCTATCTTTTTTTAATTTTTTTTTTAAATGTTAGACTTTTTATTTTTTTTAAAACTGATGAAAGTTATAGGCCGTCGCTTAAAAATAGGTGCTTTATGTCAAACTTCTAGAGTAAATGTGATACTGTGGTGACTGATTCGTATTAATCCCTATAAATCCGTACATGCACACTGAAAAGATACCATAAAACTTAGGTCACTACACCTCAGCATAACAAAGGTCCATACAAAATTTCAGCCAAATCGAACCGGTGGTTACCAAGAAAATTTCTAGAATAAATATTATATTGTTGTGACTAATTCCTATTAATTCCTATTAATTCCCAACTGTGCAATGAACAGATACAATAATACTTAGTTCGCTGCACCTTATCATAAAAAGGCTCATGCAAAATGTCAACCAGATCGGACTAGTAGTTTCCAAAAAAAAAAGGTTGAACGGACAGACAAAACAAAGAAATATGAATAGGTTATTCATCAATAAAAATAAGTACAGAACATTACAATTAAGAGTTACAAATAAATAAATAAATAAATAAATAAATAATCTAGTGAATATATTTATATAGAATTCAGTTTTATGAGTTTTATGACTTCTGTAATTTTCTCGGAAATCGCATGTACACTAAAATGGAAAAACTATTAATAGATAAAAAAAAAGAGAATTTTCTGGAAAGGAGAAATTCACTGTTTAGTTATATTAATGCATACAAAAAAAAAAAAAAGGTACTCGGTAGAGAAATGATAGTAGAGGGTGCAACAATTAAATTATCACCCTAAAATAAAACAAGACACTACAGCTTAGTGTAAAAAAATTTATTGAAAAATTCAGGTAACTTGATTATGTAGTAGAGCTCACATTTATTTAATGTAGTCGCCTGCAGCCTCAATCACTGCCGTACTGTGAGCATGCCTTTCCCACAAGCAGCTCAGCGAATACTTGCCAGATGGCGGTAATCAAACTGGTTTTGGTGTTATGGGAGGTCATGTTGGTGATATTCTCGAAAACAGTTTTTTGCGTTTGTTGCAGACCATCTACTAGTTGGCCAGTTGTATACAAATCCCAAGAGCTATAGGAGCTTTCTATCATGTCTGAAAGAAACGCAATGTTCAACGAGTGAGATCGGAGATGCGCCGCTGTACTACTTATGCTCTCTACCAAGCCAACTTATTACAATAAGACCATCGCCACCCCTCAAAATGCATCGCTGGATTGTCACAAATAACAAGTGATGAAAACAAATTTTTCAAGCCACAGTTATGGTTTTTAGTGTGGTTTCAAGTGAGGGCCACATAGTGCCACCTCACATCTTCAATGTCAACTTGAACGTCAACACTAATATGCACCTGGAGTATGGTGATCTTTTGGTGCAATCAGGTGGCCACTGGTAGACCCTGGTATACCAGTAGGACTCAAAGCCGTCCTACAAGTCCAAAAAGACCCAGGCTTGGCTTCAGAAATAATGCTACGACGTTGTACCCTTTTCTAACTGGCCCTCCTCGTCCCCCAACCTAAAACTGCTGGACTATCTCTATTGGTCATACGTCGAGAACATCACCAACATGAACTCTCACAAAGCCAGCCTAATCGCTGCTATCCGCTAAGTATTCCCCGAGCTCCCGCTGGCGATTACAAAAAAAAAAAAACATGCTCCTGGTTCCGGGCCGGTATTGAGACGGCGATTGAGGCTGAAGGCGGCTACATTGAATAGATGTCAGCTCCACTACATAAGCAAGTTACCTAAATTGACTTTTTAAATAATTTTTTAAAAATAAAGCTGTAATATATTATTTTAATTATTGTCTGAAGATAGCAGTTTCAAGCCGGTCAAAGGATTAGTTGGCCAAAACGTGATGAGACGACAACAACTATGGAAGGCAGTGATTACTGAAGATACATTTGAAGATTCAGCATTCCTATCCCGTCGCAGTTAAGAACCTGACGAAGGCCAGAGGACTAGTTGGCCAAAGCGTCCTGAAATGAGGATAATAGTCCGCAAATAAATGAATAAATAAATAAATAAATAAATAAAATAAAGCGACAAATTTATCGTTCCACCCTGCAGAACATGCGTGTTTACACACCACTTGATTTGTACATCCTTGCATTTGAACATTGAAATGTTTTATATTTGCATTAAATTTGATCCCATAGTAATTAATCACCAATTAAACAGTATTGCCCGATTTTAACTCTCTTCTTAAGCGTACGTTTAAAAGCTGACACATATTAAATTAAATCGAAATAATGCGATAGGTTTTAATCATTGGGATAAGGATTCTAGATATAGGGTTTATTAGAATTATTTGTTGATTTTAATCTTCGTAAGGGAACATAAAAGTGCTGCAACGCTGTTGTAGTTTTGGAATTACTTTTACCTGTCCTGGGGCAGGTATTCTTCTAGTCTCTAATGATATAATAAGAAACCAGCAGGACCTGTGGAAATTCCACAGGTGACTCATTCATATGTAGTTGATATTAATGTTGGCATTCTATAGATGCTCAGTGTAAATGGAGACGCTCTGATATTATTGTAGCTTTTTTTGTTAAAACTGCAAAAGTATTCATCTAAGCTAGCACGAACGCCCGACTAAGCCTGGTCGTAAAGTACGCTTAAATATGATATTTTAATTCTTGCAGATTTCGTATATATTATTACAGAGTTAATGTTCTATCGATTTTTATATATTATAATGTTGCGATTTCAAAAATAAAAACGTATATATATGACTTTGGTTCATTAGCTTCAATCGAAACCGAAATAAAAACTTATGAAAAAATATATGTTTATATATATAACTTGAATTTCTTTAGCCATAAACGAAACTGAAACCAAAACTTATGAAGAATTCTTAATAAAATTATTTATAAAAAAAATGGATGATTTAAGTGCCATCAGCTATAGTCGAAACCTAAACCAAAAATTATTTATGACAAGAAATAGAAGAACATAACAATTAAACGACCTGCATGCAAGCGTGACAAAAGAACACACACGCTATCGTATTAATATATAGATAATAATACTCAAACTCTGAAATTCTGAAAATAATCATTCCAATAGCTCTTATTTAACAGTTATCTGGTCAATGAAGGTGCCCTAATCTTTGCTTGAGGGATTTGAACTAACACTGATATGATCTGCCCTTTCTGTAAATAATGATACAGTTCGTGTTTGTTTTAAGGCTGAGGGAAAGTGATTAGAAAAAGTTGCTTAAGGGTCCATCTATTCCACCTACTCTCTTCCGCTGCAGGATTGGAAAGAAAGAAAGAAAGAAAGAAAAAGTTAAACTCTCTTTCTCTCCCCTAACAATCACCCACACAATACTAATAAAACAACAACTAAATGGCAGGGAGATTTGATGGGATTATAACTTATCTTTATCTTATCGCATTGACCTTAAGAGTTTTCTCACATCTTTTGTCATGGTTTATCTCTTAAGCATTTTTTAAATTATTTTCAAGAACGATAGAGAGAAAGAGAGAGAAAGACAGAGGAGGGATAAAGAGAAATAGATAGGAGAGAGAAGAAGAAGGGAAAGAAAGGGGAGGAGGATGACAGAGAAAGGGATATATATATATATATATATATATATAAGGGAATAGAGAAAAGGACAGAGAGAAAGGAAGAAAGAGGGGAAGGGAGAAATAAAGGAAGAAGAGAGGGATAGAGAAAAGAGAGAGAACGAAAACGTGGTAGATGAGCGAGAAAGAAAGAGAGAGAGAGATAGAAAATGAGAGAGGGGGAGAGAGAAAGTTGGAAAGGAGAGAGAGAGAGAAATGAAGCGAGACGAGAGAAAGAAAGGGACAGAGAAGAGAGAGAGAGAATAGAGAGAGAAGAGAGAGAGAAAGAAAAAAGGGATAAAAAGAAAGGGAAAGAGGAAGAAAGAGAGAGAGAGAGAGAGAGAGAGAGAGAGAGAGAAAGGGAGAGTGGAGACAGACGGGAAGAGAAAGAAAGAGACAAAGGGAGAGAGAGAAAGTAAGAGATAAGAAAAGTATGAGAGGAAAAAGAAAGGGAGAGAGATGAGAGAGAGAACGGGAGAGTGAGAAGAGAGAGAGAGAGAGAGAGAGAGAGAAAAGAAGAGAAAGAAAGCAAGAGCTCAATGATGTTGGCTTGTGTGATGGCCTTCATTTTGTCAAATATAATCAATATATCAATAAACTGACAGCTAAATATCTTTTTATTCTGCTTTTCCCCTATAATCCTCATATCTACCTATCCAACTTCTCAACCCAACCCTAATCCGGACTGTGTATTACCTTAAGCTACATCTGACAATAAGACCCTACTTTTAGAGTTTATGAAATCAAGAGACACTCTTAGTGGCTATTACTCCCAACTCCAATCTAACTCAGAGTGCTTATACCTGAAAGGATAACATCTATAGATTACATAAAGTATCTTCTGTGTGTGACACGAAAGTGCATCCAGTAGCAGTAGTATCTTATGACTTAGACCTCTATACCGATATATTTTAGCCAGTCTGAGAAATTGTCTTCAGCTAGATGGGCTGTTGCGTAGCCTTCTTCCAGTCTGCTAACTGGACAGTGCAAGACCAGGTTGTGAGGGAAGCTTCCTTTCACTTTGGGCAGATTGGGGAGTCTATTTGTCTCCACCTGTGTTTGGTTACTGTATTTCTGCAGTGCCTTGTTCTAATCTATGTGCGGCTACCCATCGCTTCCTACTATATTTAGCAAAACCTGGGAGGCGCAAAGTTGGGTCGTCAATAATGCCCCCCCCCCGCCTTTAGGAGTATTGTTTCTGCATTCCTTCTTCCATGTCTCAACTAGGTCGAAATTTTTTATTATTGAGTTGCAGAAGGGCTTTTGGGACTTGAGTCTGGAGGTATCAAACAAGATCAATTAACAAAACAAATGAGAAACAATGTATACTACCTCACATGAGGAGGGAACAGACAACTAAAAATGGATTCGAAGTGTCAAGGAGGACACCATGGATACCAATCGAAAAAATTTAAAAAAATGCCTTAGATACTTCCGGTGTATCCAGTAATGTGGCCTCAAGTTGGTAGATTTACGGTCAGTGGGTTAATCAGATGCCAGATTCATTTGGTGATGAGGATGGCTAATCACCCAACAGAATGGAAAATAAGACTTGTCAAAGAGTACAGGCCAGCACGATAAAATTGTGGCCCTAGAAAAGGCAACATGATTGCATTTCCGTTTAATGAAAACTGTTTTTCTTTTTTTGTTGCAGAGCATCTACTTGTGGGCCAGTTGTTTACAATTCCTAAGAGTGACAGGAGCCTTCTATCATGTCTGAAACTGATACAATGTTCAATGAACGAGATTGGAGATGCGCCACTGTACAACTCATGCTATCTACCGATCCAAGTGATGACTACAGGACCATTGTCAGCACCCTCGAAATGAAAATCCGAATGATTTAATGCCTGAGGGCGCAACTCAATAAAGTTTCTGACCACGGTTAAGGTCTTTGGTGTGGTTTCAAGTGAGGGCCACATTATGGCACCTCACTTCGAAACTAAACACCAAAGTGTACCTGGATATACTGAAGGGTGTGGTGATCCTCTGGCGAATACTTCGACTTTGTACTTTACTCTCAGTAGCAGCCCTCCCCCTCCAACGTTAAACCACAGGACAACTTTGTTAGGTCATCCATCGAGAATATCATCAACATGACCTCCAACAACACCAAAGCCAGCCTGATCGCCGCCATCCACCGATTATTTGCCCTGAAATGGCGCTTGCGAAAAAAGCCATCCTCCAATTCTGGACCCATATCAAAGCGATAATTGAGGATGAAGGCAGCTACATTGAATAGATGTCAGCTCTACTACAAAATCAAGTTACCTGATCATTGTGATTTCACAAACCATCTTATCAGCAGCCATATAGCGTAAAAGTAAGAAGCTCCAACTGTCGCCTAGGCGGTTGAGTTTCAATCCGGACTTGAGGTAGTTGCTTGTCAAACTGCACCGAAGAGAGTGATACAGCGAAACAGTCTGTATGTGGATTAGTATATATATATATATATATATATATATATATATATATATATATATATATATATATATATATATATATATATATTTGTAGTCATCGACATACAGTCCTGTTTCGTTGTATCACAACTCATCAGTACCGCTAGACTAGCACCTATCCCAAGTCGAGGATCGAACCTAGGACCGTCGTGTTGACAGTCGGCAGTTCTACCCCTCGACCATGGAAGCGGTGCCCGCAATTAATCTGTTCGAATGTCTATTTAAATAAACATCCGTCCGCCACTTGTAAAGTGCTCAAACGCTTGTTTGTAAACAAACCGCGAGCTTCGCATTTTTCAGCCAAATTAGGTAGCGAGTGAGATTATTTATGACAGTGCTCAACCCAAAGAGGGGGGGGCTTTTTAAAATAATATATATATATATAAGCTATTATATAAATAGAACTTTGTCTATGTTTCTGTGAGTTCATTCCCTATGGATTTGAAAACAACTGGGTTAATTTTTATGAAATTTCCCAGGAGTGTACTTGATGTACCTGGCTGTGTTCTTAGATAGGCTTTGTGTCGGAATATCTTTGATAAGTATCAATAATCAACAATCGAAATAATCCGATGAAAAAAGAAACAGGCGATTGTGACCAAAGTTAACACCTTACATAGCCTAACATTATAAGTGCATTTGAGAAGTTTTATTACTACATAAGCCGAAAGGCTAAACATAAAATCAACAGTAAATACTTTGATATGACAGAGGCACGTTCGGAATGAACGTTTCTGTTTATAACACGATTTCATAATGACTTTTTCATTTTTAACATTATCACCGCGCAACCATTAATGTTAGGCATATGAATTCAACTAGTTTCTTTGTACGAGAGGCGTGCAATAAGTAATGTCCCTGACACACTTCCCATAGCAGTAAAGCAACGAAACTTGGAACAGTTATTAATCTTTCTCTACATAGGAACCACATAGAGTTATGCATTTCTCCCATCGTTTGATGCAGCTCTGAAGACCGTTTTTGTAGAACACCCCAGGTTGGTCCTCAAACCACGACGTGACTTCAGAAATCAAGGCTGCATCATCTGGAAAACGCTTTCCTTTCAAAAACAACTTCATGGCTGGGAAGAAGTGAAAGCCAGAGCGTGCAAGGTCAGGAGAGTAGGGAGGATGGGGGAGAATTTCATAACCACACGCCCGTGCTTCTGATCTGGCGACATGTGAGTTGTGGACCGGAGTGTTGTCCTGCAGAAGGAGGGTACCTTTGCTGATCTTGCCCCGCCTCTTGATTTTGATAGCTTCCCTTAATTTCCTCAAAAGTGAAGCATAATAGGCTTCTGTAATTGTGGTACCCTTTGTCAGGAAATCTGTCATCACTACTTCGTCCTGGTCCCAGAAGACTGTGAGCATGAACTTGCCAGCGGAGGGGCTGCACCCTTGCCTTCTTTGTAGGTGATGAGTCCAAGTGCTTCCACTGCATTGACCGGGCTTTGGTCTCTGGATCATAGTGATGGACCCAGGTTTCATCCTGTGTAATCAGTCTTTTGAAAAACGTTGACTCATCTTCTATGCACATCTCCAAATTCATCCTCGAGCACTCGACGCGTTCTCGCTTCTGGAATGGTGTGAGCAACCTGTGAATCCATCTGGCAGACACCTTATGCATATGCAAATGGTCATGAATGATAGTTTCCACAGACCCTGTACTAATCTTGACATCTTGGGTTATTTGGCGAATAGTAATGTGCCGATCTTTCAAAATGGCAGTCTCAACTTGACGGACAGATGCCTCATCAATGGCAGAAGAGGGGCGACCAGGTCTGGGAGCTGTTTCTACAGACTTCCGGCCATGTTTGAATTCATGATGCCAGTGTTTTACAAGGTCATATGATGGAGCATTATTACCATATGTTTCTTTCATTCCCTTAAAAGTCTCCTGTGGTGTGCGTCCTTTCAAATACTGGATCACTGCTTGACATTCAACAGACTTCATTTCACACCTGACTCAGTTCAAACAAATGCAAAACAGAAACCACAATTAGTTCAATTTTCCACATAACCCATAGAGATATAGATCATTGCACATGCAAAATTTCAGCTGGATCAGACAAATGGAAGTGGGGCAGGGGCATTAATTATTGCACGCCCCTCGTATGACAAGGGCGCGTTCGAAATGAATGCCTCTGTTTAGAGCACAATTGAAACATAATACTTGATTTTTGCATTTTAAACTTTAATGCAAGCCATTATGTATAAAAAAAGAATTTTATAAAATCAACAGAAGGTTCCCTACAGTGCAATGTAGACTACAATGTATTGTGAACTTAGTCACTGCGAAAGGCATGTGAAACTTCCTTCAGGTACATCGCAATGAGTCCCCAACTAGTGCAAACAATCAATCGATTTGATTAAAAATAGGCTATTTGATCGATTTTGATGACAATAAAAATATAGGAGTGTGAAACATTCGTTGATTATCATTCAATCCAAGGCAACGTCGGGTCATCCTGCTAATATATATATATGTGTGTGTGTGTGTGTATGATATATATATATATATATATATATATATACATCCACATTCAGTACTGTTTCGCTGTATCCCACACAGCTTATCAGTGCGGCTAGACAGGTAACTACCTCAAGCTAGGAACGAAACCCGACCGCCCGTACGACAGTCATGGCATCTAACCATTACGCTAAACGGCTGCTGCCGTGCGGGCAGTGAATTAACGATGTTTTGACATCGTCCGAATACCTGAGCTCGATTTGTTTGCACAATATACATATATGCACACATAAAGAAAGAAGAGAAAAAGTGAACAAAGTACTTAGACGAAAAGTGACAAGTTTAACAGTATAAGAATTGAAAGGAAGATAGTGTGAGAAGCATAATGTGAGAACAGATTAATTATTAAAACGGATGAAACAAAAATAAACAGACAACGAATGAGAAACAGCGACAGATCGAAATAGGCAGCTATAGAAATATGAGAGCGAAAGCAAGTGTGTATGTGTGTGACAGAGAGAGCAAACGAGCGAGCGAGAGAGAGAGAGAGAGAGAGAGAGAGAGAGAGAGAGAGAGATCCCTAAAACGCAGAAATGATGGTAAGCCAATAAGACAGCCTCTTATGAAATGAAGAGAGAAAATATTTTATAAGAATGAAAATAAAAATGACTTTTTAACATACAACACAAAGCAAAAAAGATTAGATAAAAAGATTAAACGAAATAAAAACGTTTCTTGATAAGCCACGAGAAATCCCAAAGAAACAACTAATATGATCCCCCCCCCTATTTTTTTTTTTAATAAAGAAGCAAAAAAAAAACCCAAACAAACAAGTAAAACAAGCTTAAAAAACACAACAGTTGAACGTTTTATATCTGGCATGAAGAGCTCGGTAAGAACTAATTTCTTGTGTTGCCCCCCCCTCCCATGGGATTATCTGCCCTTTGTGATCTGAAAGTTTTGAAGGTGTTGTACTGTCAAATGATAATTTGGTTTAAAAAAATTTAAAAAGAGAGCCGGGAGCTGATAGAGTGCGTAGGGGAAGTAAGATCAGAAAAGAAGCTCAAATTGTCAGCTTATCCTTTCGATTTTATTTTATTTATTCATCTGTTTTCAAAATAAATCCATTTATTTGTTTTTATCATGATTTTATCCATTTGCACCCCTCTTTTTTCGACCATCCACTTCCCATACCGAGGCGGATTCTTTTTCTATAAAACACCTAGTTTGAAAATCTTATACAGATATCTCGCCTTGTTAAGACTCAAGGGAAGGAACTCTGTCATTCAAATTCAATTTTTCCAATTTTTCATTTCATTTCTCTTTGTCTCCCCCTCTCTCACTCTCTCTTTTTCTCTCTCTTCTTGATTTAACAGACGAGCTCAACTATAGCAAATTTTTAATGCAATCAAATATTGATAATATATCCCTTAAGAAGAATGTGGGAAAATTCATAGCTCATAACCCCCCTTTCACACACACACACACACACACACACACACACACACACACACACACACACACACACACACACACACACACACACACACACAAATCAACCAGAAAAACAAATTAATGAATTATATATAAAAAAAACAAATACAGAAAGAGGATCTTTTCATACATTATCGAAAAGTTTTGTAAGTCACAGACCTCATTAAGCTCTGCAAAGTTTTCTTAGATATTTACGATGCTTTCTGATCTATTTCAAACCTGTTATTTGACATAAAAAAGAAGAAAAAAAAAACGAAATTAAATAGGAAAAAAGAAAACTTTAGAACAAGTTATCTCCATTCGGTATTGTATAAAACTTTTGAATGAAATATATATGCGAAAATATAGAAACAGAGTGCAGATGTGTCCAAATAGATATTCAAACATCATCATCATCGTCGTCGTCGTCTTCGTCGTCGTCATCACCACCACCATCATCATCATCATCATCATCATCATTTTCGTCGTCATCATCACCATCATCATCATCATCATCATCATCATCATCATCATCATCATCATCATCATCATCGGTTTAGCGTCTATTTCACATGCATGTATTTGTTTGATAGCTGAAATTGAATTCTAAATCAATCTCTGTCTGGCCAGGTCTTTAAATTATGTATACCTGTTTCTCCCGTGTTTTCACTCGCTTTTCCCTGTGAACTGGCTTTGTAACCCCAACACTTCTACGTCTACTAACCCCCTCCCTCCCAATTCTCATGTATTATTCTATAATTCTTCATACATCTCCCTCTTCTGTGTGGTTTCCCCGGGAACTCATGGAATCTGAACCTGCCTTTAAGATTCACATCATATTGTATTCTTTTTATATCATTTCCCTTCATGCAACACGTGTGTTCAACCCTCACTGGCCAGGCTTCACTGCCATATATCATAACACTGTGTATTCAAGCCTGATAGATTCCTCCATCGGTCGACAGTCGTAATGCTAGACTAGTTCCTAATAGCAGGCGTTCTCTGAAGTCAATGTAATTGTTGCTATAGGATTGGAGTTTTAGTCTCTGAAGTTGTAAGTCAGACTTACTATTTTTTCAGTTTCTTCATTTGGCGCTTGTAATGCTGGGTATGGGACAGTCAAACCGGCTGACAACATTGCCCTACTTTTTATTGAAACCAGCCGAGAACTCTTCTTAGTATCCTCGTTGTTCCCTTAAGTGCAATGGTCGTGATCTCTTCTGCACTTGGTTCACCAGGAATATTAGTTAGGTAGGACTTCATAAGAATAATACCTGTAATAATTGGTATGATTGATATCTCCCTAATAATAATAATAATACCTATAACATCTCTATTTATAATATCTATTGACAATACCTATAATATCTTTAGCTATAATATCTATTGATATCTTCCTAATAATATAATAATTGATATGATTGATATCTCCCTAATAATACTACCTATAATTGATATGATTGATATCTCCCTAATAATAATACCTATAATATCTCTATCTATAATATCTATTATAATATCAATAATATCTCTATCTATAATATCTATTGATATCTTCCTAATAATAATACCCATAAAAATTGGTATGATTGATATATGCTTAAGATTCCAGGTTCTTTTCATATCATACACGAGACCTTGGTATTTAGTGTGTTTCTCCCTTTCAGCTCTGTTCAAACCTCCATCATTAGAGACTCTCACTTCAACCAAGGTTGCCACTCTCTCTCTGACTTATTCCATATAACTATGTCAGGTTTAACAGCATCATTTTCAAAGTAGGTCGCTATAGGGATTACATGGTCGTAATGTATGGTATATATGTTATTTCAATCTGTTCTTTAAGGTTGATATTCCCAGGACTTGCTGCTACACTTGATGCTTTTTACAGATTATCCAGTGGAGGTACTTACATACTCCATCATGTCTCCATCATGTCTCGCTGTGTAGTAAGGCACAGTCTGGTGCTAAGGACCGCATGCATTCCAATCGGTGCCTCCGTCAATCATTCTATACTCACACTGTGTTTAGAAGTTTGGATGTTAGTACAGCTTGGTTGAGAATTGAGATAAGTAGCCAGTTTTGTTTACAACATAAAAGCAACAATAACTTCCAGCGAACAATAACAATATTTAAGGGACATAACTGTGTAAAAATAATAATAATACAGTAAAACCCCGGGATACAGTGGCCCTAGGACACGTTTTTTTCCGATTACGATGTGAAATACAATGTTTTTCCGGCTCCTGGTTACGGTACTGCCCCCGCTTTACGGTGTTATTTAGAATGTTATTAGAATTTGATTATATACATATGTATTATATACTGTACTGTATTTTGTTGCTAATTTTTAATGTCGTATCCCGGGGTTCTACTCTAATTAAAAGTTTTGTTGGGGTGAAAAGACAAGTCGATGAATTTTACTGGTGCTGAATCTTGATTATGTGTTTTTTAAAAATTTATTTTGTGTTTCTGTCTCTTAAAGGAAACAGAATCAGATGAATTTTTCTTATTGTTTTCTATTTCTGTTTTCAATTGATCACTGAATTTGATCCCCCTTTCAAGCTGTCTCTGTCTTCTACTGACCTCTCCAAGCTTTTTATTGAGAAAATTGACTCGAAAACTATTTTATGACTCACTAATCAAACACAAATTGTGTCACGTTTTCTGGTCTAGGATTAGTCAAGCAATGAGAATCTTCATTTCATGCAAAATATTGATCCAAAATCAAACTAATCAATAAATATTGAAGCAGTAAAATTACCTCATCGTGTCGACTAGTTGAACCTTCACCGATACTGGATCAAAGACCATGATCAAGCAATGAAAGTCATCGTCTCAAGACTGAGCTTAAATCCAAACTATCCAATAAATATTGAAGTAGAAAAACAACCTGATCATGTGATAGTCCAATACTGGTTATACCTCCAACGATATTTGACAATTCAAAATCAATATTTTATATAGCAGGGAAACAAGGCTAATATCAGCTTTTGTAAGACAATATTAACTCATCGTCCGAGATCTAGACACTGTTCACTCTACAATTTGGTATTTTACAATTTGTTAAATGTAGATCAAGTTATATGTGTGTATAATATATAACTGTTGCTATTAATTAACTGTTCCACACTTTTATGATATCAACAATTGATTCCTCCCTGTAAAACATTTACAGCAAGAACTCGTCTTCTAGAACCAATGCAAAGAACTTTCCTTTCTTACCATGTATACCTAAAACGAAACCTAATTTCCATAAACATATTTGGAATACGCCACTATAGGACTGTTTCTATGCAGACTACAGCATAGACGTCTTCAAGTCCAATGAAGAACCGTCTTTTTCAGGAAATCACATTTTGTCTATTCCAATCATCGTTTTCCTCTCACAGCTCATAGAATGTGAGGACTAAATGACAAAATAAGAAACAATTTGTGATGTCAAAAGTAAACCTAGGTAACGCTTTCTACTCTGCATCAGTTGTCTCCCCTCGTACTGAGCTCATCTACTTTTTGAGTATCCTCATTTTTAATGTTGCTAGGTATCTATATGCCCACCGTATCGAACAAACCAAAACCTGCTTGATTGAGATGTCGGCATAGCAATCCTTTCCGGGTTATTTAATGCCGAATTCAGTAATTTTTTTAAAAAAAGTTAAGTTTTTTTTTGTTTTTTTTTAATATTTTCAAATATTTATTACTGGTGTTTGGTTTCGTTGTTTATTAGAAAGAAGTATTGTTTTTTTTTTGTTTTTTTTCGCTTTGGAAAACATAATTGAGTTTTAAAAAGGGAAGTTTAAATGATACTAGTAGCTGTTAAGAAAGAAGATCAGACCTGACATGGAATTATATCAACAGTTGTGGGTAAAAGAAAAAAGAACTTATCAAGGAAACAAATGCAGTATAAGTTTCTATAGGATGGTTGGTTGTTTTTGTTTTACGGCATATCAAAATTTTTCAGGTTATTCAATGCCGAATTTAGTTATTTTGAGGAACGATTTTTAATGGAGTATATTTGTTTTTCTATAAGATAACCATAAAATAAGCATAGATAATGACACTCAACGTTTGATTATACACACATGCACACACGCCCTAACTTAGACAATAAGATATTAAGAAACGATCACATATAGACTCTAGACGCATCACGATTGCATACATAGACACAAACAGAGACACACCCACCCACACGTCATCCACACATATACATATCTCGCACACACTCGTATAAAAGATACACGTAATGAGATATACACGCCACACACCGCATGTTATGATTGCCAACACCCTGAGTGAAAATGATTTTTGGTGCAACGAGCTGGATTTGAACTTGGAACATCCAAGTCGTCAGTCCGTGTCGTTAATAACTTGACTACGTTTACTTCATCATAGCATATTAATAGCTGGGTAGTGGGTTCTATGTTTAGTGTTAGGGATTTCTTCTCATCCCATGAATCCGGACTGGCTTTAACCTTGACTGCATTTGGGAGTTGAAATATTTGATATTCCTTTTGCCAAACTATGGAAGAGACGAGAGATAAACTAATCCAACACATTATACTTTTCAGGGAATTGTAACGTTACACGTTTACACACGCATTAATATGTGGCCATCTGGGGCCCAACACGTTGTAGCAGAGTATGTCGCAAGGAACATAACACAAGTAATAACTCAACTCCTTTATTTTTGTAAGAATAACATTTTTTCCGGGTTACTTTCGTGAATAAACTATGATCGTGCTCCTTCTCTCTGAGCTCTGTCCTTTCGAACGTCGTTTCAAACGTGCTCTCGAACGTACTCCTCTGTCTGTGCACACATTCATTTTTTTATAATCTTTTTCTTTTTCCCTACCGTGATGTCATTTCACACACAGCTCGGTAATTGCGTACATCCGCCATACTCTGTTACGAAATTGGTTAAATAAAGATTGTAGAAAGACAGTGGATTAATAGGCACTAATTGACACTCCTTTGTTTTGTTTTTACTAAACATCTCGAAACTTATAAAGGCTGAATTCACTCAAGGCTAAGGATTAATGAGATGGATAAATTGTCAGTTAGATGACGAAGAATATTATAAAAGGATTTAAAATAAAGAATGGGACGAGCAAAACTTGATTGTTTATTAGGATAGTTTCTTTTTTTATTGTTGTCATTTTTATCCCAAACAAGGCATAAGGCCACTCAGTCGTGAGGGAACCAGATTTGCATGGATACTGTTTATGGAGTTGAGTAGCGAGATGTTTATCACATTACACCTGAATTTCTGCATGTTAGTACGGTCAGGGAAACATGGAACCAGGAGGGAATTCCAAAGTGCAGCAGTCCGAGGGAAAAAGCTATTTGAGTAGAAGACTTTACGGCATCTAGGGATCTCTACAGTTTAAGGGTGGGATTTTGCTGCTTGTCAGGTTTATCGAGGGCATTGTCGTGGAGGGGGCACTAATGCTCCGAGTTTGTCAGAGCACTTGCCATTGAAATACTTGTAAAACAGGGACAAGGATGCCACGTTTCAGCGATGGGACAGAGGTTGGATAGTTCAGGTATTGAATAGTATTCTGGGCAACGCCGGAGTTGCTGCTTGTTGTGCACGTACGCATATGGAGCTGGATGCACACACGTAAATATTGTGTAAATCTTAAAACGAAGAAATGCTATCAAAAGTCATAACAATTGAAAGAAAAGTACATAAGCTTTGAAATCAACATTCTTCAATTGGCTTTGAAAACAGTCATATTGAAATTTGGCCTTTGACGAATTTAATAAGGGCTAGTGGAATGCAGCATGGAAAAACGAAATTTCTATCCAAAGTTTTTGTAAATAAAAACAAATGCAGCCAAGGAAAAAGAGTCAGTTAAAGAGAAGGGCACCGAGACGACCAGTTGACATTTTGTGTCACCCACAACGCTCCACTGCGCCCCATCTCTCTCTCTCTCTCTCTCTCTTTCTCTCTCTTTTTCTCTCTCCATATCACACTGAGAAAGAATTCCCTTTTTTTGTAAACTTACGTCAAGTTTTTTTTTTTTTGTAAAGAACTTAAAACTCTATTCAACAGATTAAATAGACGACACAGTTAAAAACTAAAGAACTACAGCATAACGTAACACAGGATCTATTAGATTGGCAACTCGTTTTTTAACCCTGTCTAGACTAGTGGCAGATGCACCAGTCCAGACGTGGCACTATTACTTCATGCATGGGCGAACCGCGCCCTTGTAGAAATAAAGGATACTCTCAGTTGTGACTTTCCTTTTAGCACTGACTGGTGTTTGTTTGCATTGGATTTGAAGATCATGCAGGGAAGCAGCCCTGCGTAATTTTCTTGGTTAAAAAAAAAAGCATAATGTGCAACAGTAACAAATAATTAAAAAACAACAACTTAAATTTGTTTTAATCTCATGAATCATTATTTGATGTTTAATCGAAATGGATTTTGATTTAAGATTAATTTTAAATTTATTCTCCAAACATTTCCGGAGATTAGTAGCCTATTCTAGCAGAAGCATTTACGAACCCAGAAAACTGACGCCATTATAGTGGCCTCTGGGAAAGAGGAAAAGAGCTTAATCTGTTTGGAGATTTGGTGAATATTTTTTGTTTAATAGTTGTGAGAAAAAAAAAACATCGACTTAGCACGCAAATCCGCATAAAAGCCAAAAACAAACAAACAAACAAACAAACAAACAAACAAACAAACAAACAAAAAAAACAAAAACAAAAAACAAAACATTTAAAAAAGGTCTAACACTCCTATAGGGATTTGTCTATCGTGTTTCTAAGATCAGTGAAAATCTACCTAATAAATAGCATCCTGTAGTCAGGAACCACCTCAACAGGATTATTTAGATATAAGGATAAACGCGAAAAGAACGAAAAAAAGGGGCTATGAAAAAACTTTAAAAATGAAAAAAATAATTAAATTACTAAAGGGATTTTTGGTCAGCTTCTTGGCCTTTTGGCTAGAAATAAAGTGTAGCATCTGTTCTGATGCTACACTTAGTCAATTCTGCCCTTTGTCAGTGTAGGAGAAGTTATGCAATACTTATTTTTGCTCCAATCCAGTGCTTCTTTTAGGGGAGCTGGATTGATTAATCTAGTTTCAGTGTTATTTTTTGAACATTTATTAATGAGAATAAAATAACTTGATTGTTATAATCTGACCAATATGATATACACAACAAAAAAACAAAAAACAAAAACAACAACAACAAAAACAAAACAAAACAAAAAAACAACCTGTCTAACAGCAGAGGACTTTCCTTTTTCTCTGTACAAAGACTAACGACAATTTCCACGAACAACGTTTATTTCATAACGTAACAGACTAATAAAAAATATATTTCAAAATAAAATAGTCGCATTGAAGTTATCACACACACACACACACACACACACACACACACACACACACACACACACACACACACACACACACACACAAAGCTTGGGAGGCTGGATCAAGAAGTTAAACATCAAAATTGTCTGGAGAAAGAGACAAAGAATAAGAATTGTTGGTGTTCATTAAGTTGGGGAATGCTATTACACATCTAAGCGTTACAGAACAACGGATTTACTAACAGACAATGTCTGATATATACAGCGGCAAGTTCAGATCAATGGATGTGTTAGGCAATGCCACTTATCAGGCCCCAAACAAGGTAATTTATCGATGCAGCCGATCGTCAAATGGTATTTTTTAGGCTACATAGTTTCTAAAAATCAACCTTTGTCATTTCTCTTTATATACACTTATTGGCGATAATAAAACACACACAGCTGACGTTTCTGAATTTTTTAGATGGAGCTTGGTTATTCGTATTATTTGGATTCATCGGACTACTGTTCTCATCTTGAGTGTGATTTTCACACTCAAGATGTCGATGTAACCTCCGACCTTCTTTAGGTGTATCTTATCGAACTCGGAAATGTTTCTGTCGAACTCGGAAAGTTGGACGGAATTTCGAGCGGAACCCTTTATTTATTTCACGGGGGTAGCGTGCTCTTGTTTCATCAGCCATGGCTTGATAGAGGCCCTAAGTAATTCGCAATTGTATTTTGCGTTCGCCCACACTGAAGATTGAACCTTCAACCTTCAGGAGAATATTACTTTTTACAATTGATTTTTTTTCCAAGTATTCTAACCACGAGTCCTTGCGGACAATTCTAGTACGAATTCTAGGAGCCTTAAACCTATTTTTATTTCTAGTTGTGTCACTATTTATTGCTAATTATTACTATATATTAACGTATACAGGACCCAATTTCTAATTAGGCCCCGTTTCTTAGTGTTTTGTCCAAATGAAATGAAACTTTGGTCATAACTAGTTTATTATATTCAAAGCATCACATAAAAACACTAGGCTATTTGGCTTTTTTTTCTCCGTTCTACAGCATATATTTTAGATGGCCTCCATTTAGCTTTTGTTTTTTGGGGGTTCACCCTGTATCTATTTGTATCTATATATTAATGTTTCTATTTATTACTTGTATATATTATCTATTGTTTATAGTTACTGTTTCCCATATCGTATTATCTTCGTTTTTATCCTAAATATGTAATAATAATAATGCGAACACACACCTGGTTATAAAAATATATTGTTTATTCAAAATATTTTTTTAGGTTTCCGAATGACAACTTTCACTAATTGCAGCATGCGGAGCGGGGTTGAAGAGCGGAGAAAAAGTGTATTACTTCTTAGCGTCATGGTAACTCTCCTTCTCTCTATTGTCTGCAATCTCTTTTATTGACCCAGATGACGTCAGCATTCTAACATGCATTGTCTTGAGAATGTGGGTCAATCTTGCTGACCCATCTCCGAGGATTCTACGTCCTACAGTTTGACCTCCTTGGACGTCATTTCCGGGCGTACACATCCAAGCTTCTGACCGACTTATCCTTGACGTCACTCTCGGGTATCTGGATTATCCAACATATTTAGGTAGAAGGATAAAAACGAAGATAATGAAAGAAATAGCGATGGAAAAAATGTAAAAAAAAATAAATAATAATAATAATAATAATAATAATAATAATAATAATAATAATAATCTATCTTTTTATAAAAGTGATCTTCTGTGTGTATGCGTGTGAGCGGAAAGGTCTTTTTAAAACTACTCCTTTAATGTTTGGTCTACAGACTTGAAATATGGGATATATGGATATATTCAGTCCTGTGGAACAAATTCGAATTGGGTTTTAGTCCCCAACGCTGCTAATGGGTCAAAATTGAAAAATATGAACTTGGTAGGAATAAGTCGAACTAATGTGTATCCTTTACACGTGCAAATATAAATTTCTACGTTGAAGTCGGTTAATTTGTAAAGTTTAGATATACACGTGGCCTTATGGTAGTAAATAATGCTGGAGAACTAAATGTTTTCATTTCGATTCTATCTGATAGCACCCAAGTCATATTTTTAAAAAAACTTTTGAAATCACTACAATATGTTGTGTACAATATAATAATAAATACAAAATCTGCATAAATCAAAATATCATATTTAAGCATATTTTACGACTGGGCTTGCTAGTCAAAAATAATTAAATAACAAAAAAAAAAAAAATTCAACTAGCTTCTTAACGTTTTCGCAAAGATCAAATGGTAGTATCTGTTCTAATGCTACACTTAATCAATTCTGTCTTCAGTCAGTAAAAGAAAAATCCTTTTACATTGACGCAAATTTTTACTTTTGTTCCGATCTATAGGGTCTCTTTTTATAAAGCTGGATATTCCCAAATTAAAAACCAATCCTGTGTTTAATATTGCGCTCAGCATAATTAGGCTGGCACACTCATTTTCGTTGGATCACGGCAGTTAAGTAACACTGAGCCTGGTCAGTACTAGATGGGTAACCATTTGGGAATACCAGGCGCTGTATGTAGGAGGACGTTGATATCTCTCTGCAATAACTGCAAAAAGCTAACGTTGTCATCACCCCTGAATAAAATATATGTGTGACTGGTAATTGTGAATTGGATATTCCCTAAAAACTTTCTTCTTCTAAGGAAGCTGATTGTATCTGCCTAAGGCGAATGCGGCTTGTTTTACCCTCGTGGGGAGGCAAGTGCACATGAGCATTTTAAAGATGTTTCTATTAAATCTAAACATTTTCTGATGAAACTACTCAAATGTGAAATTATGTTTAAGGATTTTTAAGACGAGTGGTGCAATGGATAAAAGTGATAAGCCATTAACTAAATATAAGTGACAGTTCTCCGGATGTTGAAGCTTCAATCTTCAGTACAGACAGAATTAAGACTACGATGATGAGTTGCTTAAGACCTATCATGAGGGAATTAAAGCAAGCTACCCTCAAACATTTTTAAATTTTGTACAAATTTTGTTCAATGCCGCCAAGACTAAACTGGTTTCATTCAATAATTACAAGAAACCTTCTCTACCACCTATAGCAATGGCCAACGACTCTTTATCTGAGAGTACGTCTTTCAAGCTCCTTGGCCTAACGTTCACAGGAAACATGAGTTGGAACAATTACATCGAGGGCATTGCCAGGGCCGCTGCAAGGAAGGTGGGCTCTCTCTACCGTGCTAGAAAACTACTAACACCCGAAAGTATCCTGTACCTCTATAAGGCAACCATTCGCCCATGTATGGAGTATTGTTGTCATCTTTGGGCTGGTGCATCGGCTACTAGTCTCTCGCTCCTTGACAAGGTTCAAAAGAGAGTCGCAAATCTGATTGACCCTAAACTGGCATCTAAGCTTCAGCCTCTGTCCCATCGACGAAACGTTGCATCCCTTTGCCTGTTCTACAAGTATTTTAATGGTGAATGCTCTGATGAACTGCAAGCACTTGTGCCCCCACGACGTAAACACCATCGAAAGACCCGACAAGCTGCAAAATCCCACCCCCACACTGTAGAGATCCCTAGATGTAAAAGATCTTTCTACTCCGGTAGTTTCTTCCCCAGAACCGCTAGACTTTGGAATTCTATTCCAGGTCACTGCTACCCCAACTGTACTGACATGCAGAAGTTCAAGTGCAACGTGAACCAACATCTTGCTGTCCAAATCCCTACATAGTACCCCAGTAGTTGCTGCCCCTGATAGTAGCCCCCTACACCAAAGTGGCAATGTGCCTTGTTTGGGGTGAAAATGTAATAAAAAAAATAAAAATAAAAATAAGCCTGACGAATCCTATAGTGGATGAAACGCCGAATATTCAGTGTAGCTTAATCGCCATATATATATATATATATATATATATATATATATATATATATATATATATATATATATAGATAGATAGATAGATAGATATAATATATATATATATATAGATAGATATAATATATATATATATATATATATATATATATATATATTATATCTATCTATCTATATATATATATTATATCTATATATATATATTATATATATATTATATCTATATATAATAACATATAAATATATTATATATATATATATATATATATATATATATAATAAATATATTTATATGTTATTTCATAATATAAGTACATAAATAATATAAAACATAACTGAAACTATAACGAAAGAGAGAGGCTTGATCAATCGAAACGTTAAGAACGAGGGAGAGAGGGAGAGAGAGAGAGAGAGAGAGAGAGAGAGAGAGAGAAATTGGAGAAAAACGTAAGATAGAAGCTAATTTTTTGGAACATGTAGCTGATGACAGAATAATAAATGTCAAAAAAAAAAAAAAAAAAAAAAATTCCTGCAAGTTGACAGTCTGCCATGAAAGATTATTTTCTTGAATCTTTAGAGAATTTTCAATTTTTCAAAAGCTCACAACTCATCTTGAATTGAGATGTCAATTGACACCGTTATAAAACATTTAGCAAAAACAAATGAAAAACACTATATATTTATATATATATATATATATATATATATATATATATATATATTCATGAAAAGTTAAAAACTAAATATTAAAGTTTTAACAAATTGAAAAAGTTCTCAAATATATCAATTTTATACATTATTTATTACATATGTGTGTGCATATATGTACGTATATAACTATATTTATGTATATATATCTTAATATATGTGCATATATATGTATCGATATGTATATATGTTTTTATATATGGGTAAATGCATACAAACATATGCACATATTTTTTATTATGAAATAAATTTACCACGAAATGTACAAACGCACACACACACACACACACACACACACACACACACACACACACACACACACACACACACACACACACACACACACACATATATATATATATACTAGCATGCCGCATGACGTTGCCCGGGTGTAAGATACGCTTAAATATGATATTTTAATTCATGCATATTACGTACTTATTATTATACAGACAATTCTTTAGCAATTATTATATTGAACCTAATATATAGTAGTGAGATCAAAACTAAAAGAAATATGTATATGACAAGGGTGCCATCAGCTAAAATTGAAACCTCCAAAATACAACTCTCCACCCTTATTTCTCAGCTTTTGAGCCACTCTGACTGACACACACACACACACACACACACACACACACACACACACACACACACACACACACACACACACACACACACATATATTCACCTGTCATCACCTTTTTAAAATATGTAACCGCCATATCGTCGAAGACAAGATACAAGCAAACAAGAAATCCAGCAAGGTCCACAGACTTTTATTGTTATACTAGACTACTTGTGACTCGTAGGGTCAGTATAGGTTATAGCTATGCGGTAGTGAGTATATTAATTATGCCAAAAATATAGGCGCTTTCGCGTACAACACTGGTCACCATTTTTAATATAAGGTATTACATTGCCTAATATCCATAAAGCTACTGATTTGCGGAAAATCTAAATGTGATATTCGTTTTCAGCATACCTGAAAATCTTTAAAAATCGTCATTTTAAAGGTGGTAACCGAGTAAAAATTTACAAAACCTCTATTTTTATTTTTGTTTTGTAAACAAAAAAAGCTACATTATATACAGTGTTGATCATCCGTACCTTAAAATTTGCCTGACGTCACTTCTACCGAATGGCTTAACGAAAGCCAGTATGGCATGAGGCGCTCATCACAAATCAACGGCTATAACTTTTTACCATTTTTTACAGGCTAACAAGTTAGTATAATCGTCAAAGTATTAATAAAAAATTGCAAGTGATTTTAACGTCTTTAAGCTGCCAATTACGGAATCTCACGCAATCAAAAAGACTTGAAATGGTCGTAAAAAAAAACTAAAGCAAATACGTAAGAAAAGTAACTGTTATTGCGTTTGGTTACAGTTACAGTGAGAAATAGGATTTACCGATTAAATGGTTTTAATTTCTTTTTTTTTTCACCAACCAGTTAACTATGAGCTGTCACTTTTATTGTCTTTGGTAACAGTTACTTATTGTACGATTTTTTGTCATGTTCTATTTATAGAAAAGTTAGATGTTATATGTTTATAGTTAAATAATTTCTTTTTATTAACATGGTTTCAACGACTGGGCAAGCTGATCTGAAGAATTTAAACGTCTTTAAGCTGTCAATTACAGAATGTATAAGACTTTAAAACAGATTAATTCGTAAACATGTTTGCTTTATTTTTGTTTGGAAACTATTCTAACTTGCAATGAAAAATACAAATAAAATTGGTAAAAATTGTTAAAAAAAAAGCAAAAGGATTTACAGTTTTGTTTTATTTGCATATTTTACACGCGAAAAATTGTCGATTAAAAATATTCATGGCTTTGGTTTTATTTTGTCGCGCATGCGCAGAACTTTTCAAACCGGAAGCTGTAAACTGGATGGACAGTTTTAACGCCCAAGCAAAACGATGTGAGTTTTATAATATAACCAGCTGTACCCAGCCACGCGTTGCTGTAGCTCAATTTGTTTAAATGGAACACAAAAACAAAAAAGTCATAATATATGTGTCTTATGTTTATGTTCTCAATATTTGTGGATACACAATATTTTGGTGTCCTTTTTTCTGTGCAGATGAAGAGATAGTCGTATTTTCCAACTGTATAACATGTAACATGTACTTGTCCATGTGAGAAGCAATCATGGTGTAGATGTAAGTCACACACGTGTAAAAATTGTCTCTAAGCCTTATTAATGGTTATTACAAACACTAAACGAATTGTGAAGTGCAATATCTTAAATTAAAATGGTATATCCCTTTAAATCATACAAAGAATGTTAACTGAGGTTGACAGAGGGAAAACATGAGTGTTTAATTTTACTATAGACATGTATGTGAACACGCACTGGAAAACCTCAAACAGTAAAAAATTTAGCCGATTTCCTTTTTGTATGTAAGTATTATGTTTTATCAAATTTGATGGAAATTTGATGAAGAAAACTGTTTAAAGAATAAACAAACAAAGTGGGAGATCAATGATAATTCAGAATGAAGAAAGAAAGAAGAAAAGAATATAAAAATGTTGCAGATAAGTTTAAAAAGGAAATAGTTTAGTTGTTTTTTTTATTCAAAGAAAACGTAATATATTTCTTTCAAATATAATTAATGTGAATATTTGTAAACATGTTGGAGCTTCTTCTATATAGTTTTTAATTTGGAAAACTAAATATTGCTTTTCAATTGAAACCAATAGTATCTACCGAATTATCATGTCACAGTAATAAAAATAGTCAAAACTTACGAAAAACGATAAGGGAGAAATTAATGATTAAATGGAACAGTTTTCGAAGAAATTATCAATTTTGGCTATTTCCCTTGTGTTTACGTCACATGTCACGTGACCAAACAAACATAGCCGAAATCATTTTTTCGTGTAATTATTGAAGATCGAAATATTTTTCACATGGCAATTAGGTAGACAACATTGCTTATTGTTGTAATTGACAAAAAATGTAAGGAATTATGTTTTTTTTTAAATAAAATATCAATTTTTCGACTAGCGGATTTCACTAGAATAATGAAAACGTCCCCCTTTTATCGACAGACCTATACAATGAACACCCCATATGTATTTTTTTTTTGGTACATTTGAATAATTTGACCCAGATCTTCGGGGTTTTCGTTAATTATGGTTCGGGCTTGGCCGGCAGTCACCGAAGAAGCCGAGCAAAGTAACAGATGGAGACAAATTTCAAAACAAACAAAGCAGAAAAATAGAAATACAATAAATAAAAAAATAACAAGAACTTACTGTAAATTTTCTGAATATATATATATATATATATATATATATATATATATATATATATATATATATTATTTTCCCCAAGTAAAGTCGCATTTTTTATTATTTATTCATTTTTATTAATTTTTTTGCAATTTTTATTAATACAAGTTGATTTTTATTTCAAGAAAAGATGAATTTTTTTACCGTAAATTGTTAGGCGAAAGTTTTGGTTGCGAGAGAACTTACATTTTTGTTTTTGTTAAAAGAAAATTGGCAGTAAACGTTTCTCTTTCCAAACCGAAATTTCATTATAAGAAAAGATGAATGTTTTTTATGAAACTGTAAATTCTTTGGTGAAAGTACAGAAAATCTTTTTAAGAGAATGTACAGATTATTTTTTTGTCTACAGATATTAGAAAAATAAACAGAAAAAATACCCACATCATTATTTAATTATGCAAAGAAAAAAAAGAAAATGTCGATTTAGTGTTTCAACATTTGAAGAACGCTCGGCTTAATCCGGTGATTGCCGGTCGAGGTCTAAGCATAATTGATCCCGACGATTCGGGTCAAATTCTGCAGGAGTACCATTCCTTTTAATTTCGTCTAATTTTTCAATTTTTTGAGTGGGTTATCAACGATTGCAAACTAACAAATTTAACCAAAATGCAAAAAATTCAATAATTAAAGATTTTTAAGGGGTGCTCAGTTTCTAATACAAAGTCCTAGTAAATCACCCCCACCCCTTACTGGAAACACTTAAAGGAAATACGAAATCAAATTATTGCTAGTATGTTTGAGAGAGGTTCTTTTTTTGTTTTTTTTTGTTTGCTTGTTTTTTTTTGGAGGGGGCGTTGGCGAGATTGCTCCCGCCCCCCGCTCTAAATTCCACAATCTCCACTTTTTTTTGTCTTATTTCCTGTTAATACAATCGATAACAGACTTAAGTTACAGATTATAAAAAAAATTGGAAAAACATTTTTATAACTTTTCACGTGGGGGTTCAGTTTTCATTAAATTTCGTGTTCAATTTAATACAACGTTATAACTGAAAAATAACCCCCCCCACGCGCAAGTTATAAAAATGTTTTTTCATTTTTTTTTAATAGTCTGAAACTTGAGTGTGTTATCGATAATATTAACACGGAAAACGTTTTTAAAAATTGAAATTTGTGGAATTTAGGTGGGTGGGGCCATCTTGTCAACGCCCGCCTCCTTTTCTCAATATTTTTAGCAGATTATTATTGATTTAACATTCAGCTACAAGATTTTTAGGGGTCGTTCGGTTTCTAAAATAATGTAAGTAGATCTAGATGTTTATACCTTAGGGTAAAACTTGCGATGTATGCGCTGTTTTATGGTTGTTATAAAAATGGAACAGGAATTTAAATTTCGTTCCACGTATATACCATTCATTGGACAAAACAGGTGAGGGTAGAGCGGTAGCTCTAGATATATCTAAGGCTTTTGACAGGGTATGGCATGAAGGTCTTCTTAGGGAAATCAGATCATGCGTTATCACTGGAAGAATACTTAACATAATTAAATCCTTCTTAGATAAGAGAAAAATCCAGGTTGTCCTCGACGGTCATGCATCGAAACAATATGATATAAATGCGGGAGTGCCTTAAAGGTCTATCCTTGGAACTCTATTATTCTTAATATTCATAACTGACCTCTGACAAAATTTTCTGTGAGATGGGTATATATGCTGATCACACAACGCTCTATAACAGACACGACAGGTCTGTGTCTGTGTCTGTGTGTATGTATAATTATAAAACTCTGTGGACCTTTTTTTGCTTGCAACTTGTCTTCAATGATTGGGCAATTCCAAAGTAAAAAGGGGGATAACAAGTGAATTTAAAGGGGGAATAACAAGTGAATATATATATATGAGACAAGGGTGGACAATTCCAATTTTCGGAAAAGAACAAATGTTCCAAAAATAAAACATACTCGTATTAACTTATCCCAAACTGTTTTTTTTTCATTTTAGTTTAGTGTAAAGTCTTAGACAACCAGGGGCCCCCATACTTGATCCATATCTCTTCTCTGCAATTATATAAATTAAATTTTGTCTGTGTATGTTTGTGTGAGCTCATTCCTTAAAAAATACGGCTGAACAGATTTCCTTTAAAATTTATAGAACTTTAATGTATAAGTCAGGGAATGATCTTAGTTATGTTTTGTCTCAAAATACTCCCGAAAATTACCAATAATCGATAATCGAAACCGTTATTTTAATGTATCTATCATCGGTAAAGCCATTTTTGCCATGTCGCTTAGCAACAATGATAAAACAACGGGCCGTAAAAATTCTACTGTAGGTAAGTTGATTTTTTTTTTGCATGACGTGGTCAGTAGGTTCAATCCACACGAAAATGGAATAGGAAGCTGTATTAAAATGAGATATTAAAACAGTGAATTAATAGAGACGTCTAGATCAAACGAGCTGGAACAAAGGAAGCAGAGAGTATATCAGACAATTCTGAGAAATCGATGTTATAATAGTATTTGTAGAAAAAACTGAGACTAGCAACATCACGTCTGTAGAGGAAAGACTGCAGTGAAGAAGAAAGTGTGGGGCTAATTAAATTACAGATACGTTTCTGCAATTAATCAAGAACCTTCAAATTGTACACAGATTCACCAGCCCAAATATAACAGTACTCCAGACATGTATAGTAGACTTGAAGAGATATAAAATAGCTTAAGAAATAACCTTCTTAATGACATGCAATATGGTTTCCGTTCTGCTATATCTACAACAGATGTGCTAACCGTTATATCTCATAGGATTAGTGAATCTCTCGACAAAGGCTTCCTTTCTAGGGCAATTGCTCTTGACATATCAAAGTCCTTTGGTAAGGTATGGCATAAGGTCTACTTCACAAGATTTCCAGTTACGATATAACTGGAAATGTTTTCTCAATTATTAAGGCTAATAAGAGTAGTGGTTGATGGGCAGAAATCGGAAGCCTACAGTATTAATGCTAGTGTCTCTCAAGGGTCCATCCTGGGCCCAACTCTCTTCCTGATCTACATCAATGATCTCCCAAAACACATACTTAAATCATTCGTTGACATCTATGCTGATTACACGGCCATCTATGGCAATGCATCAAAGGCCGTAAATGACAAAGTTCTCTCTGATTCTCTTCCCTTTGACCTTGAGTGCGTGGTACACTGAGGGAAGAGGTGGCTGGTTACTTTTAATACATCTAAAACCAAGCTCCTATCTTTACATCATCAACGCTCTGATCTCTATTTGGCATCAATTGAAATGGAGGACTCTTGTCTTGGGGAGGCTCAATGTTTTGACAAGCTTCCGGGTTTGATCTTCACTCCTGATCTTAAATGGAACATGTACATCAAATCTGTTGCCAAAGTCGCTGGAAAAATGGTAGGATCCTTATACCGCCCCAGTAGATATCTCACTACTAATGCAATTTTCTATCTATATAAAAGCTAAGTACGTTCAAGGATGGAGTACTGCTGCCATATCTGGGCAAGAGCTGATAAAACCAGCCCATCCTGCCTTGACAGAGTACAAAATAGACTTCGTAGCCTAGTGGGGGATGCCCTTTTCTCTTCTACGCAACCTCTCTCCCACAGAAGGGACCTTGCGAGCCTGTCGTTGTTTTATCGTTATTTCCATGGGAAGTGCTCGCCTGAACTCCAATTTCTGGTCCCCCCTCGCCAATCTTTCACAAAAAACACCCGTCTAGCTGAAACCACTGTCAATAATTTTCCCACTCTTCTTTCCTAAAAGTAAACGCTTGTGGAACTCTCTTCCTTTTGCCTGCTTCCCACCTGACTACAACTTGGATGTCTTCAAGTCCAACATAAACAAGTTCCTGATAAACCGCCCCCTTAAGTAAGACACGTTATCAGATCTCCATTACTAACAATTACTACGATATTGTCCCATTGATTACTGTACACGCAATAACCCTTATCCCCGAGTGGCCTCCGGGCCTTGATAAGTGATGACTTCCATGTAAAAAAAAAAAAAAACGATCTGGGAAAGTAATTAGAACAATAGAGAGAACCAATTTTATGAGAACCAGAAAGAGCAATGGATTTAATATATGGATTCTAAGAAACATTTGATGAGAAAGAAAAACCAAGAAGTTTTATCGTTCGTGCAAACGTGTAGCTATTCCGAAGAGATTTTATTTTGGTTTTTACGACCAACACGCGAATTCTGTACTAACTTTTCTTCCATCTACGATCATGGTGAGAAAAAAAAAAGAAAGAAAAATGTATAAAATTTTGGAGAAAGCGTATATTACTGAAATATTAAACAATGAATATTTGTTTATTTTTACAAAATATTCCACTTTAATTCGGCTTATATGACGGAAAATACATATTACGTGCACCAAGCGTATTCTATCAGCAATCGAATATATCACTGGAGACGACCAACACGCGGACTCTGCGCTAACTTTTCTTACATCTGCCTCTTGACGAGGAAGAAACATTTGTATAAAATTCTTAAAAAAGCGTCTATAACTGAAATGTTAATTTTAAACAATCATTTGTTTATTTTACAAAATATTCCGTTGCAATTTTGCTTAAAAACGTATTTTAGGCATATTTTATTTTAAAATAATTAAACAACCTGTATATAATGGAAAACATCAATGAACTAAATTAAATATGTAGTTAAGGTTTATTTGCTAAACAAAACATTTTTCTGTTAGATTTTCCTTAGACACCCCTGAAGAGAAAGATCGAAACATTCGCGGATAAGACGTAGTAAGCAGTCAAACGTCCAACTTCAATGCATCTAAAATAAAGCAGTGTGTTCATCATCTTTGACTTTGCTATTACGTGTGATCGCGACAAAAATGAAATTTCGAATTCACACTTGACAGTAGTTCCGATGGACAGAGCCCCTTTTAAAGATGCTTAGATTAACCTGATGTAAGATGCGTCTATATTTATCTCTAGTATTATACAAAAGTCACTTTGTGTGTGTGCGTGCGAGTTCTTTCCTCATAGGTTCCGAAACGGCTGAGCCTATCTTCTACAAATTTCACACAAAGCTAATTTATATTTCTGGCAGTGTTCTTAGATATGTTTTGTACAAAAATTCATCCGATAAGTATCGAAAATCGAAAAAATCCGATTCCAAAAATAGTTTTTCTTTCTCATATTTTTTTACGGAATAGTTTTACAGGGGAATAGTTTACGTTGCAGCGGGCATTGGAAATAATAAAATCTCAGCAAATCGTTTTTTCTTTTAAAAGATAAAAGTATTGTCATCTGGAGATATAGTTCAGTGCTAGAGCATTCTACAGATCGAATGGGTGCACCTCAACATTTTTATTAAAAACTTTCTCATTAATGAGTTCAATTTATGATAAAAGAAGTAACATTCACAATCGCCGCAAATCATTTCTTTGTTTGCATATTTTAAAACGAAACATTAATCAGAAGTGACTATTTCAGGGCATTCATCGTCAAGTCAAAATATCAGCTGACGTTATATTGTAAACAAACACAGACGGAATTTGATGAACGACATTATCATTATTATTTTTTTAATGAAATTTTTTTTTTGCGAATTTGTCAACCCGGAAAATTATTCCTCGTAATATATACTATTCAATAAAGAATTGATTGTATAATAATACATACACAATTTACATAAATCCATATATAACTTTTAAGCGTATCATACGATCAAACAATGTCGGGTTCCCAGCAAGTTAGCAATAAAAATGATATTTAAAACCTTAGCGTAACAGACCAACAAAAATGTTATTTTAAACATAAAGACGTGACAGACATACTGACAGACTGACTCTTTTCTTGAAATATTTGAACGCATCTAAAATAAGATGCGTCCATGCAATCCGCAAGTCTAGTAGCCTAACTGAAAGGATGACAGACCAAGGATGGGATCTCTTCTAGAAATCGAAGACGCATGAACCGCCCCTCCCCCCCTAAAAAATCGGATATCCTAAAGAAACGATAGAAGGAAAGTGTGACGTGTTTAATAATTAAAGTAGGATTCATTTCAAAATTAGATAAGGAAATCAGTATTTATAATCTTGTTTTGTATTGACGCCATCTTAGATGAATGATTCGTATTCCTTTCAGAAAATAAAATGGTGTTAATAACATTTCCAAGATTGGTCATTTGTTTGTAAAGATTCTTATCAGAAAGTTCTAAATTAATTTGAATTCTCTTTGCGTAAATCTTCCGCAGTTTTTGTGTGACTAATCTGGATTTTTTTTTCTTCTGTCGATTGCATTGATTGAATAACAAAAACTGTCAAACATTTTGACTTTATTTCGTTTTTCGATTTTATATTCTATTCATAGAAACACCCTTCTACGACGGGAAACAACACACTAAACGACGGGTCGGAAACTCATTCGACCCCGCGGACCAGATCGTATTACAATGTGTGGTCGCGGGTCGGATAAAAAAATTAAAGAAAACTAGATATGCTGACTCCTGTCAATGTAAAATGTTAAATATTTATAATCATGATAAAAATAAGCATTGAGAAATCGGAAATACAAAATAAATGTAAAATTAAAAAAAAAAACACCCAACAAAAATTACCTTTCCTCAAGGAACGTTAAAACCTTGAAAGTGAAAAAAATTGCTCGAAGCAAAATTGATGAAATTATGACGTATATGTTTGAAAACGTATTCAAAAGATAAAAACATGGCCTATTGAAAGATTCCAGTAACGTACATAGGGTTGTGCACAGATAAGTGATGAAGTTCGCTGTTGAAGGAATGTAATAGAAAACTAACCGAGGAAGTGTCACTATGAAGCTACCTAGTGTCTGTCGTCGGTCAGTAGGTGTAATCAGTTTTCAGTTTTATTTTTTGTTTATTTTTTACATTTTTTATGCAGAAATAGATGTGATTTATGTTTTGATCGTGTTTTTGCAGTTATAATATTCACATTCGGTTGAGTGAATCAGGGAAATATAGCAGCAAGCCTTTTCTTGAATTTCGAAAGCCTCGTCTATCATGTTAAAAATAAACAAACGTAATCAGGCTCGGGGACCGGTCAAAATGGCTTCGCAGGTCAGAAAATGCTGAACAGCGCGAAAAAGAGATTACTGAATGGTGCAAAGCAGCAATAGAAGCGCATGTTCTCACACGGAAGTTCTCTATGAAACCCCGTCTTCCCAATTGTTTATTTCTACTTGCGCAGCTGATATTGCATAGAGGCAACATGCATACAGCAGATTTATCCGGCATAAAAGTCCAGTACAAGCAGACAAAAGTTTAGAGAAGCTAAAAGTAATTGTAAGAAATAAGTAGCGACAGCTAAGAGAGAATATACCAAAACCACGAGAAAACGCATTGAAATACAAAAGTTAGGAACTCGTGATTTCTGGAAAATCTACAACAGTCTAGTAAGTATGGGAAATAAAAAATTCCGCCTCTATCTAACAAGAATAAAGTTTTTTGCCCGGTATGCGAGAAGGCTAGCATGCTTGCCCGTCAATTTGTTATAAACTCTACTTTGGACTCGGCAAACCATTCCCTCACTGATTTTCCTTTGCGGACAGAAACCACACAAGATGAACTTAAAATCACCTCATGGCATCATAAAAAAAACCTCTCAAACACCTCCAAAGCATGTGGACCTGATCTCATCCCGGCTGTACTATTAAAAAAATACTCCACCGAAGGTGCTCCAGTTCTCGCCAAACTCTTCAACAAACGTCTTAACGAATCATGATTTCCTGACTGCTGGAAAACTGCTTCTGTAATACCAGTTTACAAGAATTCTGATAAAAGAACTGACCCATTAAATTATCGGCCAATTAGCCTACTCCCTCTTTTCGACAAAATATTTTAGTTCATTATTAATCAAGCTCTAGTCCACCACCTTACAGTTGCTTAACTTCTGTATGACCATCAATATAGATTCAGGCAAGCCCTTTCTACTCCAGATATTCTAACTGTAATCTTTGAACGTATATACCATGCACTGGATAAAACTGGGGAAAGTAGAGCAATGACCCTAGATATATCTATGGCTTTGATAGGGTGTGGCATGATGGTCTTCTCAGGAAAATCAGATCCTATAATATTACTGGACGAATATTCAACATAATTAAATCCTTCTTAAAAAAGAGGAGAATCCAGGTTGTCATCGATGGTTGTACGTCTAAACATTATGATATGAATGCAGGTGTACTTCAGAGGTCGATCCTTGCACCTTTATTATTCCTGATATTCATAAATTTCCTTCCTGATAAAACAGTCTCTGAGATATTTACTGACGACACCACGCTCTATAACAGGCACGAGGCTAAAATGAATCAACACATGTCCAAGGCAACGGCGGAAACCCTAGAGTAAGACCTCCAATCTGTAGTGGAACGGGATAAAAAAATGGAAGGTAACGTTTAATGCTACTAAGAGTAAGCTCGTTTCCTTTAATAATTACAAGGAACCTTCTCAACCACTGATGGCTAAAGATACATTACATGAAAGTACTTCGTTCAAACACCTCGGCTTAACCTTCACAGGGAACATGAGTTTGAACAGATATAGCGAGAGTACTGCCAAGGTTGCTGCGATGAAGGTGGGCTCTCTCTAACGTGCTTGAAAGTTACTAACGCCTGAAAGTATCCTGTACCTCTACAAGGCCACCATTCGCCCATGTCACATTGGCTACTAGTCTCTCACTTCTGGACAGGGTTCAAAAGAGAGTCGCTAACCTGATAGGTTCTGAACTGTCATCTAAGCTTCAATCTCTGTCCCATCGACCAAATGCTGCATCCCTTTGCCTGTTTTACAAGTATTTTAATGCTGGATGTTCCGACGAACTACAAGCCCTTGTACCCCCATCGATGCAAATACCCCCGATAAACCCGACAAGCAGAAAAGTCTAACCTCTACACAGTAGAGATCCCTAGATGTAAGAAAGCCTTCTACTCTAATCATTTTCTTTCCCAGGACTGCTAGACTTTGGAATTCCCTTGCTGGTCCCTGCTTCCCCAACTGTACTGTCACGCAGAAGTTCAAGTGTAATGTAAACAGACATCTTGCAGCTCAACTTCCTACACAATATCCCTGCAACTTATGTCCCTGATAGTAGTCCTCTTCATCAAAGTGGCACTGCGCCTTGTTTGGGGTGAAAATTAAATTTAAAAAATATAAAAAAAATCCGGCACTAAACAATTACGCGCCTTCATAATTGGTTATTATAAGTAGCTGTCAAGAATGCTGTTTGAACCGATCTGGCACGGAACGCGAAATTGGAAGTACATTGGCATCACTAATTTATTTATGCTGAAATAAATGTGACGATTCTAGAAAATATATTTTACAACATGTTTTGTACTAGGGGAGGAGCTATCATGAAGACTTAAGGCCGCCAGAGGAAAATAAATTATGAGTTTGTTAAGTAAATGATAATACAACAAAATGAATTTTATTATTCAAGACAATGTCTCAACACGAATTTGGTAACATTGGACTTTAAAACAGTTTCTGTTTTAATAGTTTATTCCCTCATATTGCTAAACAGTGGAATTCCTTCCTTGTTTCCTGTTTCCCTTACTGTACTAACATACAAAGTCTTGTGTGTAATGTGAGCAGATATCTCGCTGCTCAACTACGCACAGTACCCTTGATAGACACAATTCCAATGAATAGCCCTTACATTTCAAATGGCAATGTGCCTTGTTGGAGGGGGGGGCAAACTGTTTGAAGTTTTGGTGCGACTAATCGGGATTTCCTTTTTCTGTTGTGTGGCACTATATCCTAGTGCCGCGGTTGCTAACACACTCTACAGCATGGCCGGGTGGTGATTTGGCCATAAGCGTAGAGATACAAAGAAATGCAATCCCAGAATTCCCTTTTTAGATTGATCCCTTTTTTGGCCGGACGACATGGGGTAAGCACGCATGTTTCTGTATCTCCGTAAATGAGAGGGGGCACCCCCTTTCCATCAGCACTAGTTAGGACTATCTATGTAGCTCAGTCTAATAATTTTTAAAATTTAAGTATTAATTGCTTTTGATCCTTTTTTGTAAAATAATGTAAAATATTGTAATATATTTATGTATAGAAATAAAATAGTTAAGATTTCTCATAAATATTACGATTGTGTTGTGTTGTGTGTTTTATTGAGTCTGCCATGAATGCTTCCATCAAACAACGAAGTGGTCTGGGGGACGAAGAAAGAAAATTCCAACCAGAATGCCACGAGGGTGATGAGGTCATTTTGAGAAAACAAAGGAGCCACACCCACATCCAATACCTCAGGTATGGTTTTCTTCTTGTTACGCAGACCCTAATGACTGGCCATCTTCACATCTTCATGAGACCATTTCTAAGACATTTAGCGTAACAAGTGAAGCTAGTCACACGCCAGTGACCGGCTGATCGTGTTATAGTTGATTGCATTTATTGAATCACAAAAGCTGTCAATTATTTAGACTTTATTTCTTTTTTTAAATATACTAGTAGGAACACCCTCCTACGCCGGGGAATAATTACAGACTTCAAGTGTTTATTATGAATAGCGAAATGGCTATCCGAAGGAGTAGGTCATGATTTTTATACACAAACATAAAAATATTAAAAACCAATGCCGAAACAAATTTGTCTTTTGGATTAAGGGTAACTTATTGCTTTATCACTCAATGGTTAAAACAACCCTCATAAAGCAGAGAAAGCAAATGTAGTGTTTGATATATTCAAAATCTTTGACAAGGTCTGACATGAAGGTCTTCTCATGACAATTAAATCGTGCAGTATTACTGGATGAATATTTAATATAATCACCCGCCTTTTAGCAAAAAAAAAAAAGAAAAAAAAAGAAAGATGTTCATGATGATCATACGTCCAAACAGCATGATATTAATGCGATTATACCTCAGATGTCGATCGTAATACCGTTATAATTTCTGATATTCATAAACGACTTCCCTGATAAAATTATGATAGATATATTTGCCGATTAGAACACGCTCTATTACAGACACGATACAAAAACGTATGTACACATATCTAAGACAATGGCTGGCACCTTAGAAAATGATCTTCAGTTTGTAGCGGAATCGGGATAAAAATGAATGGTAACATTCAACGCGATTAAGTCTAACCATTAACTTGAATACTGCAATAGAAATAAAACAGACAAACAAACAAACAAAAAAAAAAACAGAATACAATCACAGAAAACCAAGAAAACCGAAACCGCAAGATGTTAAGTTAACTAAGCCCCCCACCCTAAAAAAATGGCGGTGACTACATCGGATGGCGCCAGTCCAAAGAATTGTAAAGGATCCGGAAGGACCGAGGAGGGAGAGCACTAACCTGACCTCCACGTGAAGAATGCAGAGAGAACTGGTGCTTCACGGAGGCTTTTTGCCATCCAAATCCCTGGGAATACTAATGGCTGTTAGAGAGAGAGAGAGAGAAAGAGAGAGAGAGAGAGAAAGAGAGAGAGAGAGGGAGAGAGAGGGGGAGGGAGAGAGAGAGAGCAAAGGTAAACGACTGATGCGGTAACGTGAAGTCATTTGCTCTGTTTATCAAGACAGGTAGAAAGCACTGAAAATCTAGGGAGACTTGCTGTCACGCAGACTCCGAGGAACACCACAGGTTATTTCCAGTGATTGATCGCTGGTAATGACCTGTGTGAAAACTCCTAGTGAATGAATAATAATAATAATAATAATAATAATAATAATAATAATAATAATAATAATAATAATAATAAAACAATAATATATATATATATATATATATATATATATATATATATAAAGATATGATAGAAAAATAAAAAAGTCATAAAAAGACATCTTTTATTAACGAATCGCAGATCTTAAAGAAACGAACTAATTGCTGATAAATAGGCACTTCTTTGGGATGAAATCTGTGTTTATAATCTTGCTCTGTATTGACTTAACTCGCGACCCAACCATAACTATATACTCCCTCTCCCTCTCCCTTCTCCTTCTCCCCCTATACCCTCCTCTCCTTTTCTATCCTCCGAACCCGCTCTCTTTCCCTATCTCTTTTTTTCCCCTTTTTTCTCGCAACCCCTCTCTCTCTCTATCTCTCTACCACTCTCTTCTACTTTTCTCTCTTTCCCGCCTCTCTCTTTCCTTATTTCTCTCACCTTCTCCCTTTATTTGTCTCCTTTCTTTCTGCCTATCTCACCGTTTACACGGAATACAAAAAGTCGCCAAAAAGACAAAAAAAAATGATGTACTAAACGCTGACAACTCAAATAATTTGGTCAGTCGTTTGCAAAGATTTTTATCACAAATTCCTAATTCAATTTCGTAATTCTTAAAAGTACGCATTTTATTCTTAATCACAAGATCTAGAATTAATTATTTCTATTTTTTTTTACCTGATTTCATATTCTGGCTATGCATTTTTTTCAACAGATAAAAATAAACAGTTCTTACAAACATATATTTCTAGCATTCAGAGTATTATAGTTATTAATGATCAAAATAACTGGGAAGTTATTAGAATAGTAAAAAAAAGTAAAAAAATATACAACAAATAAGTGCTACCAAAATTAACTACTACTTTTACCTACCTATTTTGCGTTTTAACTTATTTTAAAGTGTTTTTTAAAATAAGAATAAAAGTAGTGTAAAGGCTATCGATTTAGAATAAAATAGAAAATGGTGGTTTCTTTAGAAACATCTATATGTCATCAATCACGCAAAAATGTGTTTTATCAGTATTTTATTCATTTTTCAATTTTTAGGCAATAATCGAGACTCGACGAAGTCTCTAATGAGACCACCGTTTTGTTTTCATTCTAAATCGACAGGCTTTCCGCAGAACAAAAGAATCCAAGATGGCGTCCGCATCTACACCCAAACCTTGTATGCTGGCCTAAGTGACTCGTCAACTAACGCATTTCGAACGTATTAATGTTGAACGGCAAAGCGCTATGCTTATTGGGTAAAGAATATTGTGATGGAAACGGCCATTTTAGAGCATGCATACGGGACTCCTTTTTTTGTTTGTTTTTGTTTTCCCCGAATAATCGGAATAAGCCAATAAGAAATGCAAAAGAGGGTATTTATTTGTTTTATGCATTTTAATTTTTAGTCCCCCGACAAAAGCAGGGTGGACCTGTACATTCACCATTGTCCGTTCATCCGTTCGTCCGCCCGCAATTTTCTCAATAACTACGCCTTGGATTGTTTTTGAAATTTTGCACAAACATGATATGAGTAAAAAAGTAACTGAACGGAGTTTTCCGGGAAAACTCCGGTTGTTCCCGTAAGGGTGCCTTTCGGGTTAAAATGGCTAAAATTGACACTTTTGTGTTTATTAAAAAAAAAAAAAAAAATTGATGTCTTGGATTTTATGAAACTTTCTGAAAAGTTGTAACTGTTTTCTATATAATTTTTTTTGTCTATACTTCGCGATAACTCTTGGGTGTGTCACAGGGACTCTTTTATGGCTAATAAAACCACTCCAGTTTTGGGACTATTTGACCATACTTATCCCAAATTTTCTTTGTATGTTAATTTATTAGCAGTTGTGCATGGTGCTGAACTCAAATTTAAATATGTTAAGAACTTGGTGACTTTTGGGGCTAAATGTGGGGTGGAAAATGATGGACTTAGTCATTTCTTTTTTTGCATGATGCAGAACTCAAATTTACATATGTTAAGGCCTAAAACTGCACAGTTTGTCCACTTTCACCAAGATCCGACGTCTTCTGGGGACTTTTGGGGCTAAATAGTGGGTGGGGGACAAATGTTGAATTTACTCATTTTTTTATGTCTCGTTCACTGTGCACTCACGGGTTATTCTTTCTTTGATTTAACTTATGCAGCATCTTCGTTTGAAATTCCCCATCAAAAAATACTAAAAAAAAAAAAAAAAAAAAAAAAATCCATACATTAACTCCCTTATAAATAAGTTTAATTAGTAAGTTTTGTGTCGGATATCTGGTTGTAAGTGGAAAACTATTAGAAAATATTAATTCTCTTATTCCAAATGATAATACCTAAAAGTAGCTCCACCTCAGTATAACCGGTGTATCTGTTCATCCAAGACTCTGCTATATATAAGTAGAAATTTCTGCCCCCAGCAGACCTTGTATGCTGGCCTTAATAACTCGTCAACTAACGCATTTTGGAATGCATTAGGGTTGAACGCCAAAACACCATGTCTATTGAGTAAAGAATATCATGATGGAAACGGCCATTTTTAATCGAAGAATTCACAGAGGATTAAACTGACAGTTGATGGACCATACACAACTGAAATTAAAATACGATTCTCAATCACCATTACTGTTCATCATAGCCATGATGCCCCTGAACAATATACTAAGAAAATGCCAAGTCGAATAGAAGTTCACTAAAACAGAAGACAGAATGAACCACCTAATGTACATGGATAACCTGAAACCGTTTGCAAAAACAAAGACAGAACTAGATACGCTAATAAACACGATCGGAATCTTTAGCCAGGATATCCGAATAGAATTCGGTATGGAACAGTGTGTACTGCTGACCGTAAGGAAGGGAAAACTGGAACAACAGAAGGTATAGTACTATCCAATCAATCAGAAATGAGGGAAGTAGGTAAACATGATAGTTACAAATATTTGAGAGTTCTGGAAGTGTAATGTTATGACACTTTAGGCTGTGATCATAGCGTAGTATCTGTTAACTGTGGCAAGCGGGGTCAATGTTCAAAACATTATTATTATTGTTATTGTACTCTTATTAATTGATTTGAGCGACGGATGGTCGCTGGATCAGTTATTACGATTAGAAGAATAAACAATTACATTGCGGAAGAAATGATTGACATGTGAATCGCAAAAGGAATGTGAAAATAGAAAATATATGTAAACATTATTTTGGGGTTTTGAATAAACAAATAATTAGCTGCGGACATTAGGTTGGTCTGAGACACGTAATTAGGTGACGTAAGAGAACACGTGATGTAGTTAGTTTTGGAGAGATTAAGAGAGTTGAGGATTGACCACCAAAGCGGACAGACGTCTAGACAGGGGTGGACAGACAACTAGGGAGCGAGCTGTAAGAATAGAAAATGTAGACAAACTGCAGATCCTGTGAAAACCATTTGAGACAATTGTAATAAATTTATATTATAAAAATATAAAGAGTTGTTTTATGGTTTTCACAAATAAGAACAGATGTCTCGATTAGATGATGCTGATCGTTTCATTGTTCGTCACGGAGCAGCGGGAAGATACAGAAGAACTCTCCAAGGAAAAAGGTATGAAGCATATATTATTCTTCTTACATATGAACTGTAAAAATATCCCGTGTGATAAGTCTGATACAACATGACTCGGTTTACACGTCAATATCATGTCTTCCTCGCTATACAACATACATACGATTTATACGTTTATTATCTGTCTGTTAAAAGAACAATATCTTACATCCGCTAGATAACACATGGCACGTTTTAATATATCATCTCCTCCAATATAAACTAATATAAAACAGAAGCAGACACCATCAAAGCAACAGAAATGAAGAACAAGAAAACTCCTCGAAACTAAATTATACAGTAAAAACCCAATTAAAGTAATCATCACGTGGGCTGTGTAACTGGTCAGATAATCTGGACCAATTATAAGCTGGACCAGAGAAGAACTAAGGAATCTCGACCAGAAGACTAGGAAACTCATGATCATGCACAATACACTACACCACAAGGATGACACTGAACAACTATATGTGAAAACGAAAGACGGAGGAAGAGGCCTGGTTTATATAGAAGACTGTGTAAACAACACAAAAAAGAATGAGAAAAGTGCATAATGCATAACACCGAAAGAATAATTACTGCAGTAAGGGACACGGAAGAAACAACAAATGCCAAAGATGAGACTAACATGAAATTGGCCAAAAAAAGGAAACTGAAACAGAGAAATAAAATCCCTAATAACAGCCGCACAAGGTAACGCTATTAGAACCAACCACACCAAAGCAATGGTCGACGAGACACAAGAAAACAGAAAATGCAGACTCTGCGGAAAAAGAGACGAAACAATAAACCACATAAGTGAATGCAGCAAACTAGCCCAAAAACGAATCTGAAAATAGACACGATCAAGTCGGGAAGGAAGTACACTGTCAATTATGCAGACGATGGCATCTTGAACGCCCAGACAAATAGTACAAACACGAACCGGCAGCAAGACTGGAAAATGACTATACAGACGGAGGAAGGAAAATTCTTTACAGATTGTAGATTTTGCCATTCTAGCAGACCACAGAGTTAAGTCGAAGGACACGGAGAAGGGGAAAATATACAGAACTGGTCAAAGAGCTCAAAGGCATATGGAAGATGAAGGAAGTCAAGATAACACCACTAATACTAGGAGCATTAGGAACAATACTGAAAAACTTTGGAAAAAGAATGAGATAGATTGGAATCAGAGAAATGGCCGAGAAGATGCAACGAATAGCAATAATGAAAACTGCAGAAATATTAAGAAAAAACCTTGAATGTGGAGACTAACACAGATGAACTACAGACACAAATTGGACTCACAGAAACGACTACAGATGTAAAAGGGGAAGGAACATCACATGGAATCAACGTTCTAATTATAAGATACCCCCCCCCCGTTGTTTGTGTTTTTTTTTTGTTGTGTATCACCAGAAACTGGCACCACACCAAAATAAATGAGGGTCAATATTGGTGGAAAGACCGAGGAATGAAAGCACTAATCAAATCTCCGCTGGTTGAGTGCAAAGAGGACTGGGACCTTTGGGAGGCTTGTTACCACCCAAATTCCAATGAGGACCAATGGTTGCTTTCGATGAGAAATGAACGATAAGGAGATGTTGCGATAACGCAAATTCTTTTACAAAGGTTGTCGAAAGAGGTGGAAATCTGAGGAGACTTGTTGTCACCCAGACTCCAAAGCTCAAGGAGAAATCGTTGATGATGGCCTGTGTGACTACTAGTGAGTAATAATAATTCCACCGTCCCATTATTATGAGGAGTGATTACTATTCAAGAAAGTCTGAACAGTAGCTACTTTTGATAATACTAAACGAATAGTGATAATGGGGTATAGAGGTAGAATATTGCATAGATAAATGACGCAATAAAGAGAATTGCTAACTAAGACCTTGCTGATTCTTTATCTTCGAATTTGGAGCACGTTGTGCACCTGGTGCAAAAAAAGTGGCCTGCAGCACCCCTAAAACCAAGCTTTTCTTATTTCATCACCAACGCTCGAATCCTTGTCTTGCCCCAAATCCAAATCATTTTTTTTACTAATGAGTCACCATTTCTCAAGGCCACTAAAATCGGATGTATTTTCAGTTGATTCACAAAGAATATAATAAACATATCAAAAACAACAAATGCAATGAATGAACTTTGATTCCGTATGAGGATAGTTTCTGAAAAGTATTTTAAACAAATTTGTTGTAGTCTGCGATGAAGTAGTTAAATTGCAATGTTTTCCAAAAACCTTTAGAAAGAAACTGAATTCATTCAAAAGCTACCTGATTCTAAAGAAAGGAAATATACTTGCCGTTGTAGTAGGATTCAATGTTTCTCATGCAAAAGTTTACAAGGAGGAACCACAGATTTGAGCTCAGTCGAGCTCCTTCCATGAAAATCATAGAGAATTTAGGCAAGTATTTATATATAGAAACACTAAATGTACATTAGAAGCTACCTAATACCTAGTCGAACTCAATTTCTGTCTTTTACTTTTATTCCTTTCGTTTATTGTATTTATATGTTCATTTTGTAACAGAGCCGCCGACGCTGGTAGGAGCAGCAGCAGCCGCACAAAGATATGCAAAACCCCAAGTCGGGTGCGCAGAGTGACATCACAGATGTGACAAAAGAATGTATTGCAAGAGAAGCACTTTTATTTGGAAAAGACAGGTTCGAGATGTGGCCGGTGTTCAGAAAAGCAAGTGTTCAAGACACGCGGGTGACATCACAACAGAGACGAAATGTCACACGCGACCGGAAAAGAAGAAATGAATTGTTTAAATATTTAGAAAAAATGCGTTGTTGGAAATATCAGATATAAAGGTTTTGTTAAAAAAAAGAAATGGAGTCGACTTTTTTCCTTTCTTGTGTTTTCCTTTTCAGGGAATCTTCAACGTGTTGGGCCCGTTAAAATGTAATGACACAACAGGTGTACAACGTTACGATTTGTCACATTTGTCATATTATCTTTTTAGCTTAAACATATGTAACCAAAACACACACACACACACACACACACACACACACACACACATATATATATATATATATATATATATATATATATATATATATAAAGCTGAATGTGTGTGTGTGTGTCTGGTCACGAATAGGCTCCTATATGGTTGACTATTTTAAAAAACTGATTACATATAATGATAGAAGATGTATCGATACACAGGAATGGATATGTTTGATCTGGCAGAACCGTGATTCATTAAAATTGTGGGGTCTGCGTTCGCGCCTGGTCCACAAAGTATGGAAATAAAAAAAATTAAAATGGAAAAAAAAACCGTTTACAAGGGTTTTTGATATAGATGTACATAATAATACTTTGATAAGTATGTTTTAACTTAAATAGGGATGGTATAATAAAATTGTGGGGTCTGCGTTCGCGCCAGGCCTCCATAACATGGAAATAGGCACAAACCTTAATAAAGACTTTTCATATCTATCTGTGTAAGTATACTTTGATAATTATGCTTCAGTTTGAAGAAATATGGTATAATAAAATTATGGGGCGTTCGTTCGCGCCTGACCTCCATAGAATGGAAATATATCACAAAGTTTAACAAGGTTTTTTAATATAGCTCCACAGAATATTGTGATAAGTGTTTCAGTGTGAACAGGTATGGTATAATAAATTATGGGTTTTATCTATTTTATTTTTACTTTCATCATATTTTGCTTTGGTTTTGATACCCCCAAAATCGAAGCTATCTCTTTACAACCCTTCCTTTTCATAACCTATCATACTTTCATAAATCAGAGTCCATTTTTCTGTAGGCTGTTTTTGAACACAGTCAACGACGGGTACTTTTGCTAGTATATATATATATATATATATATATATATATATATATATATATATATATATATATATATATCCTAAAACATAATCTGACAATCTATATATCTATAAAAGTGAAAATATCTGTCTGTGTGTGTCTGTGTACATTTCCCTACCAAATAACTCTGTCAATTTTCGGTTTAGAGACTCGAGATTTAACATAAGGAGCATTCAGATTAAGGGAAATCGTTTAAATCGGTCTTTGGACAGAAATTTGGCGTTCAAAGGGCCAAAGTTCAACGTTTTGACCTTTAAAAACTCTACCAAACTCCTCCACCAATTTTTGACCTAAACACTTAAAATTTTAACTGTAAGTTACTTGGACATGGATAAAACTTTTTAATTTGATTTGATCCAAACAATAAATGTTAAGGGCGTCAAAATTGGGATTAAAGTTTTAAAAAATGACCTCTGCGGTCTCTACCAAATTACTCAGCCAATTTCTGGTCAAAACAGTTGAAATTTTACATAAAGGGTATTCAGAGGTAGAGCAAGCTTTTTAATCAGTTTGGATCAAAAAGGTTTGGCCTTTGCGGTCTCTAGCAAACTTCTCAGCCAATTTTGGATCTAAACAATTTAATACATAACGGCTATTTAAACATGCGACAAGCATTTTAATCAGTATTTGGCGAAAATTTGGCTGCCAGAAGGTCAAAGTTGAAATAGTTGACCTTTGCAGATTCTACCAAATTCCTCCGCCAATTTTTGGTTTAAAGACTTGAAATTTTAGATGTACGTAACTTGGGCATCGGTAAAACTTTGGATTTGAGACCAAACTAATAAATGTCAAGGGGTCAAAATTTGGGTCAAAGTTAAAAAAATTGACATCTGCGGTCTCTACAAAATTACTCAGACAAATGTTGGTCTAAACATTTGAAATCATACATAAAGTGTATTCACAAGTAGGGCAAGTTATTAACAGTATATAGGGCCCGAGCAAAGCCGGGATGAACTGGTAGTAATAGAATAAATATAAACGGAGCAATTACACTCTTATAATAAAATATAATCAGAGCAATTACACTCTTTTTTTCTGGATTCTTCCACTTACTGCTCTTTAGAATAAAATACGTTTATAATCTTGTTATGCATTGCTAATATAATGTTTATAAAGGAGGCAACAAGTACAATTTTTTTCAATCTTTGTTCTGGCTCTACCAGGAATTGAACCTCGATGTTCAAGACCATTAGCAAAAGCTCTAAGCATTATGCTAAATGCTGTGATAAACACCCATAAAAAGAATTTTCTTCTCCTTTCCAGACAATACTATCTGATTGATGGAATGGACACGCTTTGATTATATAAGAGGACTGTTCGACAAGAATTTGTTGATGTTTAAATTGAAGACTGTGAGGAATAAATTCTGTTCTAATATATTCCAAAGAAGTTAAATTATTGGAAAGAAACTCAACTGAATTAAATGCCATGTTTAATTTCAGGAGAATTTCCGATGTACGTCATCGGTGGGTAGTTGTTTTGTATAAGTCTTGGACTTTAACATTTCGCAGACAAAGAGCAAATATCTCTCTCGTATAGATACGAAAAGAGTTATGTGCCGGAATGTTAAAAGACAATATTTTTTTATCGAGCAATTCCGGTTTCTGATTGGTTGCTAAAAGAAGGACGCTCCATTTCATTGGTCAGTTCCTATCGTCAATTATTTACAAATCTTACTCTTTTATTATATCCAAAATATTGCAATATTGTACAATAAGAAGGGGAGGGGCGAATGAACTGGAATTGGATGACCTCGTCCTATGACGCAAGTCGGTTTATGGGTCAGACGTTAAATGGAGCAAAGTTCGGATGAACTTAAACCCTGACCGACAAAAATGAAACCCGGGAATAAGATGACGTAATTCGGCCGCAAATAAGACCAAATGCAAATATCAACAGAGTCAGAATGTGGGTCGATTACGTAAATCGATTAACGGGAAAATTCATAAAAAGCAATCATAAACAAGTCAAGAGAGAGAGAGAGAGGTGACAGCAGAAAAGGACAGACGACGCTCAACTGCCTGTCACGGTCGCAACCACACCCTTCCCGCCACCCTCTCATTCCTTCACCGCAGTATTGATGTGTATATGTTGTTATTAAATAAATCAAATTGTTTTATAACAAAGCGTCTTGTTATTCATAGATAGATGAACAGCGGTGATTCCATTCACTAGACGAGACAACAACATATGCATATATGCCCAAACAAACTATCTCTCTATCTATCGAGATATTCAAAAATCTCGGATAGCTAGAATATAGACGGTGCTAACAAAATAGACGTCACGGCCATATCACCCAGTATATAACAATATTGGATATGACTACATGGTCCAAAGAAGTTAACTTCTTAGTAAGAAACTCAGTTCCCAGTTTGGTTTTGGGTAAATAAAAGAATGAAAGAAAATTCTTTGCAGTTGTGTTGAGAAGACGAGTTGTTGTGCTGAATATTTTACGAGGAGGAACCAAAGATTAAAGCTCAGTCGAGCCCCTTCTATACACATGTATTGCAACCAGGTTTAAATATCAGTAATTGTCAAAACTGCTTAATCAATTCGTTTTATACAATGCTAACAAAACAAATTAAATTAAAACATTTTTTTTTCAAGATATTTTCTTTGTTGCAAATCTGTTTCTATAATTCCTTTATAATATACAACAGATAAATTAATTTTCAATCGGATAAAGATATTATATTCAAAAGGGTATCAATTAAGTCTTGTTCAACGGTAATAAAGAAGTAGGGCATCATGGGATATCATAATCTACTTAGGAATGGTAATTATTGTGACTGGTTTGGAGAAACTTAAGACTGGATTATTTTGGTAGATTGCTGAGACGAACTATGGAAACTCGTTATTACGGCTTCGATAATCTTCTTTGATGATGAAAATAATAATCTAAAACAAATATGTAAACAATTAATGTTCTATAGTTCAATTATTGCGGCATTCAATTTTGTCTATTCAACTGAATTAATTGAATTGAGGCTTTGTATGTTTTGCCCTCTACTGTGTTTATTCAAGGGAGATAACTAACTTAATTTGTCTTGAAATGATTTGCATTGTTCTTTGAAGATTTTAAAGAAAACTGATTATAAGCTGGGGGTTATTTTGTTTTCTGTTTTACTAATATAGATTCTGCTTATTTTAGGAATTTTTTTTTATTGCTACAAGCATTACTAATTTATAGCTGTGATGCCAGTGAGTGAGGCACAGGACACACTGTGTGAATTAAAGAACCTCTTTACAACAGGAGAAAACACGAATGTAACGTTGTTTGGAAACTAACACAGGTTGTGTCTAGTTTCCGTCGGAAACAAGACCAAGACAAAGAATAGGAATTAACTCCAACTCGCTTGTGGAAGTGATAGCGTTTCGCAGTTTAGATGTCCTTTTCGTGGCTATATCCAGGTGTTTTTTTTTTTTACACGGTGGTCACCACTTATCAAGGCCCGGAAGCCACTCAGGGATAAGGGTTATTGCAAGTACAGTACGTTAGTGTGGAGATTTGATGAAGTGTTTACTTAAGGGGGCGGTTCATTAGGAATTTGTTAACGTTGGACTTGAAGACATCCAAGTTGTAGTCAGGTGGGAAGCAGGCGGACGGAACAGAGTTCCACAGGCGTGCAGTTCTAAGAAAGAAGCTTTGTTCATGGAATCCACGTTTTGATTTAGGCACAGATAAAGAGTGGGGGAAATTTTTCACAGTGGATTCAGCTAGACGGGTGTTTTTCGTTTTGGTAAGTTTTACTTTTTTGTCATCCTCAAGATGAGGTTCGTGTAGCTCTTCCCATTTTCTTTTTTCGTCTTATTCTTTATCTCTCTGTTCTCTGTTTTGTGAATTTTTACGATATCTCTTGTTACAGTGATTGTCTTTTCTATGTTCCGCGTTATGTATTCTGTAAGTCGTTTTTTGTGTTATCCACGCAGTTTTCTATACTAACGAATCCGCTTTCTCCGTTATTCCTTTTCACGTAGAGTCGTTTAACAACAGTTACTTCCTCATTCTGTCTTTACCGCCGTGACGTCCCTCACGTGATCGTCTTCTCGATCGTCAACGTGATCGCGGGCGTTATCCACGTCTCTCACGTGATTGTACTCTGTCTCCTTTTTTATATAGTGTTTTTTCGTTCCCGGTGACGTCATTTCGCATGCATTTACATCCGCGCTATGTTGCACAATGTTGAACCGCTTTGAAAGTTAGAAGGATATGACACTACTGAGAAGGAGTGTTTCCAGGTGAGAGTACCAAACGATAATACCGAAACTCTCCTGTCTATGATAAAGAATGTACTCTGCCGGAAAAAAGAATATACTCTACCGACTGTTGGAAAACTGCTTGCAGTATATTAGGATAAGAATGGTTTCAACATTTAACGGTAAACCACAGTCTGAATTTCGTGGACCCTACGACAAAGGCTACTATGCATTATGTAGAGAGGATATGGAAAAAGGCAAAACAAGGCAAGAAGAAAAAATGCCGAAAAGTCCCAGGACACTATACATGTATTTTTAATAAAACAGCAGCAATTAAGCGCTCCTCAACAGTAAATACACTGATGTCAGTCATAACCTAAAAAAATAAATGAAAAAAATTGTTTTAACAACATTAGAATATTAAAATCAATCATATTTAACAGCATTAAAATATTAAAAATAGAGTGTCCTGGGACTTTTCGGCCACCCTGTATGTTATTTTAAACTTACAAAAAAATAAATTACTTTGATGAGACGCTGCATGTTATTAACAATAAAAACCGAGTCGTCAAATGCTTTTTTATTTATTTATTGTATTTTGTATCTTTGGTCACCCGACAAAAGGAAGGTGGACCTGTAAATTCACCCTTGTCCGTTCGTCTGTTCTCACTTTTCTCAATAACTACATTTTGGAATTTTTAAAAAATTGGCACAAACATTAAACATGATATGAGAAACAGAACGTATTTTCTAGGAAAATTCCGGTTGTCTCCCTAGGGGGTGCCTTTTGGGTTAAAATGGCCAAAATTGATACTTTGTGTTAATTAAAAAAAAAATTGATGTCTTGGATTTTTATGAAACTTTCTGAAAAGTTGTAACTAATTGATTTCTAAATAATTTTGTTTGTCTATACTTCGCGATAACTCTTGGCTGTGCCACAGGGGTTCTTTTAGGGCTAATAAAACACTCCATTTTTTGTGGACTATTTTACCATATTTTATATGTTAAGGCCTTAGGGACTTTTGCGGATAAATGGGAAGGGGGGGCAAATGATGAACTTAGTCATTTCTTATTCTGCATGGTGTAGAACTCAAATTTACATATGTTAAGGCCTAAAGCAGCACCGTTCGTTCATTTTCATCAGGATTTGACGTCCCCGGGGTCTTTTGGAGCTAAATGGATTAGGAGGGGGTGTAGAACCTAGTCTTTTTTTCATGCCTCGTTCACTGTGCACTCACGGGAGACCATGCATGTTTCACATGTTTTTCATGAAATTGCTATGCGGAAATTGTTCTGTTCTTCTAGCGTTTTTAATTTGATCCGTCGGTTTTCGTGTAAGCTTCCGAAATATGCCCAGGCAACATCTCAGAAAAAGTATGCACACACACACACACACACACACACACACACACACACACACACACACACACACACACACACACACACACACACACACACACACACACACACACACACACACATATAATGAATATATGTGTGTACATGTACACACACATATATCTATCTATATATCTATATGTGCGTATTTATACATATAATTAAATATCATTAATATATATATATATATATATTAAAGATATTTACTTATATGTATAAATACATATATATGAACACATGGATATATTTAAACATGTATATCTGTATTTGTTAATTTCTGTATTTGAATACATATACACACATGGATATGTGTGTGTGTGTGTGTGTGTGTGTGTGTGTGTGATTTATATAGACCCACACCTTTTTAACTAATAGGAGAAAATTGAACATGTTCACTTTCTCAGGAATAAACTCTTATTTGAGCTCGTCATACAAGAATAATGTTCCATGTCGTGAATCATGATTAAAAATTGCTTTCATTATAAAGCAAATTACATTCGTACATTTTTTATCTATCAAAGAATAACTCTCGTGAAATGTGATCATTGGATTTCTGAGGCGAACATTATCAACATAAAAGAAAAATACAGAAGATTATGAAATTTGGAAAGGATAGCAACCAAATAGATAAAATAAATAAAATAGAAATCATAAAAAAAGCATGTATATTATTGTAATTAGGATAGCACTAAGGTGAGTACATACTTACGCCAAAGATCACCAGTCTGTTTTTAATTTAGTCAGCCCATATCCAAAATCAAGCTTATAAACATATGTCACACTTGATATATGCTTCAAAACATTATCATTATTTACTCACTACAAGTAGTTTCATATATATATATATATATATATATATATATATATATATATATATATATATATATATGAAAAATAGATTGGAGGTGGAAGGAGCTGAACGCTCAACGTTTCGCCCGATTTATGCGGGCTTTTCCAAGAGGCATAGTCATTGTCAATGACAATGTCAATTTCTATTTTTCATATCGTCGGATTTCATCCATCTAAACAATCATTCATATATATATATATATATATATATATATATATATATATATATATATATATATATATATATATATATGCCTTGAATCGATCTGTTACGCCTACAATTTGAAAAGGGAATTTTTCTGAAATTAATAATGGAATTTGTCGCAGACATAACAAGTAAGACATTGTACCAATACAACTGAATAAATATATGTATATATAAAATATATGCATGTACTTATTGATTTGTAAATCGCCACTTGTTCTCGTCTTCTCTTACCAACAACGACTATATTTCATTCCTCGCATTGTGACAGCCTTCTAAATCTCTATTATACACACACACACACACACACACATATATATATATATATATATATATATATATATATATATATATATATATATATATATATATTAGCTTATCGCGCCACGCGTTGCTGTGGCTCAATTTGGTGTAATGGAAAATTCTAATAAAAACAGAAAATTCATGTTTCTTATATTCTTAGTACGGCAAAAAAGTAAAAAAAAAAAAAAAAGGCAAAAATGAAAAAAAAAATTGGTACTCTTGCAGAATTGGGTCCGGTTCCTTGGGAGTTACCATCAATCATGGCTTGGGCTCGACCAACATTCAGTGGATTAAGCTGAAAGTTGCTAAAACGTTGAAACGCTGTTTAGAGTTTTTTTTTATTGTATTAAAAAATGTGAGTTTTTAATTAATATTTGGGTGAGGGTGGTTACTATACACAGATTCGAAGAAGTTGTCCAAAAACGAATAAATTAAAGCAAAGGTAAGGTAAATTACGTTTCTACCTAACTGGATCATTTTTTAGTGTTTTATTTAATGTAAAATGTTTAATCGGCTCGAAAAACTCAGTGTTTATCGATGTATTTGAAAAAAGACGAATGGTCGTGGACAATGTTGAATACGTTAAGTTTGGGAAAATCAGTTAAAAACTAAAAGAATATACAAAACAGTGTCAGGTACCCACTGATTATTTTTATCGTGACATAGGCTGACATATTTGGTGTGTTTCTGACAATATTTTGTATAGTTTTTTTGTTTTAAATCATTTTCCCAAACTTAACATCATCAACAGTGTCCGCCACCATTTATATTTTTCAAATACACTGATAAACACTGTTACAGGAAATAAAATAGGTTTGAATTACTAAACACAGAAACGAAAAAGTTGTCGAAAAATAAATATAATAAATAAATATTATCAAAGGCAAAATAAGTTACTTTTCTACCTAACTAGATAAGATTTTAGTGTTTTTATTTAGTGTAAAATGTTTAATCGGTTCGAAAACATGTAGTGTTTATCGGTATATTTGAAAAACACAAATGGCGGCAGACTGTGTTGAACACGTTAAGTTTGGGAAAATGAGTTTAAACTAAAAAACTATACAAAATACTGTCAGGAACTCACTCAATATATGTTACCGTGACATAGGCAGACATATATTCGGTCTTTTTTTTTTACAGTATTTTGTATAGTTTTTTTTAGTTTTATCTCATTTTCCCAAACGTAACGTGTTTAACACAGAGTCTGCCGCCATTTGTAATTTTCAAATATAGCAAAATACGCTGTGTTTTTCGTGCCGAATAAACGTTTTACATTAAAAACAATAAACTAGAAAATTATCCATTTTGGTAATAAAGTAACATATCTTGCCTTTGATAATATTTGTTATAGATTTATTTTTTGACAACTTTTTCGAATCTATATTTACAGTAGTATAAACCCAATAAAAGCACTAAAAATTATCCAATTAGGTAGAAAAGTTACTTATCTAGCCTTTGAAAATATTTACTTGTCATATATTCGTTTTTGTTGATAACTTTTTCAAGTCTTTGTGCAAGTACAAACCCAAAGTGGGTATTTTTCTGTCTAATTTTATTTTTGGTACCGCGCTTAAATTTAAATTTCACGATATCTTTTTTTTGGGGGGGGGGGTATTTTTTTTACATTAGGTCCACCTCCACAGTTTTTGACTATGCTGAATAAGAAAAATCTCATTTAAAATTTGCAGAGGCAAGTAGTTTTCGAGATATAAAGTGAGTTATAAGATGAATTGTATGGTGGGTGTCCGCTGTTCAATGAAACAAGTATAAGTCGTAATTGAAAAAGAAACGAATAAAATTTTATGAGTGTAAATTAAATGCATCTTCTGGCTTTAATTAATATACTATGTATACCTACACACACACAGACACGCACGCACACATGCACACGCACACACACACACACACACACACACACACACACACACACACACACACACACACACACACATATATATATATATATATATATATATATATATATATATATATACATATGTGTCTTTGTGTGGAGAGAGAGGAAGAGGGTTTATAGGTGGGAAGATATATAGAGCATTAAAGTCATATTGGTCAGATCGGATTATATATGCCACGTTTTTGTTTCACAGTCCTTTTTTGGACTTCGCATTTAAAACGCATTAAAAAAGAAAATGAAGATACGTCTGGAAGGAAAGCATATTGGACGTCAATTATGGAAGATTTATTTCAAAGTAATAACGAATTCTTAAAAAAAAAGAACTGTAAACGTTTTATATTTTGCGTCCTTTTTTAAAGAACACAAACAAAAAATGGTTATGGTTAAACGACTTTGTCCATTTGAATCTTGCGAAAACTGTAATCCATATCGATTATGTGAAGTTGATATTCATTTCAAGTTCGTTTGGAATGATCAGATTAGACGCCATTTTTTTGTAGGCAAAATAAAAGTTTCTAGTCTTGCAGTAAAAAGGAAAGAAATAACGATAAAGTAATAAAACTACGCTATTGTTTATTATTCAATCCAATGCTCTATAATAAAGACCAATGTGTATTTATTTGCATGCTTTTTTATAAATAAGGAAAGTAGAAAGTGGATCCTGGCATCATCGTAACTTACGCTTCCTTTATTTTGTCCTTTAGTCCTCACATTCCATAGGCGATGTTTCTGACCAAGGAGAAAAAATTATTTATTTTCAGGTCGGAATCTTCTCATCTGACGGTCATCGTTGCTTAATTTTTGAACTTTGATGTGATATTTTTGGCTTCTTATATCAAGTGGGTTCATGCCTTGTCCGGAGCAATTTCCATCAATAAATAAATATAACTTATTTGTCTGGTATAATAAATCCGTCTGGTCAACCAAAACTTAATGATTAAAAGATTCCCCCTATTCTAAATTGCGGATGAAACCATTTAATATGGTTAAGGGAAGCGAGAAAATAAATAGCAAGTCAGACAATCACCTCAGATACAACCAGCTGTTTTACAAATGATTCAACAGAATGGGCTTTCGACGAATTTTCTTAAAATCGTATCCACTAAACAAAAATAGCCCAACTAAGCCGACTGTTGCTAAACCCTTACTCTTCATTCTATAGCTCCCAAGATTTTGGAAATTTTTTCTTTTTTTACAGTGATAGATTTTTTTGGGGGGGATTATTTGCATTTAAAATTGCTTTTGGCTCCATGTTTCTCCAACAGTATCAACATGTAGAAATTCAAATGCAATGTAAACAAATATCTTGCTGCCCAACTCCTCAACCACATTGCTTCCTATAAATCTAGTCCCTATTACATTAGCTCCTTATATATATAAAGATGTAAAAAAAGTGAATTTTTAGCAAAGAAGTTGGTAATTAATTATTTAGCATTTAAAACTGTTAAACAAATACTTTTTACAGAATTTTTTCCATCCAAGAAGGATAATGTATTATTCTACCTAGCTATATACGTTTATAGTGTTTTAACTTATTTTTAAAACGTGTAGCTCAAAACTAACTAGTGTGTAGCGAGAGATCATTATGTAATTTTGCCGGGAATTCATGCTAACTTAGATAAATACGTTTGCAGTTTTAACAAAAGAGCTACCATAATATCAGAGCGTCTCCATTTACGCTGAATATCTACAGAATACCAACATCAATATATTACATATGAATGAGTCCCCTGTGAAATTTCCACAATCCCCGCTAGTGTTACATGATAAGGGCTGTTCCCTTTTCATGTAAGTATAAAAATAGAGAGATTTAGTTAAATGTAAAAATGAAATAGAATAGACGAAATTCGAACCTCGTAATTTAGGTTCATAAATAGATTGAGAGAGAATTAGAAAATGGAATGTAAAAACAAACCATTGTTTAGCTTAGAGATAAAATAGTTTTAAGAAAAAGAATGGGCATTTGTCAATTCTGTTATGAAATTGAATGAGGAATGCAACTATAGGATACTTTAATAAACATGTTTTTAACATATTGGAAATATAGGTTACTGGAAATATAGGTTAAACTTCCTTTTGTAAACAAATAGAAAATGTATTGGACACGCATTTCCAGAACACGTGAAAGAAGACATGTTTTAACATGTGTATGACGTCATGAAAAATGGGAATTTCTCGATATAGTTAGAAACTTTAGAGTTAAGCAGAGAGAGTCTGAGAGAGAGTCTGAGGACGACAGACGACAGTCTGGAGTCGAGAGATGGGAGTCGAACGTCTGGAAGCGAGATGGTCACCTTTGAAACATAGAATGTAAAACTTTGAATTCCTGACTAAGAAAACCACGACCGGTCGAAGAAGAAATAAACCCATCATGTGTTTTTATAAACGTCATCTTTGTGTTGTAATTCTACCAAAAGGTAAAGTGAAATTGTCATTATATGTCTTATATATAATGTGTTTTAAAATGTCTTTACATACACAATGTCTCGACATCTCATATCTACAATGTGAACACTAAGACTGTCTCAACACTGTCTCCTCACTACACTTCTAAGTATGAATATTTTATATATATGAATCTCTTAATAACACGAACACAGAACGCAACATCTCTCTTAATAAGACTCTCTAAGACTCACTTTTAATAAGACTTCCTAACAACGAACAATAAATATAACAACAACAAGAACAATAATAATAATAATAATGAAAAAACATTATATAACACTAGTTATTATTATTATTATTATTATTATTATTATTATTATTATTATTATTATTATTACACATATAGAATAATGAGTCACAACGTATGAAGACTAAACTTCACACGAATAAGGGTTAATGAGATGTACAGATTGTCGGTTGAATGATAAAGAATATTATGAGAAGATAAGAATGATAAACGGAATTAACAAAATTTTATTTCTCATGAAGATGGTTTATGGCAAATATGTACTGACATTGGATTTAAAGGCAACCATATTGTAACATGCAGGGTAGCAGTTCCATGGTAATTGTTCCACATGGGGAATGTTCTTGGGAAAATTTGTTAATGGAAATGCAGTTTGATATTAAGCACATGAACGAAGAACGGAAAATTCTTTTCGTAGTTGCTGTAGATGGACGAGTTTTTTTTGTGGTGAACGTCTTATAGAAGAACGAAAACTGTGCATCATTAAAAATAACTAATAGATTTCAACTCATAAAGGTTGGCGATATATTTAGTCATTCACATATTTTTTCGTTGTATCAAAGTCCTTCAGCGTGACTAGAGAATTATAGTTGAAATTAAAACACCACTATTATATAACTATTCTTACCCATTAAGCTATGAATACAAACTTACTACAGTAAGTGAAAACTAGATGCTTATATTTAGCATTTTTCAGTAGTCATTTTTTAGTAGTCCATTCTTTCGCGAAGAACTATATATATATATATATATATATATATATATATATATATATATATATATATATAAAGAGGATTAGAACACCAGTCTAAAGAGCAGAGTGTTTTTTATGTAATAGTAAAATCACTAATGTAATTAAAAAACAAGAAAAACAGTGCTCGTTGTCATATAGATATATAATACGCTCAATAAGCATATATATCCTAGAGCTATGTTAATATTTAGTAAGATTATTGATAATTTATAATTAAAATTAAAAATCGGTTTCAAAAGGAGGAACAAAACAAAATCAATAAATTGTACGATCGTTTCGGAAACGATGTTTTTATTGAGATAGACAATAAATCATGGACAATAACTTTAACATATAGTTTTTTGAAACAAAGTCTCCTCATCAGCAAAAATATTGGGTGTTTTATTTATTTTTTTTTAAGACCCCCAAAATAAATCTAGCATTATTTTTTAAGTAAGGCAGATGTATCTGGAAAATATTTAAATATATATAAAAAAAGACATAATATTTTTTGCCTATGAGGAGACTTTGTTTCCAAAAAAATATATGTTAAAGTTATTGTCCATGACTTAGTGCCTATCTCAATAAAAACATCGTTTCCGAAACGATCGTACAATTTATTGATTTTGTTTTGTTCCTCATAATAGATGCATAATATGCATATATATTCATTAGTATATACATATATATACACATATATATACATATTATTTTATGCATCTATTTTCAGTATTTACTTTGACAATGCTCGACACGTAAAGAAAAAACGTTTATCGGTTAAATATTTTCACGCAGACAGACAATCACACATGCATACATCTACTGTTTTATTTATACAGATTTGTTCTAAAAGTGAGATTTAATTCACGTATTTTTTGGGGGGGGGGAGGGGAGAGGAGGAGGATGTACTTTTTACCACGATTATGTTTTATAAATTTATCTTGCTTGTGAAACATTAGAAACTTCATTGGTATCGATAAAAAAATAAAGTGCTTCCTGCTCTCCGGGCAACGTCGGGTAGCCCTGGTCGTGCTAAATAATTTAGATTACACTCAATCATTTCAGAACTTGTGAATGAGACGACGTTTACTCTGTTGATTGGTTTTAAAAAGTCACTATATTCCTGCTTTTTTTTTTTCGTTTTTCCATGTTACAACTAGGTAGTCGTTTACTGGTCTCGGTCGACGTAATTCTTCTATTTTCTTAAGTGAAAAAGATACACACAAACAAACAAAGAAACAAACAAGCAAACAAACAAAAACAAAAAGCAGTACCCACCCTATAAACAATTCATGTTTATAACAGATGGGTCTTTGGAGACCAACACGTAGAATTTACACATTTTTATTTATTTTTTGTTTTTGGTTTTAGACGGTGAAACTCCTCAGTTTCTTGAAGTTGGATCGTAAAGGACAAGCAAATAAACTTTCAAACTTGCAGTTCTAATTTTCTCTGACACAGAAACTTAAAAGAAGGTGAGCTAGAGGATTTCTTCTATCAAACTTTGTCTTCACAGGCGAAGCTTTAATACAATGTGATTTTGAAAAACGTAGTACAAGTTTTGTTTCGGAATGTGTTTAGATTAGGATTGAGAATTTGTATTAATTAAATAATTTGAACTTTAATTCTCATCTTAATTTTTTTCATTTGTTAAGTCACCACTTATCAAGGCCTGGAAGCCATTCTAGGATAAGGGTTAATTGTTAAGTAGCTAGTGAAACAACATGATCAGTTATGATGGAACTCATGTAGGGCTAGATTATTTAAGAGTGCCCGATAGGAATTTATTAACATTACATTTGAGAATGACAATGTAATAGTCTGTCAGGAAGCAACACACGACATTGTGTTCCACAGATGGAGAATTTTAGTAAAGAAAATCTTTTATGGAATCTCCGTTTAGGAACAGATAGAGATTTTCCTAAAATTGTTCATCTGTGGAACACAATGCCGTGTGTTGCTTCCTGACAGACTATAACATGGTCATTCTCAAATGTAATGTTAATAAATTCCTATTGGGCACTCTTAAATAATCTAGCCCTACATAAGTTCCATCATAACTGATCATGTTGTTTCATTAGTTACTTAACAATTAACTCTTATCCTAGAATGGCTTCTAGGCCTTGATGTTGGTGGCGGTTGTTGTAGCTAGGCGAGTATTTGTGCGAACGTGCTACAGGAAGGGACCACAGATTGGAGCCCAGTCGAGAACCTACCACAAAGGTAACGATAGACAAAGAGGTAGAGAAAGAGGAAATAGGAAAGCAAAATTTATTTTTACAAAATTGTAAAGTTTTTTTTTTTTGATAATTCTTCAAAAAGTTTTTGAATATAAAATTATATTTAAAAACTTTTTGAAGAATTATCCAAATTTATTTGTACGGAATCAAGAGTTAAGTTTAGCATAGGTGGCGAAAATATACATGCAGCTTTAAAGATCACATCGCAGTAAATGTTTAAAGGGGCTTCCGGAAAGACCTCTGTAAGGGTAGCTGCCCCCGTTCTCACCCCCGTCTCCGAAAATAAATATCTTTATATATTTATTTGCGATGATGGAGTCTTATTATAGAAGCATCTGTTATCACAGTCATTGCCCCTGGGTGTGGGGAATTTCAGTTCGCAAATAAAAATGGTAATCCTTTGATATCTGTCAACACATATTTCGTGGTGATTTGTAGTTAGTTTGAAACGGTGTGTATCCGATTAGGGCAAAGATGGTGCGTGGGGGTGGGGGGCTGATGTTGTCTTTTGCCACAACAAACTTGGGAAATATCACAGCTGCCTTGCTCACCGAATGATGATGATGATGATGATGATGATGATGGGAATTTATGTGAAAAATGTCCTCTCTCCCCCGGAGGTGAAGTATGGAAACTATCTGATGCAGTTGTATAGGGGGAATATAGTAACATCAGGCGGGGTTGTAGGCGTAATGGACAAAGGGGGGGGATCAGAAAGATGGAGAGAGACACATATTGTTATAAGTAGGTGCAGGATAGGCATGGGAGAGTAGAATGGAGGAAAATAGGTAGAGGACGATACAAAGAGGGTTCATATTTAAAATTCAACCTAATAAAAAAACTACGAGAATTTTTTTTATCATATACGTACCAGTTACGAAACGGAAATGTCATATTCTAAAAATCACGTAAATTGATTAAGTAGTTTTATATATGCATGTATGTATGTATGTATGTATGTATATAAATAATTACATCGATTAATATGAAATCGATAGCATTAAAAGGCATATCTTGTAAGTTTGAATTATTGTGAATTTATCTGGTCTTGATGTTTTTGAAGAGGGCAACGCAAGACAGTCCGATTTTGCTTACTCATAAAATTTGATTTTCTTAGTTAAAAATAAATCTACTTCATTCCTTGACGGGTATGTACATCATAGAAATTTTTATGAATTTTCTATATTTTAAAAAAATAGGTTGAATTCTAAATAAAACGAAAAAGAGAATAGCTTTAAGGGAAGAAGACAAGAACATTTAATTGGTGGAGGAGAATGTGTGTGTGTGTGTGAGAAAGAGAGAGAGAGAAAGAACGAGAGAGTGAGAGAGAAGGAGAGAGAGAGAGAGAAATTAGATATTAAAGATAAGGAAGTGAATTGGGAAAAATGAGAAAAAGAAAATTGGAGAAGAGGAAAGAAAATAAAATCGAAGAAAAAGAGAAAAGAAAAAAGAAAAAAAATGAAATTACGACACTAACTCTAAGACGGGTTTAACCGGCTTCCTCCGAAAAAGGAAGTTCATGGGATCATGAAATTTACAAGCGGTCCCCAGTCACATGTATATATTCCCTTAAGGGGAGATGGCGAGGTCGTTTTTTTACAACTTTTGCAGAGCGGTGTATATATCCCCCTACATACAGCGCCTGGTATCCCCAAATGGGTTATCCATCTGGTACTGACCAGACACAACGCTGCTGAACTATGATTATGCCGTGTCTGGAGAATTAGAGAGAAAATATATATTGACAAAAGCATAGAGAGATATAACATAAATGATCCACAGAAGATATTTTTTTTATTAATGATCGATAAACGTTTATCCTGAAGGCCATCGAATTGATATAAAGAAACGGGTGTAAGGTGATAAAATATAGGCATTCGTCGAAATAAACAATAAAATATAAACACGCATTAAGATTGCGGATTAGTTTTTCCTTTCATCATAAGAATGCAGAAAAAAAACCCCGATGTTTTTTAGAGGCGGCGAGCTTTAAAATGCCAACTCTATTTTCCTTTATTGCAGATTTAGCAACTATCGGTTATTTTGCGTTCGACTTGTTTTGGCAATTCATTATTAAGAGACTGACTGCAAATTGTGGAAAATTATTTCATTTACATTTGATGAACGAATAATTTCATTTGATAAACGAATAATTTCACAAAATAGAACTGGTAACTGCCCCCCCCCCCTCGGTCGCACGATTTAATCCCATTAGATTACTTTCTTTGAGTATATGTAAAATCCCATGTCTGAAAAGCCAGACATAATAGAACACTTGCAAAACAACATCCGGTGCGTTATTGCCGAAATATAGTCTAATTTAATTCGTAGAGTTTGTGAATATTGGACCTTGTTTTTGATTGGTCAGTTTGTACCAATCATCACTCAGCTTAGATGTCAAGCATAGATTCAGAATATCGCTCACGTTGCTGTCGTTGTCTCTGTAATGCTGCTGCGTCAGTATTATGGACAAGGTTTGTTTCCAAGTGTTTACTGTCTGTGGAATATATGCCATCACTGGACTGCATCATGGACTCCCCATGAGGATAAAGTTAGGCATAATATTGGTTTATAATGTGGGGAAAATCCAAGGCTCTTATTCGTTGCGACATTTATCCCGGATGAATACAGACCACACATACGAATTCATAGCAGCTGAGATAGTTATGAGTAGCCATACCAAGGACCAATAGTGAACACCGTAGACCTATGAACTGGGGCTATGTTTCACATCAGTTTTGATGGTATACAACCACATGTTCAGCTAGTATCCCAGATATGACTGCAGTACCTAATCTTACTTAATTTTGGAGCGAATGTGGCTCTCATACAGGTAGAGGATTGCGTCAGGTGTGTGGTGATTTCTGGGGCGGTAGGATGATCCGGCCACTTTTCGAACGACTTAGATTTGATGTAAGTTTTCCATTTCAGATATGAGATAAAAGACAGTCAATCGTAGAAGGTTATCAATGGGAGAATAGCTTCCTTCGAGGAGATAGCCATTCATTTCGACTGGGGTGAAGTGAGAATCCGAGCATAGAAAAAAGACTGGTCCTCATCACATCACTGGGTTGTTATCAAGACGAACATCTACCGTATAATAATATTGTTTCAAATCATCATCATCATCATCATCATCATCATCATCATCATCATCATCATCATCATCATCATCAGCACCACCAGATACATCATCATCTGCAGCAGTAACAGCAGCAGCAGCAGCACGGAGGCCACTAGAGGATAAAGGTTAATGAGTCTACAGTAGTCAATGGGACAATATGGTAGTAATCGTTGGTAGTGAAAATTTGATAAATTGGATTACTTAAGAGAACGGCTCATCCACAACTTTTTCACGTTGGACTTGAAGACGACCATATTGTAATCAGTTGAAAAGCAGGGAAATGGAAGGGAATTCCCCCGGCGTGCAGTTCTAAGAAAGAAGCTTTGTTCGTGGAATCTACGTTTGGGTTTAAGCACAGATAAAGTGTGGGGGAAATTATTGATAGTGTTTTTTTTTTCATAGGCGCCACAACTTATCAAGGCCCAGAGGCCACTTGAGGATAAGGGTTATTGAGTGTACAGTAATCAATGGGATAATATCGTAGTAATTGTTAGTAATGGAAATTTGGTAGATTGGATTACTTAAGGAGGCGGTTCATCAAGAATTTGTTTATGTTGGACTTGAAGACAACCAAGTTATAGTCAGTTGGGAAACAGGTTAACGGAAGAGAGTTCTACAGGCATGCAGTTCTAAGAAAGAAGCTTTGTTCATGGAATTTACGTTTTAACTTAGGCACAGTCAAAGAGTGGGGAAAATTATTGACTGTGGTTTCAGCTAGACGGGTGTTTTTCGTGAAAGATTGGCGAGGAGGGACCAGACATTGAAGTTCAGACGAGCACTTGCCATGGAAATAACAATAAAATAAAGACAGGCTCGCAACGTCCCTTCTGTGGGAAAGAGGTTGCAGGGAAGAGAAAAGGGCACCCCCCACTATGCTATGAAGTTTATTCTGTACTCTGTCAAGGCAGGATAAGCTGCTTCTAGCAGCTCCTGCCCAGATATGACAACAATACTCCATCCTTGGACGGACTTGGCTTTTATATAGATAGAGAATTGCATTAGCAGTGAAGTATCTACTGGAGCGGTAGAACGATCCCATCATTTTCCAGAGACCTTGGCAACCGATTTGATGTACGTGTTTCATTTCAGATCAGGAGTAAAGGTCAAGCCCAGAAGCTTGTTAAAACATGTGGCTTCTCCAAGACGAGATCCCTCCATTTCAATTGATTCCAGATGGGTGTCAGAGCGTTGATGATGTAAAGATAGGAGCTTAAATGAATGTTTTTTTTTTGTGAAAGTTTAGCGAGACCATAGGTGGACCATAGATTGGAGCTGAGACGAGCACCTGATATGAAAATAGACAAGCTCGCAACGTCTTTTCTGTGGGAAAGAGGTTGCAGTGAAGAGAAAAGAGCATCACTCACTATGAACTGTGAATTTTCGGTTACCTTTACGATTACTGGTTCCACTTTACTTCCGGTTGCCCTACCTCGTGCTAAGAAAGTTTTTTTTCTTAATAATAGCGTTATTAGTAGGCCATGACAACAGCTTTTCATTGTTTTTACACTCGAGCATACATCCGACACAGACACAGTTAACCATCGCTCTGCATAAAAACATAAGATATCAATGGATATATACCTGAGAATAAGACAAGGAAAAGAATACGCTGCTCTAATAACCCTAGTTATTATTTAAAAAGCTCTGCTTAACATAGAGAGGAGAACTTCCTTTAACTATTCTGTACTTTCACCTAACTGTTTAGTAAAGAAAAGATACCATAAAAATTAATCATAAACTAATAAGCAAACAAAAAGTAATTGTAAAGTAACCAAATTTTCTAAATTAGCAGAAATTTAAAAAACAAATCCATGAATATCTTAGCGGTTTTATTTCATTAAAATATATTTTTTTATTTAGTTAAATAGTTTGCCAAACATTTGAACTATACCATTTTCTAGTGTTTTTTTTTGCTAGAGTATACACGCATATCAAGGCCCAAGGGCCACTAGAGCATAAAGGTTAATGAGTGTCGAGTAGACTGGTATACAGCACATCGATGATCAGTGATAGTGGAATATTGTTATCCTTGATTTTTAAAAAGAACTGTTCAACAAAAATATTTACATTACATTTGTAAACGACCATATCACAGTCAACTGGGAAACAACCACGTGGTATTGTGTTCCACATACAGACAATTGTAGCAAATAGACTTTGCTCATCGAATTTTCGTTTAGATTTAGGCACTGATAGAGTGTAAGGAACGTTATTGACAGTTATTGTAGCCAGGCGAGTACTTATTGCGAATGTTTTGCAGGAGTGTATAAATTGAAGCTCAGTCGAGCACCTGTCTGTAAAACATCGATAATGGGGAAATAAACACGCAACGTTTCTTCAGTGAGAAAGAGGAAGTGAGAAGCCGTGTCATTAATCCTTTTATACAATCTTCATTTGAACTGCTATCGTTTTTTTCTACTTCTCCTGGCCAACAGGATTAAACTGAAAACCTTGCGGCGTCTAACCTTGAGATTTACCACCGAGCCATCCCTAGTGAGGGTAAGTGCTAATGGAACTGAATATTGATTCGCTTTCCGCCGTCATAGGCAATGGGTTAACTGAATAACTGTGACTCGATCACGTGGAATAAAAATGAAGATGCTCTAATAAAAACGACGATGATGGTTGTTTGGCTCGGCATCTATGACAATCATGGCAGAAACTTAGTCATCTTAAAACCACTCAAACGCACAGACACACACAAAGGCACACACACACACACACACACACACACACACACACACACACACACACACACGCACACACACACACACACACACATATATATAAATATATTAGTGATGGGACTATTTCAATATTTTTTCCGATTCCGATACAATTATTGATGCCGTGCTAAATTCCCGATTCAGATACAATTCCCGATTCTGACTTTTTATGAATCTCTAAAAAATTAACTACGAAGTTGTTATTTTTTTCACGATTATCGTAAAAACACATGATAAATGTGTATTTATTTTTTTCAAACGTAAAAACCCACTTGTGGGAGGTGTCTATATACTTTACTTTTCCTAGTAGTTTAAAATCAATAAATGTTTATCATTTTATTATTACAACGAACAGTGGAAGATTTTATTTCAGACAACGCTTACCGCATTTTACGACCCCCCAAAAAAACAATATTTAAAAACGTGTGTAAGAGTCACTTTGCATTTGTTTAAAACCAGTTTACACTGTTTTGTTTTGTTTTCTGTTGGTTTAAATTTCTGTTGTTCATGTTAATTAAAAATATAGTTTGTAATGCTTGTTGACGAATGCTGCGATTTCAATATCGTATTGTAGAAAATAGTGAACAAAAACAACATAATTAAACAACACAGTATCCGTTTGTTAATTAAAAAAATATTCCTAAACCATGTAATGGAACAAAGAGAAAAGTTAAAGCTATATATATATATATATATAAAATTATTGTCTATCTCAATAAAAATATCGTTTCTGAAACGATCGAACAATTTATTGATTGTGTTTGGTCTTCCTTGTGAAACCAATTTTTAATTTTTAATTATAAATTATCAATCATCTTACTATATATATATATATATATATATATATATATATATGAACAATACACCTATGTATTTTTGCTAAATAATTTATATTTATCTATCAAAATAATTTATTTACTTTGTGTAGTTTACTTATTTCAAAGTAATTTTATCATTATGTGTCTACAGTTAGTTTCTACTTCGCATTTAGAATGTAATATTAAAATTTTATAAGTTCTCATTTTTTTTTACCTAACTATAATTTACACGGATCTTGTAAATATTTCCATTTCCTAAACTATGTAAATATTCTCTATTCGCCCACTTTCTTTAATGGTTAAATAATGATGTCGTATTTTGTGATTATAATACGTCTGTTTAAATATAGAGAGGTTTCCCTTATATAGACCCTTTTGGATATTTGAGTTGCCAAGAACTTTGCAGCTAATTCTACTCCTTGCGACCAAGGCTGCCAACCCCCAATATCTCCTCATGCATCAAAAAACATGCTATGGTATATACAAATATCTGTACGTGATGTTACCAAGCTAATCAAAAACCTTGATTCCAGTAAAGCAACCGGGCCTGACGGTATTCCAATTATAGTACTCAAAATACTTCAACCAGAACTAGCACCCATACTTACAAAACTGTTTAAACGTTGTCTTAAGGAGAATTGTTTCCTATCACCCTGGAAAATCTCATCAGTATGCCCTGTATTTAAGAATTCAGGTGATCGCTCATTCCCTCGCAGTACAGGCCAATAAGTCTCCTGTGCGTCATGAGTAAGTTGCTGGAATCTGTGTGCAATACAGAAGTAATCCACCATCTCAGCAAAAATAACCTTCTTAGTGACACTCAATATGGTTTCCGTTCTGCTAGATTTACAGCAGATGTGCTTACAGTTATAACTCATAGGATTAGTAAATCTCTTGACGGAGGCAACCTTTCTAGCGCAATTGCTCTTGACATATCAAAGGCCTTTGATAGGGTATGGCATAAAGGTTTACATCACAAGACTTCTAGCTATGGGATAGCTGGAAATGTCTTCTCAATTATTAATTCATTTCTTTCTGATAGGTTCATAAGAGTAGTAGTTTATTTTTACATGGAGGTCACCACCTATCAAGGCACGGAAGCCACTCGGGGATAAGGGTTATTGCGTGTACAGTAATCAATGAGATAGTATCGTAGTAATAATAATTATTGGATATTTGATAGGGTGTCTTATTTAAGAAAGCGGTTTGTCAGGAATTTTTTTATGTTGGGCTTGAAGACATCCAAGTTGTAGTCAGGCGGGAAACAAACTAAGAAATAAGCTTTGTTCATGGAATCTACGTTTTGATTTAGGCACAGATAAAGAGTGGGGAAAATTAATGACAGAGGTTTCAGCTAGACGGGTGTTTTTCGTGAAAGATTGTCGAGGGGGACCAGAGATTGGAGCTCAGACGAACACTTGCCATGGAAATAACGATAAAACAAAGACAGGCTCGCAACGTCTCTTCTGTTGGAAAGAGGTTGCAGGGAAGAGAAAAGGGAATCCCCCACTAAGCCACGAAGTCTATTTTGTACTCTGTCAAGGCAAGACAGACTGCTTTTAGCAGCTCCTGCCCAGATGTGGCAGCAATGCTCCATCCTTGGACGTACCTGGCTTTTATACAGATTGCATCACTTGTGAGATATCTTCTGGAACGGTAGAAGGATCCCACAATTTTCCCAGCGTCCTTGGCAACAGATTGGATATACGTGTTCCATTTAAGATCAGGAGTAAAGGTCAAACCCAGAAGCTTGTCAAAACATTGAGCCTCCGCAAGACGAGAGCCATTCATTTCAATTGATGCCAGATGGGGATCAGAGCGTTGATGATGTAAAGATATAAGTTTGGTTTTGGATGCATCAAATGTAACCAGCCACCTCATACACTACTCTACCACGCGCTCAAGATCAGAGGAGAGAGAATCAGAGAGAACTTTGTCATTTACAGCCTTTGATGTGTTGCTATAGATGGTCATGTCATCAGCATAGATGTCAACAAATGATTTAAGTATATGTTTTGGGAGATCATTGATGTAGATTAGGAAGAGAGTTGGGCCCAGGATGGACCCCTGAGGGACTCCAGCATTAATACTGTGGGCCTCTGATTTCTGCCCATCAATCACTACTCTTATGAACGTATCGGAAAGAAATGATTTAATAATTGAGAAAACATTTCCAGTGATACAGTAGCTGAAAATCTTGTGAAGTAGGCCCTTATGCCATATCTTATCGAAGACCTTCGATATGTTAAGAGCAATTGCCCTGGAAAGTAAGTCTTTGTTAAGAGATTCACTAATCTTTTGAGCTATAATTGTTAGCACATCTGCTGTAGATCTTGCGCTAAGAAGGTTGTTTCTGCTGAGGTGGTTGACTACTTCTTTAATATGGATTCCATCAACTTACTCATGAAACACAGCAGACTTATTAGACTGTACTGAGAGGGAGATTACTTTTCTTCTGAATTCTTAAATACAAGGCATACTGATGAGGTTTTCTAGGGTGTTGGAAAGCACTTCTTAAGGCAAGGCTTAAACAGTTTTGTAAGTATGGGGGCAAGTTCTGGTTGAAGCGTTTTCAGTCAGGGCCAGTTGCTTTACTGGAATCAAGGTTCTTGATTAGCTTGGCGACCTCACGCACAGATGTTTGTATGTTGCATAGCGTATTGTCTGTTATAGGAAGAAATACGGGAAGTTGATGGCTTTCGTCGCTTAAGGTAGAATTAGCTGCAAAGTTCTTGGCAAATAGTCTGACCTTGTCTGATGCTGACGAGATTACCTCAGGTCCATTGATGATGGTTGGGATAGAACGCACGCTTCTGTTCAGGATCCTATTTGCTATTTGCCGAAACTGGTGGGAACCAAGCCGCTGTTCAGCTACTTTGGATTTAACGGACTGAGCATATAGCTCTTCTGCATTTTTTATTACACTTTTACAGTGGTTGCTAGCAGTCCTGGAAGCAGCTTTAGTCTCAGTACATCTATTACGTTGGTAGCTATGGAAAAAGTGATTTCTGTGCGCGATGGCAGCAGCACATTCTGGGGAGAGAGTACTAGTTGATGGGCAAAAATCAGAAGCCCACAGTATTAATTCTGGAATTCCTCAGTGGTCCATGCTGGGCCCAACTCTTTTCCTGATGTACATTAATGATCTTCCAAATCACATCCCTACATCATTCGTAGATATTTATGCTGATGACACTACCATCTATGGTAGCATATCTAAGACAGTAAACGACCAAGTTGTATCCGATTCTCTCTCCTCTGATCTTGAGCACGTGGTACAATGGGGGAAGGAGTAGCTGGTTACTTTTAATGCATCTAAAACCAAGCTTCTATCTTGATATCATAAACGTTCTGATCTCCATCTGGCATCAATTGAAATGAATGGCTCTCGTCGCTAGGAGGCCTTAAGTTTTGACAAGCTCCTGGGCTTGACCATTACTACTGATCTTAAATGGAACACATACACCAAATCTGTTGCCAGGGCTGCTGGAAAAGTGGTGGGATCCTTCTATAGATCCAGTAGATATCTCATTGCTGATGCAATTCTCTATTTATATAAGATCCAGGTACGTTCAAGGATGGAATACTGTTGCCACATCTAGGCAGGAGCTGCTAGAAAGGACTTGTCCTGATTGATAGAGTTCAAAATAGACTTTGTAGCCTCGTAGATGTTCTTTTCTCTTCCCTGCAACCTCTATCTCACAGAAGAGATGTTGCGAGTTTTTCTCTGCTGTATCGTTATTTTCATGGAAAGTGTTCGACTGAGCTTCAATCTATGGTCCCCCCTCGCCAAACTTTCACAAGAAACACTCGTCTAGCTGAAAACACTATCAATAATTCCCCCCACTCTTTATCTGTGTCTAAACCTAAACGTAGATTCCATGAATAAAGCTTTTTTCTTAGAACTGCACGTCTGTGGAATTGTCTTCCGTTTTCCTGCTTTCCAGCTGACTACAATATGGTTGTCTTCAAGTCTAACATAAACAAGTTCTTGATTAACCGTTCCACTTGTTAACAACTTTACCGAATTTCCATTACTAACGATTACTATATTGTCCAATTGTCTACTGTGCACTCTTTTACCCTTATCCTCGAGTGGCCTCTTGACCTTGAGAAGTGGTGATGCATATGTAAAAAAAAAAACAAAAACATTAATTAATGAGAAATGAATTACCTCCTTTTATAGTAGCTCTTTATCATTTCAAAATCTCTAAAACCATTTCCTCTCCAAAAATTTTCAAAAAAAAACATGTTTGTCTGTTTACGGTTTTAAACTCGCTATTTCCTTTCTTGATTAAAAAAAAGTAATGTTGAGAGGAAACTGTAAGTGTTTATAAGTTTTTAAAATTAAACAAAAATGTAAATTGATATCTGTTGCTTCATAATTTATATTAAAATATATTCAGAAAAAAGACAATGTGTTGTATGTTGAATCTAAATTAATTTAAAAAATGTAATTGTTTAAATTATTTTTTAGCTTTAAAACGTTAAAAAAGAATTTACTAAAAAAATTGTTTTTAGATCGTTGTTATTCGTTTTATTTTATTTTTTTATTCATTTTAGTTATAATGTGTTTAAAAACTTTTTCAACTACCGTGGAATTTCCACGGATTCTGCTAGTTATTATTATTATTATTATTATTATTATTATTATTATTATTATTATTATTAGTAGTAGTATTCAAATTTTGTATCTGGCTTTTGGTATTGCCGATTTTATACTGATAGGCGGATCATAACAACATCTTCTTTTCTCAGTTTTTCCAGCACTTTCTGTAAGATACTGGCAGTTTCCAACAAAGCAGTCGTTTGAAGTAATCCAACGTTGCAATGGATCGCAAATTTCTCAATCCACTTGTCCTTTTTACATTCACAATAGGTACAACTTCTACCTTTTTCAACTTCCACAATTATGTTTTTTTATCTCCCTTTTCAAGTTTTAGTACTTTTCGACCTTCTTTTCTTTTTCCTTCCACATTAACATCATCTGGAACTGCTATATTAATGATTATTGTTTTGTGTTCCTTTTTTTTTAACAAAACTAAATCTGGTCTCCTTGCTTCAATCATATTATCTCACATCATACCCCACCATTATTTCACATTATCTCACGTCACTACTCCTTCTGGAACATGCTTGTACCATTTTTCACTGCATTCCAACCCTCTTTACTAGCATATATCCCAAAGGACCTTTCTCGCAATATTGTCATGCCGTCTCTTGTATTCCTTTTAAGCTTACTCATCACACCGACTGACGAGGTGTTGTACATTATTACCTTTCTGTCCACACAGTAAGCATAGGGGACTTTCAATCGTTTTATCAATATGATATCTCACATAATTTGTCCTAAGCGCTTGCTCCTGCGGCGCACATATTAGGGCTTCTGTTCCAACCATAAAGTTACATTTTGACAACCATCGCCATGTTTTTCTTTTGTCCACTGCCTCTCGTAGATCTCTACTGAACTGGCCATGCGTTTTTTTCTCAATCTATTGTCTTTCATTTTTTTTCATTTATTGCCTTAAGTTCCTTGCTTCTTAGTAGTTCACTCTCTTGCTATTTTCTAAATGTTGCGACGCCTTTTATGAGATTTTCTTTACAGTTAAAGACGTAAACTTTCAGACTATTTCCTTCTTTTACACATAGTTAACTAGTTACTTCTCCTCGACCTCCCTCTATTCTTTTCACATATAACCTATCGGATATTGTGGAGAAAGAAGTGGCTTACCGTTAAAGCGGCTGCGCGTTTGTGCATGCAAAACACAAATTGAGAATCAAGATGGCGCCCGCATGCGTTTATGTGGAAAAAAGTATCGTGGAATCTCGGGGAATCTCGGAGAATCTCGTACCCTGATTCCATAAATAACGAGGAAAGGAAAGCGGGAGGAGAGACGATTTTTAGTCACTAAAGCGAACGGACGTGTGTAAAAGAAGAGGTAGAAGAAAAGAGTGTGGTGAACGAAACAAACAACGACTCGGTTGAAAGTAGAGTTGTAACGAACACAGATATTATTGTCATTTTATTATTAGTAGTAGAATTAGTAGTGTTAGTGTACTTTTTTCTTCCTGATATTTAATTTCAGTACTATTATACCACTTATTCTTATATTTCAATAGCATTTATATTACAGCTTTAAAATGTATAAACTTTTATATTTAATTAAAATTCTGAAGAGAAGCTGTACATATATAATACTGTAATGGTGTTTAAAAGTGATATAAATTGATGTATGTATGTATGTATGTATGTATGTATGTATGTATGTATATATGATTTGACTAAGGATTTTGATACGGTGAACAGAAGTGCCCCATGGATAATTCTGGGGAAGTTGGGATGCCCACCTCAATTTCTACGATTACTCAGGGAGCTCCACACTAATATGAAGGCTCGCCTGAACTTCAACGGATGCCTATCGGAACCCATATCGGTTGACAATGGTGTGAAGCAGGGTGATATCCTAGCACCTACACTTTTTTCAATTTATTTTGCAACTATGTTATCGTATGCCTTTAGGGTATGTTCTCTAGGTGTTTATTTGCGTTTCAGAACCACAGGTAGGGTCTTTGATCTTCGTCGTTTTCATGCTTCTACATGGACCTTTCAGCACCTGGTTCGTGAATTGCTTTATGCGGATGATGTCGATCTCGTGGCCCATGGTGAGAGGGATATGCAGGGTATCATGGATCTATTTTCGGGGTCTTGTGCGTCTTTTGGGCGTACTATTAGTCTTAAGAAGACTAAGGTCATGTTCACACCTCCACCTGGTAGTTTGTAGTGGAACCAAATATTTTTGTCAACAACCAGAGACTTGCCATTGTTGACACATTTGTGTATTTGGGTAGTACTCTCGCCAGAGATGGAACCCTAGATTCTGAGGTCAACTATAGGATACAGCGTGCCACTAAGGCTTTTGGTGGCTTAGAGAAGCGAGTATGGTCTGACAGGGCTATAACTATTCATACAAAGATCAGTGTCTATCAATCTTGTATTTTACCATCCCTGCTTTACGCTTCTGAGGCCTGGACAACTTATGGTAGACACATAAAAGTCACGGAGAGAGTGCACCAGAAATTCCTGAGACACATTCTGGGCATCAGGTGGAGCACTTTTATACCTGATATGGATGTTCTCATGCGGGCTGACGTACCTTGTATCGAGAAGTTGATTATACGCAACCAGATGAAGTGGGCTGGATATCTGACAAGGTTGGACGACGATAGATTGCCAAAGCGCCTGTTCTATGGTGAAATCACACAAGGAAAGTGTCCACAACATAAACCGAGGAAACGCTTTAAGGATAACATCAAAGATAATCTTATAGCTCTTGGTATTGACGTGTTCAGTTGGGAAAGTGTTTCCAATGATCGTAAAAAGTAGCGCTCCTTGGTCTATCATTGCTGTGATAGTTTTGAGAAGAAAAATATCAGCATGCAAAATTGAAGCGTGATATTCGGAAGAAAAATCTGTCAGATATATCAGGTCTGTCGGAGGATTTCATGCAGAACCACACCTGTGATTTATGCGGTAAAATGACTTTATCCAGAGCTGGCCTAGCTAGCCACAAGCGTTCACATGGAGATCAATCTTTCTTTGATGGGGAAAACATTGCAGGGCACAGATGTTCTGTTTACTCTGTGGTCTGTAAATCGAGTGGAGACCTAAAGCATCATATGAGCATCCACAGTAGAGCAGCACCAGCTGGCATCCCTCAATCCCAACTTAAGTGTGACCTTTGCAACAGACTGTGTAAGAGCAGGGCTGGTCTGAAGAGCCACCTTCGTTCTCACAGAAAATAGGAATTGATTCATCTTGATCACATCTCCACATGTATGTATGTATGTATGTATGTATGTGTGTATAAGTATAAGGGCGAATGAACTCTTTTTCTGGGTCAACGGCCAACTAGCACCGTGTATATTTGTGTGTGTGTATATGTGTATTGGGGTGGAGAGGGCTCCCGTAAGCCGTGGTGAAGGCAACCTTTCTAGGAGAAGCAAATCTCTGATTTAAAAAACCATAAAGCGGGAGACCAGTACCCGCATTAAGCTGGTCTGCAGTTTAATTTGTTGCTGGCTATCTTGCTCTTGCTTGTTGCTGGATCTCAACATTTTGAACCGAGAGAGAGACTTAGCTGTCGTACAAAGCTAAGACTCTGTAACATCCTCTTTGTATAGATACTCCCTCAGGCATTTGGGCTCATGGATTTTAAATGTCTGAGGGAGTGGCACCCGTCTGACAAGACGTTGCAATCATCATCATCATCATAAGTATATATATATATGTGTATATAATTTAAAAAAAGGAAAAGACATTTCAAAAATACATGAAAATGAATGAGTAATCAACAATACAGCAAGGGAAAGATGGTCTTATTCTGTCAAGAAATGCCAATCACCATGTATGTATGTATGTATGTATGTATGTATGTATGTATGTATGTATCTCTCTCTATCTATCTAGATCTCTCTCTTTCTCTCTCTCTCTATATATATATATATATATACAGCTTGAAATGCCACACTTGTGAACGAGTGTTTTTGTCAAAAGCTGGCTACGTCAACCACCTTAAGTCGCACAAAACCTGCTCAGGTTAACTTTCCACCTATTAGTCCGAACCAAACGATCTGTTTAACATGCAGCAAAGTTTGCAAGTCTACTGCTGGTTTGAGAAGACATGTGATTGTTCATAGGAATACCCTTCAACCTCCAGAGGAAGTCAACTCGATGGAAATTGCTCAATTTATATGTCACATCTGCTTCAAGATGTGCAAATCTGCGGCGGGAATGCAGACTCATCTGAGATGGCATGGACGACAAGATTGGGAAAACTGAATGTGACGGCGATCATCTGGAAAGATGTAGCAATCATCATCATCATCATCATCATCATCATCATCATCATCATCATCATCGTCATCGTCATCGTCATCGTCATCGTCATGTGTGTATGTATGTATCTATCTATCTATCTCTCTCTCTATATATATATATATTTACACTCGCACATATATGCACACACACACACACACACACACACACACACACACACACACACACACACACACACACACACTTCTACCAAGGTTGCTTCCTTCTCCTTGTCCCATATCACTATGTCAGGTTTTATACCTCCGTTTATATATATATATATATATATATATATATATATATATATATATATATATATATATATATATATATATACATACATCTTATGTGTGTCTATTCATCATGTTTAATAATATAAACATATACACATGAGTATATTTAATATTGATACACATTACTATACACAAACACACACAAATATATGAGTATCTCTACAGCTACGTACCTAGATAAAAGAGCTATAAAATCTGAAATAGTGATATGGACCAAGAAGGAGAAAGAAGCAACCTTAGTAGAAGTTCGTGTCCCTAATGATTTTGGGTTAAACAGAACTGAGAGGGAAAAGATTATGGAATACTGGAGTCTTATATATGACATGAAAAGAAACTGGAATCGTAGGAAGATCTCTATCATTCCAGATATTATATGACCAACGTAACTTATGAAAAAGAATCTTAACAACTAACTGACAAATATACCCAGTAGACTAAGTGCAATTGAGATTCAAACAATTGTACTAAAAGAGACGGTTAGAATCTGAAAACGATATCTCGGCTGGAATGTAAAAAATAGCAGGCGAAGGTAAGGCATCTAGTAGAATGTTTCATCCCTGACTTGAATAAAATGATGAGAAAAAAAATGAGTATGTATATGGAAGCATATATGTATGTATATGCATGTACGTTAATATACGTGTATATATATATGCATATAAACGTATATAATTTGTATATACATATATTAATATATACGTATATACATATTTTAATATGTATGCACGTACATTTATATGTGAGTTCATATGTGTATATAATAAAGTATATATATATGTGTATGTGTGTGTATAAATATAATTATATATGCATTTATATAGACATGTTTGCATATATAATATTATATGCATATATATATATATATATATATGTGTGTGTGTGTGTGTGTGTGTGTATGTGTGTGTTTATATAATTTTTTAATAGCACGCGCCATTATGTTTATCTGCCAAGGAAATTCCACGAAGAAGTGATTTTCTTTAAAGGATTATTCAACTAAGAAGATTATCCTGACTTTTATCCGCACTCCTTACCCCCATCCCGGTAGGCGACTCATCCATTTCCTTAACTTGTGTTTCAAACATCTTAGAACCATGAAGCTTTATTCCATATTATGTCGTGTTCAGCATTTGACATTGTATTGGTGTTTCCGTTTTTATTGTTCTCCCTTCTTTCTTTACAAACCCTAAATTGTTTGCCCGTCGCACACCTGATCACGATCTACACCCAACGTTCACCATTATAAGCAAAAAATCTATGCGTCCGAAGTTATCAAAGAGAGCAAGGCTGAGTCAACAGAATTAACCCGTCACAAAGTTATTATTCTGTTATATACGAGGTGCCTTCAATAAGTTTCTAGACTTTTTTTTTTTAGTATAGGAACTTTTATTGATAGTATAAACATGAAACTCTAACCCCCTTCGGAGTAATCTCCACCAGCTGTCATGGACTTATTGTACCGTTACAGAAATTTCTGGAAAGCTTCCCCCCCGAAGTCTTCTTGTGTGAGTGTGTCAATGACTCTTATTACAACCTCTTTCATCTCCTCAATTGTCTCATAACGATAGACTCTAAAGTTTTTCTTGAGCCGAGGAAATAACCAAGAGGCACAGACAGTAAGGTCTGGACTAAAGAGAGGGTGAAAAACTGTCTTGATTCCCATCTTGGTCAAATAGTCTGTGACAAGGATGGAGATGTTCCGCATCTTCAATTCCTCGCGAATAATTGTGTTTGCAGTTCCCACACTAACATCAAACTGTGCACTTATTATCTCTCTAGACACATGACGGTCCTTATCCATAAAATTCTTTATTTGGCCAGTCAAATCTGGTGTTTTGACTTCCTTACGCCACCCACATCTCCTACCATCCCTCACAAACTCCCTGTAGTCCTTGAATCTCTTATGCCACTCTAAAACTTATGCTCGATTCATGCAAGATGGTCCAAAAGTATTCAAGTACTCTAACCACTTCGCCACCAGTCTTTCCTTACTAATCTGAATGTTTCTTTTTTATATAAAAACTATAATGTTTTATCTATTCCCCGCTTCCTTTGTTCCAGGTCGTTTGGCTCGTTGGTCTAGAGGTCTCAATCAATTCGCTGCTTTGATATCTAACTGTAATACACAATTCCTATTCCAGTAGATTATTTCTCTTCCTGCTGATTGTTTTCCTCCTATCTACAACCCTGGTCTTTTCAAGTTTAAAATAAATAGACATCTCCGACCTTTGCGATAATCATCTTTTCGTTCTAGTAAGCTCCTTACATCAACTGGCCTCCCGCCTTGTCTCGAGCAATTTCCATGAAAAATATCCTGCATATAATTTTCATAAGAAGACATAAAAGTACCGAAGAAACTGTACAAGGTGGAACCATAAAATTGTCGCCTTAAAGAAAACACCACTACAGCTTTATTTTAACATTTTTATTGAGAAAATCAATTCAGGTAACTTGGTTATGTAGTAGAGCTGACATCTATTCAATGTAGCCGCCTTCATCCTAAATCACCGCCTCCATACAGGTCAGGAACTGAGAGCATGCCTTTTCCACAAGCGCTGGTTGGAGCTTGGCGAGTACTTTGTGGGTGGCAGCGATCATGCTGGCTTTGGTGTTGGGGGAGGTTATGTGTGTGATGTTATCGATGTATAACCAAACAAAGTAGTCCAGCAAGCTCAGGTCGGGGTAGGAAGGGGGCAATGAAAGAAAGGTATAAAGTCGTAGCACACCTTCTGAAGCCAAGTCTAGATTTCTTTGGACTTGTGTACCGGCGCCGAGTCTTGCTGCCAAACGTAGGGTCTGCCAGCGGCTATCTGATTGTATCACGGGATCACATCCAGGTACACTTTGGTGTTGACTTTCAAGCCGACTTCAAAGATATGATGTGGTATGATGTGTCCCTTATTTGAAATCACTGCAAATACCATAACCGTGACCAGAAACTTTGTTTTAATAATCCTGTGAACGCTACTTTTATTTGTAGCAACCCAGCGATGGATTTTAAGGGTGCTGGTAATGGCCCTGTTGTCATAACTTAGATCGGTAGAGAGCATCTCCGATCTCGCTTGTTAAACATTGCGTCACTTTCAGACATGATAGAAGTATCCTATCGTTTTTGAGATTTGTACACAGCTGGCCAGCTAGTAGATGGTCTGCAACAAAAAAGAAAACCGGTTTTTATCAAACGGAAATGGAATCATGTCGTGTTTTCTACTGCGACAATTTTATCGTTCCACCCTTTACTGGTTATGGAATTGCTTTTACTCATCCTGGGACAAGTATTTATCTATTTTCATATATTTTTAAATGAAATTAAATAATCTATAATATAAATCTCACCTGTCTCTTTAAATGTATGTATGTATGCCTAAAACTTTCGACAGAGGCGACGGATTCTCAGAAGATCGGTATCGTTCTGAAGCTGTACCCTTCGGACGACAAATATCGAAAAATTTGGCTAAAAACATTAATTCCTTCACCCTCAACTGGATACTTTTCTACAGGGAGCGGTTTCTTTTTTCGCCGATATTTTCGAAAGTTATCCCTCTTTTCGATTGACTAGCCTTAATTTAAACTTACGTCATTTCAGGTTTGGCGATGGGCGCAACAGCAAAGACGTCACGTTTTTTTCACGTTCTTTTCCTCCTTTGCGGTACTGGTTTGAGCCTGCTTGCCTACTACCACTTTTTTTTTTTTGCTCTGACACACCTCGAAACAATCGGGAAACGCCAGGCACCCAGGCTACTCATCTAATAATTCTTACGAATGTCGTTAAAGCAAATAAGAAAATGCTTTATTAGATAACTAGTGAGAGTGTACAATTTTTCTTCACAAGACATTTGACTAGAAAGTTGTCTCGTTTACTTAAACTGAAAGACACGCGAGTTTCCATTCATAATAAAACACTGGCCATGGAAACCACTAATGAGTAAATGGAACAGTTCTATTCTTTGAGAAGTTAATTGTCACTTATTAATGTGGAGTTAAGGGCGGAAGCGGAACATGGCCGATGCCTGGAAGCATCTCGATGGCTTGATTAAAAAAAGTGTCAAAGACAAGAACCTGGTCCATCCCTCTTCAAAAAGTAATTCCGAAACAAGGAAATAATAAAAGAAAATGGAGGAAAACGGAACAAAGAATTATTATCCGTTGTGACACCGAGCTTTTGACTGAAAAGCCGGAGAAAACAATAGTCTAATTAGATAGCTATCAATCAAGTTTCTTTCCACAACAAGACTTTACGTTGTCAGTTATAATGCCGTTTATGTGTTATTCTTTTTGCATAGTGTGTGTGTGTGTGTGTGTGTGTGTGTGTGTGCGTGGGTCCAATTTCAAACAATTATTCCAACTGTACCTTATAAATAAATAAATAAATACGATTGCCTTCAATTAAAAAAAAAATCTTTTTCTTTAAAGACGTTTTATGATTTTGTTTACTAAGGGAGGTAATTAGTTTATTCATACGTAGGCTCTTAATGGCCGACCACAAACGTGTGATTTTCTCCTGTTCGTCATCGTCGCCGCTTTGTGTGGATGTGATCTTTATTTCATTGCCGGGAACTGTGGACATTGATTCCTCGGAACGTTGTTACAAGAAAAAAGTCCAAACAATTTCAGAAAACGGCCAATAAAAAATAGAAATGGTCTCGTTGAAATGATTTGTAATATTGGTTTCTTGGACAAACATATTGCCAGGTGGTTTTATGTAATTACCTGAACCCCCCCCCCCCCAAAAAAAAACCCTGACATAATCTATAAAAAAAAAAGCTACCGATACAAAATGTTATGTACTTTATCTATATGAATGAAACAGTAATTGTATACATGTGTGCCTGTTTGAAAATATTTAATCGATAAAGTCTTTAACTACCCGTCACATAACACTGAAATTAACGGGAAATAGTAATCAAATACCAACGATTTTTTATAGCGAGTAAAATCTTTGGGTGGATGGATGAATATATAATGCGTACAGAAATATGTCGGCAAGTTGAAATGCAAAATGTTCATTTCAATTTGTCCACATATTTCTATTACTTTTGCGCACGCGCAACCTCATTCATTGAAGTGGTTTAATTTTAAATCTTTTTTATCTACCTATCGATAGCTCAAACGGTAGGGAACGCGGTTGGAGTGCTAAAATGTTTTGGTTTCGATTCCAGCCGATGGCACCGAAGTCATTAAAAATAAGTGCACAGTGAACGAGGCATAAAAAATGACTAAGTTTAGCACCCCCCCTTCAGTCCCAAAAGTTCCCAGGGGACGTCAAATCCTAGTGAAAATGAACAAACGATGCAGTTTTAGGCCTTAACATATGTAAATTTGAGTTTTGCACCATGAAAAAAAAAAGAAGTACATCATTTCACCCCCCCCTATTTAGCCCCAAAAGTCTTCCCAAAATATTTAAATTTGAGTTCAGTACCACGCAAAACTGCTAAATAGACATAGACAGAAAAAAATTTTGGCCAAATATGGTAAAATAGTCCCAAGAATGGATTGTTTTTATTAGCCCTAAAAGAGCCCCTGGGGAACATCCAAAAGTTATCACGAAGTGTAGACAAAAAATTATATAGAAATCAGTGAGTTACAACTTTTCAGAAAGTTTTATAAAAATTCAAGGCATCAATTTTTTTTTTTTTTAAATAAACACAAAAGTGTCAATTTTAGCCATTTTAACTCGAAAGCCATCTCTAGGGGTGGGACAACCAGAGTTTTCTCGAAATATCCGTTCTGTTACTTTTTTTACCCATATCATGTTTGATATTTGTGCAAAATTTCAAAAAATTCCAAGACGTAGTTATTGAGAAAATTGCGGACAGACGAACGGACGAACGGACGAACGGACAAGGGTGAATTTACAGGTTCACCCTCCTTTTGTCGGGGGACCAAAAAAATCTTTTGGAATAAATACTAAATATTAAATACAATATAATATTCAACCGAGAACTGATTCTCTAATTACAATACGAAAACAGCATGTATTAAAATATATTTAAGCGTATTTTAAGACCGGGCAAGAACGGGAACCTCCCACCTCCGCTAATAAATACAATAATAATAAATAATTTTTGACATTTTCAATCAAAACTAGTTTAAACTCGCTTCTTGACCGGTGTTGAGTACAGTACCTGTCTATATGAATTTCCATTATTATCTAGCTTATAATGATTTATAGCAAATAAAAAATAAGTGTGAAATTGCGTAGAATAATATACTAGTTAGTATTTGCTTAAAGACTAAGTAACTACGATGGAAGTATATACATACATTTTTATTGTTAAGAACGTTAGAAACTTTATTTTGAAGCAAAAATAAATCGCCTAGAACTTATACTGAATACCGTTTCTCCGCACATCTTGCTAATCTATAATATAAATCTCACCTGTCTGTTTAATTGTATGTTTGTATGTATGCATGTATGTTTCGCAAAAACTTTCGACAGAGGCGACAGATTTTCATGAGATTGATATCATTTTGAAGCGCGGCGCTTCGGACGACAAATATCGAAGAATTGGCCAAAAATATAAATTCCTTCACTCTCAACTCGGCACTTTTCTACAGTTAGTGTCAGGTCATTCAACCCTCGCGTCCACGACGTCGGAGAAAAGGCATTATTTTGATCGCCCGTGACGTCACAACCACGGTAGGCATATTGGTAAGATAGTTCTTTTCACCGCTTTTTATCTCTGGCGCATTACGGGTTCTAGCCTGTTTAATACTCCTATTTTTTTTTTGCTCAACCAAAACCCCTACACACTTTCTTCTCCCTCTTCGCGTAATGTGTTCGAGCCTTCCTGCCTACTACACCTTATTTTTGCTCAACACACACCTCCAAACACCCGGGCAATGCCAGGCACCCAGGCTAGTTACAAATTAATGTCACTTATTAAAGAATTTAACAATTCATGTATTTCTTTTAAAAGTTCTTATGTTAATTCAAAAAAAAAAAAAATGAATGCACGTAACCAGTAAAACATCTATTAGGCTTAGGTGAGATTAAAACACTTGCACCTTGCGTATTCTTATTTTTCGTCAATCAAACAGATTTCTCCAAAACTCCCAAAACACCATTTAATACAATACAAATAAATATGCATTTACGATCTAATTCTATTAATATATTTCAAATGTTAACGCTTTATATCTGAATAGAAATGTCGAAATCTGAAGACAATCCAATTTTGAATTTTGAATTTTTAATTCGAATTCTTAATTCGAACACACACAGACACACACAGACACACAATATATATATATATATATATATATATGTGTGTGTGTGTGTGTGTGTGTGGGTGTGTGTGTGTGTGTATTCAATATGCTACAGAGTTTTCTTTTCTCTTTCCCATATATATCATTTCTCATTACTAAGCTGACATCATTATGCCAGTTTTTATCTAGATTTATGATTTTGGCTATTTCACCTCTTCTGATGAGAAGCATTTAGCTCCTAAATGCAATGGCCTAAAGGATGTTTACACTATTCAATTATACTTATTAATCCGATGGATATTTTTTATTCAATCACGAGCTCTCATCCCTCATTTGTATATATATATATATATATATATATATATATATATATATATATATATATATAATACAGACAATTAATATATATATATATAAATATACTAGCTGCACCCTGCTACGCGTTGCTGTGGCTTAATTTCGTGTAATGGAAAATTCTAATAAAAAGAGAAAATGCATGTTTCTTATATTCTTAGTACAGCAATCCACTCCAAAAAGTAAAAAAAAAAAGGCGAAAATGAAAAAAAAATATGGTACTCTTGCAGAATTGGATCCGGATCCTCGGGAGTTACCATCAATCATGGTTTGGGTTCGACCAACATTCAGTGGATTAAGCCGAAAGTTGCTAAACCATTGAAACGCTAAATAGTTTTCTTTTTTATTGTATTAAAAAATGTGAGTTTTTAAATAATATTTGGGTAAGGGGGGGTTGTAACTATACACAGATTCGAAAAAGTTGTTAAAAAACGAATAAATGAAAGCAAAGGTAAGGTAAATTACGTTTCTATCTAACTGGATAATCTTTTAGTGTTTTTATTTAATGTAAAATGTTTAATCGGCTCAAAAACGCAGTGTTTATCTATGTATTTGAAAAAGACGAATGGTCGCGGACTCTTTTGAATACGTTAAGTTTGGGAAAATCAGTTAAAAACTATACAAAACAATGTCAGACACCTACTGATTATATATTATTGTGACATAGGCTGACATATTCGGTGGGTTTCTGATAGTATTTTGTATAGTTTTTTAGTTTTAAATCATTTTCTCAAACTTAACATCATCAACAGTGTCCATCCCCGTTTGTATTTTTCAAATACACTGATAAACACTGTTCTTCGAGCCGACTAAACGTTATAGTAAATAAAACAGGTTTGTATTACTAAACACAGAAACGAAAAAGTTGTTGAAAAATAAATATAACAAATAAATGTTATCAAAGGCAAGATAAGTTACTTTTCTACCTATTCGATAAGATTTTAGTGTTTTTATTTAGTGTAAAATGTTTAATCGGTTCGAAAACATGTAGTGTTTATCTGTATATTTGAAAAATACAAATGGCGGCAGACTGTTGAACACATTAACTTTGGGAAAATGAGTTAAAACTAAAAAAAAACTATACAAAATACTGTCAGGAACTCACTCAATATATGTTACTGTGACATAGGCAGACATGTATTCAGTGGTTTTTAACAGTATTTTGTATAGTTTTTTTTAGTTTTAACTCATTTTCCCAAACCTAATGTGTTAACACAGTCTGCCGCCATTTGTAATTTTTAAATATAACAGTAAACGCTGTGTTTTTTGAGCCGAATAAAAAAAAAAACAAAAAAAATTATCCATTTTGGTAATAAAGTAACATATTTTGCCTTTGATAATATTTGTTATACATTTATTTTTTGACAACTTTTTAGAATCTATACGTACACTAGTACAAACCCAATAAAAACACTAAAAATTATCCAATTAGGTAGAAAAGTAACTTACTTGCCTTTGAAAATATTTACGTGTTATATATTTGTTTTTGTTGACATTTTTTTCAAGTCTTTGTGCAAGTACAAACCCAAAGGTGTATTTTTCTGTCTAATTTTATTTTTGTTACCACGCTTAAATTTAAATTTAAGGATATCTTTTTGGGGGGAGGGTATTTTTTTTTTTTTTACGTTAGGTCCACCTCCACAATTTTCGACTATGCTGAATAAGAAAATCTCATTTAAAATTTGCAGAGGCCATTAGTTTTCGAGATATAAAGACCTGTATATTTCACTGAGTGCCATGAATAAACACTCCTAACCTCCCCATATTAAGAACGACTTTCGAAATAAACAACACCCATGCCTAACCACATGTTTTAACCTTTTACCTGTCTTTCGTCTTTTTATAAACGGCTTTTGGAATAAATACCACCATTCTACCCATGTTAAGAACGGCTTTCAGAATAAACACCCCCAACCTACCCATGTTAAAAATTGTGGAGGTGGACCTAATGTGAAAATTTACCTTTTGTTTTTTTAATAAATTGTTAGTTGAAAGCACAGAATAGTGACAAAACACCATCCCCTCCCCTTGGTAAGAATAGCAAAAAAAAAAAAAAAAAATAACCATAGAGAGGGGATGGTGTTTTGTAACTATTCTATGCTTTTAAAAAACAAAAAAACAATGTGAACGGCGCGTTCAACATTGTAGCCGGACCTTATTTGGTAATAAGGTCACGTGAGTCGATTAATGGGTGCTAATGCACTTACTGATCCGCGCTATTTTTTTTTTAAAATCGTATTTCCAAGCTTAATTAAAGTTTTATGTTTTTGGGGTATTATTTTTAGATTAGGTCCACCTCCACAATTTTCTTTTTAATGACGATTTTTAAAGGTTTCCGACTATGCTGAATACAGAAATCGCATTGAAAATTTGCAGAAATAAGTAGTTATCGAGATATAGATAGTTGTTTCATGCATTATATTCTTTGGCGGCCATCTTTGTTACGTGCGTAGATTTGTTTATGACGCGCGCAAGCGTTTAAAAAAGACGGCTGCCAGAGATTACAATGCATTATACAAATTTTTAATATCTCGATAACTACTTATTTTTGCAAAATTTCAATGCGATTTCCGTATTCAGCACAGTAGAAAAATTAGAAAGGTCGTCATTTAAAAGAAAATTGTGGAGGTGGACCTAATCTAAACATTTACCGTTTTTTCATTCAATTGTAAGGTTAAAGTACAGAATAGGTACAAAACACCCTCTTCTCCCAATGTAAGAATGGCTTTTTAAATAATAACGTTATTATTTCAGCACGGGTCAATAAGTGCACGATTACCCAATTTCTATAAAAGCATTCATATTTTCTTATATAAAAACAACTTCTGTAAAAAAAAAAAAAACGTGCACTTTGTTAAAAAAGATTTTCTTGAAAAAAACAAAACAAAAAAAATACGGTAAAAAAAGCAAAGAACAAAACGTTAATCGGTATTCATGCAGAGAGTGATCCGTGTTGAAATAATAACGTTATTATTTAAAAAGCCATTCTTAACATGGGGAAGGGAGGGGGTTTATGCCTAATCTGTACTTTAACCTTACAATTGAATAAAAAACATATAAAACTTTAATTAAACGTGGAAATACGATTTAAAAAATAGCACGGATCACTCTCTGCATTAGCACCGAAAGTACAGAATAGTTAGAAAACATCCTCCCTCCCCATGTTAAGAATGACTTTCTAAATAATGTTAATGCTTCAGTACTGTTCCTTATCTACTTAAGTTTAATTTTTGTTTATTAAATTGTTAGGTGAAAGTCCAGAATAGTTACAAAACACCCTTTTCCCCCCATGTTAAGAATGGCTTTTTAAATAATAAGGTTATTATTTCATCACGGATCAATAAGTGCACGAGTACCCAATTTCTTAAATAAAGAAAAAACATTTATATTTTCTTATGTAAAAACAACTTCTGTATAAAAAAGAAAAAACGTGCACTTTCAATTTTTTTTCAAAAAAATACGGTAAAAAAGCAAAGAACAAAACATTAATCGGTGTTCATGCAGAGAAAAAGCCATTTTTAACATGGGGAGGGAATTTTGTACCTATTCTGTACTTTAACCTTACAATTGAATAAAAAGCATATCGTAAAACTTTGATTAAACGTGGAAATGCGATTTAAAAAAATAGCGCACATCACTCTCTGCATTAGCACCGAAAGTACACGATAGATAGAAAACATCCTCCCTCCCCATGTTAAGAATGACTTTCTAAATAATGTTAATGATTCAGTACTGTTCCTTGTCTCCTTAAGTTTAACTTTTGTTTATTAAATTGTTAGGTGAAAGTCCAGAACAGTTACAAAACACCCTCTTCTCCCCATGTTAAGAATGGCTTTCTAAATAATAACGTCATTATTTCAGCGGGGTAGCTTCTCTGCATAAGTACCATGTTTTGTTTTTAAATTGTTAGGTGAAAGGACAGAATTGTTACAAAATACCATCCCCATGTTAAGAATGTCTTTCTGAATAACATTATTTCAGCACGGTATTTTCTATGCATACATACTATCTATTTTTGTTTATTAAATTGTTTGGTGAAAGTATAGAATAGATGCAAAACTCCCTCCCCATGTTAAGAATAGCTTTCTAAATAACGGTATTATTTCAGCACGGTACCTTCTCTGCATAAGTACTATCTTTTGTTTATTAAATTGTTAGGTGAAAATATAAAATAATTACAGAACACTCTCCCTTTCCCATGTTAAGAATGGCTTTCTTAATAGCGTTATTTCAGCACGGTACCTTCTCTGCATAAGTACCATCTTTTGTTTATTAAATTGTTAGATGAAAGTATAGAATCGTAACAAAACGTCCTCCCCATGTTAAGAATGGCTTTCTAAATAACGTTATTATTCTATTATATTATTATGGTACTTTCTCTGCATAAGTACCATGTTTTGTTTATTAAATTGTTATGTGAAAGTACAGTACTCATGCAGAGAGTGATCCGTGTTGAAATAATAACGTTATTATTTAAAAAGCCATTCTTAACATGGGGAGGGGAGGGTGTTTTGTACCTAATCTGTATTTTAACCTTACAATTGAATAAAAAAATTATATAATAAAACTTCAATTAAACCTGGAAATACGATTTAAAAAATAGCGCGGACCACTCTTTGCATTAGCACCAAATATTATTTAAGCAAGTTACCAATCCGTAAAAAAAACTGTACTTTTACCAACCAATCTTATATCGAAAAAAAAAACCCTCAAAAAGCAAGCGACAAACTTTTTTTTTGCCTTATATAATAAAGAAAAAATGTTTAAATTAAAAAATTTGGAAGATAAACAAATGAATTATGCTTTTTTCTTTTTTTTTTACTTATCGAGTAAACAGAAAATGAAATCTACTTGTTTCGTCAATTCGTGGCTGTGAAATGAATCGAACCGAAAGTTCAGTTTTATCAATAGAACAGGTTCGCACTAACGGTTACGAAAATATATTTATTTTATTTAATATTTTAATAATTCGCGAGGTAAATTTATTTTAATAACATAAAAACATCCCTCGACTCTAAAGATGGGTTGTCTGAAAATTTCAAATAAATTGGTAACATAGAAATATGGTTTTATTCGCTTATAACGAACCAAGAATTACATTTTTATATATATAGATGGGGGGTTTAAAAGGGTAATATCTATTCTCAGTTGTAATTCCGATACGCCCACTATACCGACATATCATAAGTCATCTATTTCAAGTAAACGCCTTTCATAGTTATAACCCATGAATACAAGCTCTTTTAATTACTTACCTTATGTTCTTCCCGAGAGTTTAAATGCGCATATGCACATATTTATTAAACCTACCGTGGCATACATCGTATAAACTACCTTCATAATATAATTAAAAAGTTATATTCCTCTTATATCACAAAGATCACTTTAATCCTCACATTCCCTTCCCAAACAGGTTCAATACTTGATCTCTTACTGCACAATTATTTCGCTTTTAATGTAACTATCGCTAGACGTCGCATCCATATTATGTTATCTAGCATATACTTTCCTCCTCTGATGAAAAGCATTAGATTTCGAAATACCATGATATAAAGCGTTTTGCTTATCCTACGCCCCAAATTGGTGTACCTTCCTTATTGAATAAACAAATAAAATCTATATATAATGTCGGCAAAAAGAAAGGCCACGCCTGTAATTTTTTTCAAAAACTACAAATTTAATCTAAGTTTAATGTAACTGGTAAAAAAACTATACCATATTTGATTCGCCTTTTATTCCTCTATAATTTTACCTGTTCACATCTGACTTTTAATTGAAATATTCTAGTGTTCACGTCAATTAAAAAATAACTTCAAATTGAGAAAGCAAAAAAGAAAGTATGCAGCAACAAAGTCGCTTAAAACAAGCTTAAATTATTGCCCTTAAATCAGTTTAATATATCCACCGAAAGGCAATAAAGCATCACTGATCGTAATCGTGTTGTTCCAGGTTATACAACGCAACATTTAGTCTATATGCCACGACTTTCTCTTAGTGATCGTCAGGAGTTCATTAACCTCCACCTTTCTGGTTTATCCAATCGAGAAATCGGCTGCAGATTGAATTGCGATGAGAAAACGGTACGAAAGACTGTGACACTAAAAACAGATTTGAAACGGCTCCCTAAATCCAAAAACAGTGCAATCTTGTTAAAAAGTGCTCTCTTTCTACTGTCAAGAACAGATTAAAGGAATTTAATTTGCGAGGATATGTTGCAAGACACAAGCCAATGATTTCTGTAAAGAACAGAAAGAGCCTTCTGGACTTCGTCAGATGCAATGAAGATCATGACTCTTCATATTGGTTAAAAGTTCTTTTTAGCGACGAAAGCAAGTTCAATAGGCTAGGGAGTGATGGTAGGCAGTACGTCCGTCAGAGGAAAGACGAAGAATTTAATCCTAGGTGCTCAGTTTCAACGCTGCAATGTGGTGGAGGTTCAGTTTTGGTGTGGGGCATTATTAGTTCCAATGGTTCAAGGCCCATAGTTCGCTTACAAGGTCGAATTAATTCGACCAAGTACATTAATATGTTGACTCAGCATATTATACTCTACTTTGGTCGGAATTTGGATGATAATTCCATCTTCATGCAGGATAATGCTCCCATTCACACAGCTGGTAATGCCATAAGGTTCCTAGAGAAGCATGATATTCCGTGTTTGGATTGAGCTGCACAATTTCCAGACCTCAATTCTATCGAAAACGTATGGTATTACATCAAGCAAAAGCTACGCAGTGATAAAATTTCAAATTTGGAAAAACTTTGGATAAAAATTAAAGAAAAGTTGGATGCCTTTTCCCCGGAGTACTAGTACAGTATAATGTAAGGAATTCCCAAAGATTGCAGGCTGTCAAATTGCAGAAGGGCTATGGCTACTAAATATTAACTAGTTCATTGTGTTCCTGTTGTATTTGTGTTGCATTAATGACCTAAAGTTACATTTAAATAACAATTTTCCATTGTGCGGACTATTTTTTGCTTCCTCAATTTGAAGTTATTTTTTTAAATTGACGTGAACACTAGAATATTTCAATTAATAGTCAAATATGAACAGGTAAAATTATAGAAAAATACAAAGACAATCAAATGAGGTATAGTTTGTTTAAACAGTTACATGAAATTTAGGTTAAATTTGCAGTTTTTGAAAAAATTACAAGTTCGGACTTTCTTTTTGCCGCCTGTGTATATTAGTATATATTTTTATATTGTTATTTTCTTTTTTATTGATACTATATATATATATATATATATATATATATATATATATATATATATATATACTGTAAAACTACCTGAATTAGTGTATTATACACATGGTATAAATTTCATTAATATCAATTATAGATATTCGAAATTTTAGATGATGTTATGCCACCTTGGAGGTGGGACGTGTAGAAACTTGGGACCATTTTATTTTCTTCACCAGAGAATTTGTTAAATATGATATGAATTACAAAAAATAGTATATAGATAAATCATGACGTTAACATAGTCACCGAAACAAGTAAAAATAAAAAAACAAAAAAAAAACAAAACAAAACAAAAGCACGCCCATTGAACATCGATGAGTTTCACTGCGATCTCTACAAGCATGCAGCCCGTAAGGGTAGCTTAAAAGTTTATGAGGTTATGCACTCAGCGATAACCATAGTTTTGTAACTATCAGAAAATTATTCACAGAAGTTTGTTGGTTACATTGATAAAAATTTAGTTTTTGGATATTTTGTTTGGAGACAGTCTTTCGACATTTTTTCTTTTCTTTGTATTATTCGACTAATTCTACGCACATACACAATTCCGTTTGCTGATACGAAATCATTGTTTCAAAAGATAATTCTGATTTTAAAAATTTATCTCTTCCTTTTCAATAATTTTCATTTTTATGTTGTTTTATTTATTTGGGAGACGGGGTCTCTTTCTTCTAAACCAATATGGTCTTATATGAATGCACATACAACAAACCGGAAGTCCGTATTGAGCATGCACGGAAAAAGAAATATCTCAGTTCAGGAAATAAGCTCTCAGCAGTCGTGACAAATTTTGTAATTATTACAAATAAATATTGTCGTGACCAATGGCACAGAAGGTCGGAAGTAACACTTGGAAGAAGTTTCTGGAATTATTTCCAATTTCTTTCCTCATTGAAATGTATGTATTTTGGATACTTAAAATCTAATTTCGGTGCGCGAGAAAGTGAACGGATTCAGAATGGAGAATAAAGAAAATGAAATATGTAATTCTTCCAAACAATAAAAATATCCAAAATAAGAAAATACAAGAATTTTTAAAATTAAAACTTGAGGAACTTAAAATAGGACAAGGCGTGTTGGACTAAGAGGTGGCGGTGGTGGTTAGGGTTAGGGCTAGAGTTGTGTTGAAAGAATATGTACACAGAACAGCTATTATTTTCTGTTGTGTCTGATATTTACTGGATATTTTGATATGAAAAAAATGTTTTAATCATTTTGGCTTCTGCGATTTATTTTATTTTATTACATTTTTTAAAAAGAAATATCTTCTTTCTTACGAATCATGGGAAGATATCAGGTATTTGTGAAAGTTAAGTTCGATGGAAGATAATCTTCTACTTTTCCTTGCCCTGAAGAAAGTTAACAATCAAAAAAAAAAAAAAAAAAAAGAAAAAGTCTTGGACGGAATGGTTATGAATTATTAAAAGAATAAAAATAAAAACTTAAAAAAAAACCAAGATGGATTAAATGATACGGTAGAATTTTCATTTGACATTAGTTGGCAATATAGAATTTGGTGGCCGTTGCTGTATACACATTCTCTCTGTAGGTGCCTCCAGATGTAACAGCAAAAAAAAAATATCAAATAAGGAAATTACAATTCGTAACACAGGGCATAATTAAACAAAAACATAAAATAATAAGGTGCGAGCAATGTTCTAAAATGCGCAAAAAATAAATAAATAAAAATAAAACATAATTTGTGCGCAGTGTCAGGTTTATTCTGTAGAATTCATATCCAAAACCAGTGCTTTTTTTTTTGTATTTTGTAACCGAAAAAAAATTAAATTCAAGCGTTATTAAAAAAAATTGTTTTCCTCGAGCAACGTTCAAAATAAAGAGTGAAATTATTGGCTTAGTTCTGGCCAGTAGGCAGGCGTATAAGAATTGAAACAATAATAAAAAAATCCCATAACCTTGGCATCAGCATAATTGCTCGGGTTTTCCATATTTAAAAAGATTCTTAGTTTTCTTTTATATGTATTGTATCTCTTAAGCTGGGAATATCCAACCAGTGTGTATTTAAAACCCCATAATTTTGCATGATTCCAACAAGAATATCTCCGGTATTTTTGGTTTTGGGAGTTTGAATCCGGAAATTTTGCGAAAAAAAAAAAAATGAAATATTATTTATAATTGCTATTTTGTTAAGTTGCGCATTTTATCCGTTGATTCACACAAATACAATGAATATTTTTGCTATCAAAAAATGATATATAAAAATTGTAGACCGTATGTTTTCTCATCAATTACATTTTATATGCATATGGATTTACGTATTTACTAGTGATGGGACGATTCCAATATTTTTCCCGATTCCGATACGATTCCGTGCTGAATTCATGATTTCGATACCGATTCCGATTCCGATTCTTTATAAATCTCTAATTATTTAACTACAAGATTGTTATTTCTCCCGATTTTTGTAAAAACACATGTTAAAAATGCAGCTATTTTTCTAAACGTCAAACTACACTTGTGGAGGATGATCTATCGATTTTAGCGATACTGGTAATTTAAAATCAATAAATATTTATTATTTTATCATTATTACCAGCAATGGAAGATTTTAGTTTAAACAAAATCAAATAAAAAAGACAATTAAAAGAATCGTTTTGGCATCAGAAAATAGGCACCAATCTTTCCGATTCCGATACCCCCAAATCATCTAATTTTTCCGATTCCGATTAATCGTTCCAACACTAGTATTCACACTAATATATACTAGCTGAACCTGTGGAAATTCCACAGCGGCATCTTTCATATGTAATATATTGATTCTAGGCATTCTGTGGGTTTCAGCGTGATTGGGCACCCCACGATATTATTGTAGCCCTTTTGTTAAAACTGTAAAAGTATTTATCTAAGTAATCTGGTTAATGTAGTGTCAGAATATATCTGTTTATTACCGTTTATTTCCAACATCCTTATAGGAGTCCGTGGCAGATTTCCATTGTATGGACACGCGGCACGAACGGAAACTACACGATATCATTATACTATATTTGAACAGAACAGATACTACCTTTGGATCCTAGCTAGAAGACGAAGAAGGTGTATTTTAGTTTCAGGTACAGCCGAAAAGCAAAATCATTTATCATTTAGTTTTATTTAATTTATTTTTATATTGCGTCTTTGGTGATCGGGAGATCCTATTTATTGGAGGGGAGAGTGTAAAGTGGTAGCATGCTGCAAGCATTAAATTAGTGTATCTTTTTTTTTTACACAGTGGTCACTCAGGGATAAGGGTTATTGCAAGTACATTACGTTAGTGTGGAGAATTGATGAAGTGTTTACTTAAGGGGGCGGTTCATCTAGATACTAATTAATAAAAGAGACGCTTTTATCTATATTTATCTATTTATATATATTAATTCTATTTTCAATCCTTTTTAAACTTCCGAATCTTCACTTCTGGCGGGAACTGGCTGATGTAATCATCATATTTATCATGTCTGAGTGATTTCCAGCCTTTCAGGATTCACCGTGAGGGATAATAAATTAATCTAACCGATTTTGAACAGGAATTCAACAATATGAAACAAACGTTAATAAATAATGGATATCCCAACCATATTATTTGAGGAATAAATTGGGAAATTTAAAAATTTAAAAATATGAATCCTACTAATCCACACCTACGCCTGCTACACATATAAAACTTTATTATAAAAATAAAATTCACTATAATTATAGAATAAACGAAAAAGTATTAAATGCTATTATTAATAAAAATGTGCAACCTATAGATCCTAATAAAAAAAAATAAAATTAATCATTTACTATGGTAAATTTAAAACCTCTAGCCTGATTTCAACTAATAACTCCTCCCTTCGACTGAGCTGCTTGATAGGACTTAGTATATGAGTTCACATGCCCTTTGGGTGACAGTGTCTCTGACAATAAAAGTGAAAGCAAACATATAGGTTTGACTACCACCACTTTGTCGAGGAGGTTAACCATGCATCGTTCCGAAAACAGCGCTATATTTAACCACTTGATTAACCAACATTCCTGTCCTTTGTCCTAATTTAAAAAAAAAATTAGTTGACAACACATCTATACTTGAGAAACCAATATTAACCGGAAAATTGAAATACTAACATTAATAATAATACAGAAACTATCAATAAAATAACCTTTAGTAATAGTAATAACATCCTGACGTGTTTGTAGAGTTATTTAATTTGATTTGCAAACATTTCAGGGTGCGGTTAATTTTAATCAATGGAAAAAGGATAAATAAAATAATTAACCAATGAAGTGAAAGAAAAAGAAAAAAACTTTATAAAATTTTCAAAACCAGTTAGATTAATTTACCTCTTATGATGAATCCTGAAAGATTGGATTTATGATAAATATGGTGATTACATGAGCCAGTTCCCGCCAGAAGCGTAGACTATTATTCGGAAGTTTTAAAGGATCGAAAATACAATTTATAGACAAAAACGTCTGTTTTATATAATGGAATATATATATATATATAATGTGCATAAAATTAAGTCATCTACAGACATACATGCTTCGGATGTTACTCCTCATCAGTATAGCTAGACTTAGTTGCCATGGATCGAACCAACCACCACTCGATAAGTGGTCTAGTGTTTTACGACTCGACCACGGGGCTCTCGTCAATTTTTGTGCTCCATTTTTATCGCTATAAATACAAGATTGTTGATTGATTTATTTTTGTTTATTAGCGATTCTTTAGTTTTTTCTTCTTTCTTTCCGCTCACTGAGCGCTGCTTATGAGAATGGAGTTATCTGCCCTTTGTTTACATTTTTTCCGACCCACAGTTTTTAGGACGTATTATTTGTTTATTATTTCTTTAAATTATTTTTTTTTTTATCAAGTATTATTACGTGCAATAAAGTAAGTCATCTACATGCATGTTTCGGAGCTTACTCTTTATCAGTATAGCCAAGTTCGATCATTGTCAACTAAGTCTAGCTTTGAACAGGCTCTTTCTGCTCACATGGTCAAGGTGTTGGTGAAGTCGATGAATGCAATGTATAGACGGTGGGTTTGCCCCCCCCCCTCCCCAAGTCTCCTGGAGCTGTTCGAAAGGGAAGATAATATCGACTGCAGAAAATTCGGCCCTGAAATCACACTGCGACTCTGAATACACATTGTCAGCAAGCTTGTTAAGTCGTCTCAAGACAATCCAGGCAAAGATCTTTCCTACGACGCTCCACAACGAGATTCCACTATAATCGTTACAGTCAGAACGATCGCATTTATTTTTTGTCGTGAATAACGATGTTGCAGTGTCTTATATATCGTGGTTCATTCACTCTTAGCAGATCAGTTCATACACTGAAGGAGTGGGCTTTCCTCATTTATATACATATATATATATATATATATATATATATATATATATATATATATATATATATATATGCGTGCGTGTGTGTGTATATATATAGGCATCCACATACAGTGCTGTTTCGCTGTTTCACAGCTCATCAGTGCGGCTAGAAAGCAACTACCTCAAGCCAGGATGGAAACCCGATCGCCCAAACGACAGTCGCAGCTTCTAACCGTCTATACGGTTGCTGCTATGCGGGCAGTGAATTAACAATATTTTGACATTGTCCAAATATATATATATATATATTTTTTCTATTAAGCGAGTAGAAATGAGAAAGGCCCACTACTTCAATGCATGAACTTATATCTATCTATCTATCTATCTATCTATCTATCTATCTATCTATCTTGCACGCCCCTCGTAGTTATGACCAACGTTTCATTTAATTCAGACAAAACACTAAAAACAGGGCCTAATTAAAGTTGGGGACCGTTTTTTGGATCACTATCTCTCTCTCTCTCTCTCTATCTCTCTCTCTCTCTCTCTCTCTCTCTATATATATATATATATATATATATATATATATATATATATATATATATATATATATATATTCGTATCCCTTATTTACTATTTCTATCTCCTCCCCTTATTTTTCCACTTTCTATTCAATCTTCCCTATTTTTCTCTTCTTTTATTATTGGCTCTTTTTTAATAATCCGAATTGCTTCATACCATTTTAACCTATTCAGTCATTCCCATTTCATTTCTTAATGACATAAAGCTATTTTTTTTCTATATTTGCATTCTGTATAATTCTTGCCATTTTTTTCTTCTGAAAAGAAGCATTTACATTCGAAATGCTATGCCCTAAAGCGTTTTTTTTCTTACTTTTCCTTTTAACTTTTCCTTATAATACTGATGATATAACAAAGTTATAGATAACTTCTATTTCTCATCTTTCGTTTAATATTATTGTTTTTGCTCCCTTTGATAGTTTTGAGCTTTTGTTATTTGCTTTGTTGAAGATTTACTCTTTGATAACATAATTTTTATATATATATATATATATATATATATATATATATTACATAGGAATCACCACATTAACAAGGCCAAGAGGCCACTCAAGGATAAGAGTTAAAAAGTGTACAGTAGAAATTGGACATTATAGTAATCATTAGTAATGAAAATTTGGTAAATTTGATAACTTATATGGAACGGCTCATTAAGACTTGAAGACAACCATATTGTAGTCAGCCGGAAAGCAGGAAAACGGAAGACAATTCCACAGGCGTGCATTTCTAAGAAAGAAGCTTTGTTCATGGAATCTACGTTTAGGTTTAGGCACAGATAAAGAGTGGGGGGAATTATTGACAGTGTTTACAGCTAGACGAGTGTTTCTTATGAAAGTTTGGTGAGGGGGTACTATAGACTGAAGCTCAGTCGAACACTTTCCATGAAAATAACGATACATTAGAGACAAACTCGCAACATCTCTTCTGTGAGATAGAGGTTGCAAGGAAGAGAAAAGGACCTCTTCTACGAGGCTACGAAATCTATTTTGAACTCTATCAATATATATATATATATATATATATATATATATATATATATATATATATATATATATATGTACGATGATTGATTAATCTTTGCAGATGATTGCCGTCCTGCCCAACAAAACACCCCACTACCAACCCCATCCCCCAGTTTATCTAACATGTCCAGGAAGGTGGCTCTTCAAACCAGCAACCGGCTTACAGGGTCTGAAGCAAAGATAACACAAAGTTAAGTGTCTGGCCCGGCTTAACAAGATCACTCTGTGGTATCGTGTCTCTGTTGACAACCATATGTCTCCTCAGACCTGCAGTCGACTTTCACCTCCTGCTACACACTGCAAGGTTGTCTCATTAGGTCACGGAGGCAAGGGTACATAAGGGCGTCTTTCATGTGACTTCTTGTGGTTCACATACCCAGCTTTGGACAGTAGAAAGCGCCTACATGTCTCACACTTCCAGCCATCCCCACGAGCATCCAAATCCTTCACAAACCTTTTACGAAGATTTCTCTTAAACTTTGCCTGTTCCAAGTTCTTTGTTTCCAATACCTTGCAACTTTCCGAGACAACTCCTTGCTATTCACTCCTATTATCCGCTATCTCTTCCCATCTTTCAACATTTAGGCAAAGCTTCTTAAGATTATCTTTCAAAAAGTCCCTGAATCTCCTCTTCGGTTTGTGCTGTGAGCGCTCGCCAGCCGTCAACTCACTATAGAACAGCTGCTTTGGTAATCTGCAGCCATCCATACGGAAAACGTGTCCAGCCCACCGCATCTGATTGTTAGTTATCATTCTTCCAATACTTGCAGAATCAGCTCTCTGAAGGACAACAGTATCTGGAGTCATTGATTGCCATTTTATGTTAAGGATCATCCTTAAGCAGCTCTGATGGAATATTTCAAGCCATTTCAGTTGGTGTTGCTAAATGGTCCACGTTTCTGATGAGTATAATAAGGTGATTAGCACACATGTCTGATAAACTGTTACTTTGATTGGATAATTAAAACATCTGTCACGCCATAACTGCTTTTCCAAATTGCCAAAAGCAACAGAAGCCTTCTAGATGCAAGCATGTATCTTAGAACTCTGCGAACCATCCCTCGACAAGGTGCTACTCAGGTAAGCAAATGTGTAAACGATATCTAATCTGGTGCCATCAATACAAATGTTAGGTTCACAGTATGGAACACCCATTGGTGGAGTAAACATTACCTTGGTCTTCTTCAAGAGACCAAAGGAAAAGTATGCTGCTGAAAATCTGTTGATACGCAGTTGCATGTCCTCTTCAGTGTGAGCGACAAGGTTAGCATCGTCAGCATATAACAACTCACGTACAAGTGTTTGGAAGGTTTTCTCCTCAGATTGAACACTTTACCAGTAGTTTTTACCTCAAGCAAACCCCGGTGTCACAGTCCTGAAAAGCATGGGCAAGTACAAGCGCAAAATATATTGAGAAGGATGTCGGGGCATATATATCATCTTGCTTGACACCATTGTCAACAGTGATCTCTTCTGATAGTTTCCCATTGAATGTAACACGTACCTTCATATTACGATGTAGTTCTTTCAGCATGTGGATGAATGTGGGTGGACACCCAAGTTTGCTAAGTACTTTCTACAGGGCCTCCCTGTTAACAGTGTCAAATGCCTAGGTTAGGTCTATATAGAGTTGACACAGAGGAGAGTTTTGTTCTAAACATTTTAGTACACAATAAAACGTACTGTACATATATCTGTATTTCAGATAAACATCTAATACATATATACGTTTAATAAAAAAGCCAATGACAGGGACGAAATCAAACATTTAGCACTAGGAAACAGACATAACGACAACAAAATTACGCATCTCCAATTAATGACCTACATTTGGATTTCGACCACTTTATAATTAACATATATTATTTTTATGCCGTGCTAGGGCATGAGGCTCAACTGAAATCCGATTGGTAATAGAGGTTGCAGTCACCAGTGTTATATTCATTTTATAATGCAACACTTAAATTTCGACAAGAGAAGTAATATAGAAACAAAAACAAAAAATATCTATTATTTTATTCAGATATTTCTATATTTAAATTTATAGTAACTGACTAACTTAATAGTGTGTCTAATTTATCATTTTCTTTTCTTTGTTTGTTTCTGTATTCCCCCACACACAAACACACATATACACACATACACACGCAAACACTTAACACACATACACACACACAGCTCACACATATACACACCTAACACACACATATATAATTAAAGCTACTTTCGTTTTTTAAGTGAATCCAATCACATTATACAAATTATAATTTAAAAAATTAAATCACATTATAAAAATTATAATTTAAAAAATACAATCGCATTATACAAATTATAATTTTAAAAAATCCAATCACGTTGTATAAATTATAATTTTAATCACATTATACAAATTATAATTTAAAAAATTAAATCACATTATATAAATTATAATTAAAAAAAATTCAATCCCATTATACAAATTATAATTTTAAAAAATCCAATCACATTATACAAATTTTAATTAAAAAATCCAATCACATTACACAAATTATAATTAAAAATAATTCATTCACATTATACAAATTATAATTAAAAAAAGCCATTCACATTATATAAATCATAATTAAAAAAATCCAATCACATTATACAAATTTTAATTAAAAAATCCAATCACATTACACAAATTATAATTAAAAATAATCCAATCACATTATATAAATTATAATTAAAAAATCCAATCACATTATACAAATTATAATTTAAAAAAATCCAATCACATTATACAAATTATAATTAAAATATCCAATCACATTATACAAATTATAATTTAAAAAATCCAATCACATTATACAAATTTTAATTAAAAAATCCAATCACATTGCACAAATTATAATTTTAAAAAATCCAATCACATTATACAAATTATAATTTTTAAAAAATCCAATCACATTATATAAATTATAATTATAAAAAAATCCAATCACATTGCACAAATTATAATTAAAAAAAATCCAATCACATTATACAAATTATAATAAAAAAATCCAATCACATTATATAAATTATAATAAAAAAATCCAATCACATTATACAAATTATAATAAAAAATCCAATCACATTATATAAATTATCATAAAAAAATCTAATTACATTATACAAATTATAATGGAAAAAGAAAAAAAAACTTCCAAATTTTTAATTTTAATTAAAAGACTGAACTTGATGAAGAATATATGCCTCTGTCGCCTGAGGAAAGCATTTTAGATTGAAACAGTACATTTATTGTAGCGACAAATAGTAATTTTCCTTACCTAAATGGATAATATATGTACACACACACACACACACACACACACACACACACACACACACACACACACACACACATATATATATATATATATATATATATATATATATATATATATATATATGCTTTACCCTGCAACGCGTTGCTGTGGCTCAATTTGGTGTAATCGAAAATTCTAATAAAAAGAGAAAATGCATGTTTCTTATATTCTTTGTACAGCAATTCACCACAAAAAGTTTTTAAAAAAAGGCGAAAATGAAAATAAATATGGTACTCTTGCAGAATTGGATCCGGATCCTCGAGAGTTACCGTCAATCATGGCTTGGGCTCGACCAACAATTAGTGGATTAAGCCAAAAGTTTCTAATACGTTGAAACGCTGTTTTTAGTTTTTTTTATTGTATTCAAAAATGTGAGTTTTTAATTAATATTTGGGTGAGGGGGGGTTACTATACACAGATTCGAAAAAGTTGTCCAAAAACGAATAGATGAAAGCAAAGGTAAGGTAAATTACGTTATTACCTAACTGAATAATTTTTTAGTGTTTTTATTTAATGTAAAATGTTTAATCGTCTCGAAAAACTCAGTGTTTATCGATGTATTTGAAAAAGACGAATGGTCGCGGACTCTGTTTAATGCGTTAAGTTTGGGAAAAGCAGTTAAAAACTATACAAAACCGTGTCAGACACCCACTGATTATATGTTATCGTGACATAGGCTGACATATTCGGTGGGTTTCTGACAGTATTTTGTATAGTTTTTTTTTAAAATAATTTTCCCAAACTTAAAATCATCAACAGTGTCCGCCACCATGTGTATTTTTAAAATACACTGATAAACACTGTTTTTCGAGCCGACTAAACGTTACAGGAAATAAAATAGGTTTGTATTACTAAACACAGAAACGAAAAAGTTGTTGAAAAATAAATATAACAAATAAATGTTATCAAAGGCAAGATAAGTTACTTTTCTACCTATTCGATAAGATTTTAGTGTTTTTATTTAGTGTAAAATGTTTAATCGGTTCGAAAACATGTAGTGTTTATCTGTATATTTGAAAAATACAAATGGCGGCAGACTGTGTTGAACACATTAAGTTTGGGAAAATGAGTTAAAACTAAAAAAAAATATACAAAACACTGTCAGGAACTAACTCAATGTATGTTACCGTGACATAGGCAGACATGTATTCGGTGGTTTTTAACAGTATTTTGTATAGTTTTTTTTAGTTTTAACTCATTTTCCCAAACTTAACGGGTTTAACACAGAGTCTGCCGTCATTTGTAATTTTCAAATATAGCAGTAAACGCTGTGTTTTTCGAGCCGAATAAACATTTTACATTAAAAAAAAACCTAAAAAATTATCCATTTTGGTAATAAAGTAACATATCTTTTTTTATTATTAAATTTTCACCCCAAACAAGGCACATTGCCACTTTGGTGTAGGGGGCTACTATCAGGGGCAACAACTCCTGGGGTACTATGTAGGGATTTGGGCAGCAAGATGTCGGTTCACGTTGCACTTCAGTAGAGTTGAGGAAGCAGAGACCGGGAATGAAATTCCAAAGTTTAGCGGTTCTGGGGAAGAAACTACTGGAGTAGAAAGATCTTTTACATCTGGGGATCTCTACAGTGTGGGGGTGTGATTTAGCAGTCTGTCGGGTTTGTCGAGGGTGTTCACGTCGTGGGAGCACAAGTGCTTGCAGTTCGTCAGAGCGTTCACCATTAAAATACTTGTAGAAGAGGCAGAGAGATGCAACGTTTCGTCGATGGGACAGACGTTGAAGCTTAGATGCCAGTTCAGAGCCTATCAGAATTACGACTCTCTTTTGAACAATGTCAAGGAGCGAGAGACTAGCACCAGCCCAAATATGACAGCAATACTCCATACATGGGCGAATGGTGGTCTTATAGAGGTACAGGATACTTTCAGGTGTTAGTAGCTTTCTAGCACGGTAGAGAGAGCCTACCTTCCTTGCAGCGGCCCTGGCAATGCCTTCAGTGTAATTGTTCCAACTAATGTTTCCTGTGAACGTTAGGCCAGGGAGTTTGAAAGATATACTCTCAGATAAAGAATCGTTGGCCATTGTTATAGGGGGTAGAAAAGGTTTCTTGTAATTATTGAATGAAACTAGTTTAGTCTTGGCGACATTGAACGTGACCATCCATTTTTATCCCCATTCCACTGCAGATTGGAGGTCATCCTCTAGTGTTTTTGCCATTTCTTTAGATATGTGTTCATTTGTTTTCCTGTCGTGCCTGTTATAGAGTGTGGTGTCATCAGCATATATACCCATCTCATTTTGTCGGGGAGATCATTTATGAATATAAGGAACAGTAGAGGTTCAAGAATAGACCTCTGGGGCACTCCCGCATTTATATCATATTGTTTTGATGTACGACCGTCAAGGACAACCTGGATTTTTCTCTTATCTAAGAAGGATTTAATTATGTTAAGTATTCTACCAGTGATACCGTATGATCTAATTTTCCTGAGGAGATCCTCATGCCATACCCTGTCAAAAGCCTTAAATATATCTAGAGCTACCGCTCTGCCCTCCCCCGTTTTATCCAGTGACTGGTATATACATTCTGAGATTACAGTTAGGATGTCTGCTGTTGAACGGGCTTGTCTAAATCCATATTATTGGTCAGTCAGAAGTTAAGCATCTGTAAGGTGATGGACTAGAGCATGGTTAATTAAGGTCTCAAATATTTTGGCGAAAAGTGGGAGGAGGCTAATGGAGTGATAATTTAATGGGTCAGTTCTTTCGCCAGAATTCTTGAATACTGATACAACAGAAGCAGTTTTCCAACAGCCAGGAAAGCAAGATTCATTAAGGCATTTGTTGTAGAGTTTGGAAAGAACTGGAGCTACTTCGGCTGAGCACTTTTTTAATAGCACAGCTGAGATGAGATCGGGTCCACATGCTTTTGAAGTGTCAAGGTTTTTATGATAGAATGCACCTGAGCAGGGGTGATTTTCAGATCGTCTAGCGTGGCGTCTGTCCGCATAGGAAATTCAGGTAGGGGGTGGTTGGAAGGGTCCCGTGTGGAGTTTGAGGCAAACCGACTGGCAAGCATGTTAGCCTTCTCAGGTGCTGAGCAAAGAACCTCGTGATTTTTGGTTAGTGGAGGAATTGTTGATTGCCCATTATTCACTACACTGTTGTAGATTTTCCAGAAGTCACGAGTTCCTAGTTTTTGTGCTTCGATGCGTTTTTTAGTGGTTTCCGTAAATTCTCTCTTAGCTGTCGTTATTTCTTTCTTAACGTTACTTCTAGCTTCTATGTACTTCTGTCTGTTTGAACTGGACTTATGTCGGTTAAATCTGCGGTATGCATGCTGCCTTTGAACAATGGCAATTGCGTAAGTCGAAGTAAATCATTGGGGAGAGTGGGGCTTGCTATAAAATTTCCGCATGGGAACATGCGCTTCGATTGTAGTTTTGAACCATTCAGTGGTCTCATTTGCGCACTGTTCAGTAGGAAGAGAAAAAATATTTCCCCATGGGACATCTCTGATAAGATCTCTGATTGCTTCCCAGTCAGCCTTTTTATAATATCTCGTTGTTTTGAGCACTGGCTCTTCAGTTTGGGCTCTAGAGTTTAGGGCGATTTAAACCATTATCACTGCATGATCAGCGTTCCCAAGTGGGCTGTCGGCATTCGTTATACAATCATCGGGAACTGTGTTCAAAAACAGATCTAGAAGTGATGCATGTTGTTTTTGCTGGTCAGGGAAACGGGTTGGAAACGTAACAATTTGTGATAGGGAGTGAGATATAGAGAAGCTATGAGTTGTGTTGCCCGCTGCATCTGTGTAAGTAGAGAATCCAAGGCAGTTTATGTGGTGGACATTAAAGTCACCAAATACATGTACTTGTGCGCTAGTATCGAGGGAGACTGCTGTGCCTATGCTGTTAGAGACTTTGTTTATTATGGTTCAGTTCTGGGTTGAGGGAGAGCGGTAGAGAAAGTAAAAGTAGCTAATGTTGTGTTGCAAGTTTAGTCTAAAGCACATAAAGGCGTGATCATCCGATTCTAGCCTTTGATAATATTTGTTATACATTTATTTTTTGACAACTTTTTCGAATGTATATGTACAGTAGTACAGACCCAATAAAAACACTAAAAATTATCCAATTATGTAGAAAAGTAACTTATCTTTCCTTTGAAAATATTTACGTGTTATATATTTGTTTTTGTTGACAACTTTTTCAAGTCTTTGTGCAAATGGGTATTTTTCTGTCTAATTTTATTTTTGGCACCGCGCTTAAATTAAAATTTCCCGATATCTTTTTTGTGGGAGGGTATTTTTTTACATTAGTTCCACCTCCACAATTTTCGACTATGCTGAATAAGAAAATCTCATTTAAAATTTGCAAAGGCAAGTAGTTTTCGAGATATAAAGACCTATACTATGCACTATAATTCACTGGCGGCCATGAATAAACACTCCCAATCTCCCCATATTAAGAACGACTTTCGAAATAAACAACACCCATGCCTAACCACGTGTTTTAACCTTTTACCTGTCTTTCGTCTTTTAAAAACGGCTTTTGGAATAAATACCACAATTCTCCCCATGTTAAGAACGGCTTTCGGAATAAACACGCCAACCTACCCATGGTTAAAATTGTGGAGGTGGACCTAATGTGAAAATTTTCCCTTTGTTTTTTAATAAATTGTTAGTTGAAAGCACAGAATAGTGACAAAACACCATCCCCTGCCCTTGGTAAGAATGGCTGAAAAAATAACGGTTTTCTTGGTAGAAACTTTTCTGTATTTCACCTAAGAATTTCTGGTGCTAATGCACTTACTGATCCGCGCTATTTTTTAAATCGTATTTCCAAGTTTAATTAAAGTTTAATGATATGTTTTTTTATTCAATTGTTAGGTTAAAGTACAGAATAGGTACAAAACCCCCTCCCTTCACCATGTTAAGAATGGTTTTTTAAATAGTAACGTTATTATTTCAGCACGGATCACTCTCTGCATGAGTATCTAATATTTTTATTTTATTTTTTTTCAGTCATCCTTACCATAGAGAGGGGATGGTGTTTTGTAACTATTCTGTGCTTTCAACTAGCAATTTATTATTAAAAAAATATATTGTGAAATTATAAAAAAATAAAAAGATATTGTGAAAGTTGAATTTAACTTGAAAAAAAAAACAAACGTGAACGGCGCATTCAACATTACAGCCGGAGCTTTGGCAATAAGGTCACATTAGTCGATTAATGGGTGCTAATACACTTACTGATCCGCGCTATCTTTTTAAATCGTATTTCCAAGTTTAATTAAAGTTTTATATGTTTTTTTGGTATTTATTTAGATTAGGTCCACCTCCACAATTTTCTTTCAAATTACGACTTTTATAAGTTTCCGACTATGCTGAATACGGAAATCGCATTGTAATTTTGCAGAAATAAGTAGTTATCGAGATATAAATAGTTGTTTTATGCATTGTATAATTTGGCGGCCATCTTTGTTACGCGCGTAGATTTGTTTATGACGCACGCGCACGCGCGTAAAAAGATGGCCGCCAGAGATTACAATGCATTATATAACTTTTTATATCTCGATAACTACTAATTTCTGCAAAATTCCAATGCGATTCCCGTATTCAGCATAGTTGAAAACATGTAAAGGTCGTCATTTAAAAGAAAATTGTGGAGGTGGACCTAATCTAAAAATTTACGTTTTTTTTTATTAAGTTGCAAGATTAAAGTACAGAATAGGTACAAAACACCCTCTTCTCCCCATGTTAAGAATGGCTTTTTAAATAATAACGTTATTATTTCAGCACGGATCAGTAAGTGCATGAGTACCAAATTTCTTTAATAAAGAAGAAGCATTCATATTTTCTCATATAAAAACAACTTCTTTAAAAAAAAAGAAAAAACGTGTACTTTCAATTTTTCTTAAAAATGTTTTCTTTAAAAAATACCCCAAAAACTACGGTAAAAAAAGCAAAAAACAAAACATTAATCGGTACTCATGCAGAGAGTGATCCGTGCTGAAATAATAGCGTTATTATTTAAAAGCCATTCTTAACATGGGGAGGGGATGGGATTTTTGTACCTATTCTGTACTTTAACCTTACAATTGACTAAAAAAACATATAAAACTTTGATTAAACGTGGAAATACGATTTAAAAAATAGTGCAGATCACTCTCTGCATTAGCACCGAAAGTACATAATAGTTAGAAAAAATCCTCCCTCCCCATGTTAAGAATGGCTTTCTAAATAATAATGTTAATGCGTCAGTACTGTTCCTTGTCTGCTTAAGTTTAATTTTTGTTTATCAAATTGTTAGGTAAAAGTACAGAATAGTTACAAAACGCCCCTATTTCCATTTTAAGAATGGCTTTCTAAATAATAACGTCATTATTTCAGCTGGTAGCTTCTCTGCATAAGTACCATGTTTTGTTTGTTTAATTGTTAGGTGAAAGGACAGAATAGTTACAAAATACTGTCCCCATGTTAAGAATGTCTTTCTAAATAACATTATTTCAGCACGGTATTTTCTATGCATAAGTACTATCTATTTTTGTTTATTAACTTGTTAGGTGAAAGTATAGAATAGATACAAAACTCCCTCCCCTTGTTAAGAATAGCTTTCTAAATAACGGTATTATTTCAGCACGGTACCTTCTCTGCATAAGTACAATCTTTTGTTTATTAAATTATAAGGTGAAAGTATAGAATAGTTACAAAACACCCTGTCCATGTTAAGAATGAGTTTCTAAATAAGGTTATTATTTTAGCACGGTACTTTCTCTGCATAAGTAACATGCTTTATTTATTAGGTGAAAGCACGTTACTCATTCAGAGAGTGATCCGTGCTGAAATAATAACGTCATTATTTAAAAAGCAATTCTTAACATGAGGAGGGGAGGGTGTTTTGTACCTAATCTCTATTTTAACCTTACAATTGAATAAAAAATATAATAAAACCTTAATTAAACTTGGAAATACGATTTTAAAAATAGCGCAGATCACTCTCTGCATTAGCAGCAAATATTATTTAAGCACGTTACCAATCCGTAAATCTTCTTCGAAAAAACCCTGTACTTTCACCTAACAATTTATAGTGTAAACAATAAAAAGTTCATATTTTCTTATATTGAAAACAACAAAACAAAACAAAAACAAAAACAAAAACAAAAAAAGACTTCGAATCAAAAAGCAAGTAGCATTTTTTTTTGCCTGATATAATAAAGAAAAAATTTTTAAATTAAAAAATTTGGAAGATAAACAAATGAATTATGTTTTTTTTTACTTATCGAGTAAACAGAAAATGGAATCTTATAATTCGTTTCGTCACATCGTGGTGTATGAAATGAATTGAAACGGAAGTTCAATTCTATCAACAAAACATGTTCGCACTATCGGCTTACGAAAAATATTTTTTTATTTTATTTAATATTTTTATAATTGGCGATTTTAATTTATTTTAATAACATAGAAACATCCTTCGGCTCTAAAGATGGGATTTCTGAAAATTTTAAATAAATTGGTAATGTAGAAATATGGTTTTAATCGACTTTGAACGAACCAAGAATTACATTTATATATATATATATATATATATATATATATATATATATATATATATATATATATATGTATATATATATAACTACTTCATTTATTCACATAAATTTAATATACGAAAGTATAGATTTATGCGTAAACTTTAAGTATTTACTTCAAAAGTGCTCAATACGTAGGTAGAGCTAGTTAGTAATTTATGAAATATATATGGCGATTAAGCTACACTGAATATTCTGCGTTTCATCCAACTATAGGATTCGTCAGGCTTATGCGCGGATTCCTAGAAATCCTCAACATATATAAAAAAAAGAAGCAACCACAGAATCCGCGCATAAGCCTGACGAATCCTATAGTTGGATGAAACGCAGAATATTCAGTGTAGCTTAATCGCCATATATATTTCATAAATTACTATATATATATATATATATATATATATATATATATATATATATATATATATATAGATATATAGCTAGACAAATATTATTGAATAGCACAGAGTTATTCTGTTTTACAATTTTCCTTTTTATCTTCTCCAATCTCTGAATAGTCCTTTTTGTGTTGTTCTCGAAATTGTATAAGTTGGATCCATAATCGCGAGCGCTTTCGACAGAAGTGCTTCTATCATCCTCAGGCATATTGTAGAAATAAATGTAGAAATTGTTTTTTTTAAATTACACACATATATATATATATATATATATATATATATATATATATATATATATATATATATATACATTTTTTCATAGTCATGTTTTAGCTTGTTACAAGTTAGGTGGGCGAACTTTTATATATATATATATATATTAAATATATTTATATACATATACACACACATATATATTCCAAATTTATGCAAACATTTCAAAACGTTTTGGCTGTACTCATAATTAACATTATTTATCCGAGGCTTCTTTGTTTTAATGTACAATGCTTCGAGTATTCGTAGCCTATTTACATTTCTCTCACGCTGCAATACTCTTGTATTTTCTACCATAATTCTTCGAAATTTCGAATGATGGCAGCCATGTCCCTTCAAATGTTGTGATATGGAGCTAGAGTGAGAGAGGTGGAGAGTCGATCTTCGCGACAATGTATTAGTTGTTGCACCAATGTAGCTACTAGTATTGGAGATACACTCTCTTATTGGGCAGCTAAATTTGTAAACTACATTGGTCCTTTCCAACAGGTCACTTGCCTGCGAGAAGTTGTTTTTCATTACAAGGCTTGTTGTCTGTATTTTTTTATAATATATAATAAATTTTATTTTTTTTTAAATTATTATTGGGAGCCACGTATCTACGGTTTATATTTTTAAGAATACTTTCATCGATTTTTGAGTGTTTGTGTAACTGGTTACGGTAATATATATTAACATGTTGATAATTTTCTTGGATATTACTTTTTTATTCAAATTGCTAATGGCTAGTTTTATTTCTTTATCTACAAGAGAGTTTGGGAATTTGTTATATACTAGTGGTATGGCGGTGACGTCTATTTTATTAGCACCAAGCCTGTATTTTAACTATCCGAGATTTTTGAATATTTCGATAGATAGAGAGATAGTTCGCTGACATTTATGCATATATGTTTGTTGTAAGTCGTCTAGTGAATGGAATGACCACTGTTCATTTATCAATGAATAACGAGACGCTTTTTTATAAAACAACTTGGTTTATTTAATAACATTCATATACACATAATCGGCGGTAGAGGTGGTGGTGGAGATAGTGTAGGTGGAGAGGGTGTGGTTGTGACCGTGACAGGCAGTTGAGCGTCGTCTGTCCTTCCCTTTCTGCTGTCACACTCTGACTGACTCTGACTCTTGTTTATCATTTCTTTTTATGAATTTTCCCGTTAACCAATTTACGTCATCGACCCATATTCTGACCCTGTCGATGTTTGCTTTTGGTCTTACTTGCGGCCGAATTACGTCATCTTATTCCCGGGTTTCATTTTTGTCGGTCAGGGTTTAAGTTCATCCGAACTTTGCTCCATTCAACGGTCTGACCCATAAACCGACTTGCGTCATAGGACCAGGTCATCCAATTCCAGGTTGCATTTTTGATGGCCCGGATTTCCAGTTCATTCGCACCTCTCCTCTCTCTATTACAAATTGATTATTTACTAACAACTATAGTACTTAGTTCGTATGTGAAGTTAAGGACGGAATTATTCTGAAATTTACCCTTTAAATATTTTATTTCCTCTGTGTTATTGGCAAGAATTAATATATTGTCCACATATCGAACATAAATAGAAGGCTTAAATCAAATACTTCGTTTTCTAGATCAGCCATATAAAAGTTACTAAATGTTGGTCCCAATACGGAACCCATAGCTACGCCATACACCTGTGTGTGTATATTTCCCAGATGATAATAAAATGGATCTTTAGTTGTACACATTATTAATAACTTCTTTAGGATTGCTGAACTCATTTTAAGTGGAGGAAGTGTCGGATTGTTATATATGTTCTCTATGATAATGTCAATGATTTCATTTACTGATATATTTGTAAAAAGATTTTCAACATCTAGAGAGGTGGTGATTTTATTGTTGAGTTTAGTGGCTTGTAGAATCTGCATAAGTTCTTCTGTAGATTTTACACTGTATTTACAAGGTAAATACGGTGTGATGAGTTCATTGTTTTTTTTTTTTGTTAGGTTATATATTGGGGTTCTCACCTGTGAAATTATGGGTTTATGGGTTTTTATGTTGCCATATAAATATCCGGGTTTATAATCTCCAATTATTAGGAGGAGTTTTAGATTGTCTATTACAGCATTATTCGCAGTGATAAGTTTAATAACTTGAAGTTTTAGGTCAGTAACAGAGCTTTTTTTTTTAACTTTCTTAAATTTTCTAGGATCGTTATAAATTGATTGAAGCTTACAAAAATATTCAGTTTTATTAAGTAATACATACATATTGGTTTTATCCCCTTTTCTAATAATTAAATTTGGGTGTTTTTTTTTAGTGCATTGGCAGCTTTTTTAAATTATCGGTTAAAATAGTTTTAGAGTTTCGGAATCTATTTTTCATAGCCTCAGCCCTAAGCATATCCTTAATACCTGGATGTGTAGTAATTTTCTGTTCGTTTTCTCGGTTAACAAGATATTCATATAGGAGTTCTATTTCGGCCTTTTTATTTTGGTGGTTGTAAGTGCTAAATAAATGAAAATTAGGTGCGAGTGCTAGAAATTCTTTATGATGCTCTGTTAGTTCTTGGTTGGAAAGATTAATATAACTTTGCGTTTGCTGGGGGAGTAATATGTTGCCTTGCTACAACGTGTTCAGTTTCTTTTGTAAAGTTGTCCTATGTGAGAGTTCAAATTTATTAAGAATTTCCGAGAGATTGTGTTGGATATAGGTAAATTGATCTGCGGTAATCATATTTTTTAGTTGGTCATCTAGATCAAGGACTTCAGAGTTATAGTTGTTGATAGGTGCATGGACAATGGCAATTTGCCGCTTAATTAAGTTGACTCTGAAATCCCAAGTTTGGGTTCATTTTGAGCAGCTGCGTCGTGCAATTTAAACTGCGTATATTAGGCAGCATCTTTTCATTTAGAAAAATATTATGGAATAGCACGGAGTTATTCTGTTTTACAATTTTCCTAATAATTCCGTTCTTAACTTCACATACGAACTAAGTACTACTAATAAAATCTCGTTTTTAGACGTTCTCATTGACTCTAGTAGCGATGAATTTATCACCTCCGTTTTTAAAAAACCTACATCCGTTAATTCCTGTATTTTAAATTTTAAAAGCGAATGCCCATTCCGTTATAAAACGAATATAATAAGGAATCTTATACATCGTGCAAAGGTGATTTCCTCAAACAAAAAATATTCTTTAATAAATTAAAAAATATAAAGCAAGTGTTAGTAAATAATCAATTCCCAAACTCTCTTGTAGATAAAGAAATAAAACTAGCCATTAATGTAACCAGTTACACAAGAACTCAAAAATCGATGAAAGTATTCTTAAAAATATAAACCGTAGATACGTGGCTCCCAATAATAATAAAAAAATAAAATTTATTATATATTATAAAAAAAATACAGACAATAAGCCTTGTAATGAAAAACAAAATCTCTCAGGCAAGTGACTTGTTGGATAGGACCAATGTAGTTTACAAATTTAGCTGCCCAATAGGAGAGCGTATCTCCGATATTAGTAGCTACATTGGTTTAACAACTAACACATTGTCGCGAAGATTGACTCTCCACCTCTCTCACTCTAGCTCCATATTCCAACATTTGAAGAGATATGGCTGCCATTATTCGAAATTTCGAAGAATTATGGTAGAAAATACAAGAGTATTGCAGCGTGAGAGAAATGTAAATAGGCTAAGAATACTCGAAGTATTGTACATTAAAACAAAGGAGCCTCAAATAAATAATATTAATTATGAGTGCAGCCAAAACGTTTTGAAAAGTTTGGGATAAATTTTGAATATATATATATATATGTGTGTTTGTGTGTGTATGTATATAAATATATTTAATATATATATATATATATATATATATATATATATATATATAAAGTCCACCCACCTAACTTTTAACAAGCTACCACCTGACTATAAAAAAATGTATATATATGTAATTTAAAAAAAACAATTTCTACATTTATTTCTACAATATGCCTGAGAATGATAGGAGCTCTTCTGTCGAAAGCGCTCGCGATTATGGATCCAACTTATACAATTTCGAGACGGACACGAAAAGGACTATTAGGAGATTGGTGAAGATAAAAAGAAAAATTGTAAAATAGAATAACTCCGTGCTATTCAATAATATTTGTCTAAATGAGAAGATTCTGCCTAAATATACACAATATATATATATATATATATATATATATATATATATATATATATATATATATATAAAATATATATGGCGATTAAGCTACACTGAATATTCCGCGTTTCATCCACTAAGCCTGAAGAGTCCTAGAGTGGATGAAACGCGGAATATTCAGTGTAGCTTAATCGCCATATATATTTTATAACTAACTAACTAGCTCTACCTACGTATTGAGCACTTTTGAAGTAAATACTTAAAGTTTACGCATACATCTATACTTTCGTATATTAATTTTATGTGAGTAAATTAAGTAGTTATATATATATATATATGTGTGTGTGTGTGTGTGTGTGTGTGTAAACTTACATATATATATATATATATATATATATATATAAAACTTATAATAGGACAACAAGATCTTTCTCTTTTCCTTTTACATTAAGCTATATATAAACTTATATATATACTTATATATATATATATATATATATATATATACTTATACATACATACACACACACACACATATATATATATATATATATATATATATATATATATATATATATCTGAGGTAGATGGCGCTCTTTCTCGTGATTTATCTAATGGAAGGTAAACTCAAACAAACAAACAAACAAACAAAAAACCCAAAAAACAAAAAACGAGCTAACGAGGGCTTCTGAGTTGTGTGAACGTAAACGATATAAAAGAAATTAAAGATACGAGAGTCTGGTATAGACCAATCGTATTTTTCAATGTACCATTCAACCCTCCGTACCTTATTCGATTCCACTAAAAGAAATTGATGCAAAATTCTCCTTTTTTTTTTTTTTTTTTGGTATTTTCTCCTTGATACACAAGAGCATAAAATATGAAAAATCTCTGTCGGCGGTCACACTCCGAACCGAGTAGACAGCCACTGCTGTCTACTCGGTTCGGAGTGTGACCGCCGACAGAGATTTATATATATATATATATATATATATATATGTATATATATAAAGTTTAGATTAGATAAGCCATTGGTACTGTCGGTTTCAAACCTGATAATAGGGGACCGTTTTAGATACCCATATCTAGCTCTCTTCAGCCGATACTCGTCTTTTTTATAACCGGAATTGGAAATTTCTAAGAATATATAATATAATTAAAATTTATATATAAGTTTCTTCATGATATTAAAGGAAATTTACATTTTACCCACAATAAATAAGGCGGCTAAAGAAAAATAAACATAAAATTTAGTATATATAGAATAACAATGTTAAATGAAATGATAATAAAGTAATTATCAATTTGAATTAACATATATTAATATATATTTTACAGAGTTATCTATTTTAGACGAGTTAAAAATTGAGTTAGGATGAAATAATGTCGTTTAAAACCCGAAAAATTAATTAATAGTTTTAGATAAACGTATTTTTATAGGCGACGCGATAAATAATTCAAGTATATTAGAACAACATATAACAGAAATTTTTAGTGTATGAAGTTTCTCTTTTTCTTTTTCTTATTCCCTTTTTTTTTCTTTTTCTTTTTGTTTCTTTAGCGGCCAAAACATTAAACGGATAAATTTTTCAATTTCATTTTTTTAATTTTACGTTGTTCATAAAAACAAAATAAAACAAAACAAAAAACAAGATTTGCACGAGATCTTGTAATGCATGTTTGTGTTTCCAATTCGAGTTATAAAACAGATTCCTATCGGCTAAAAAGAGCTTGGTATGGGTATTGAAAACGGTCCCACATTATCAGTTTTCAAACCGACGGTATCGATAACTTATTTCATCTAAACTTTCCGTAAATAAAAATATAAATAATGCGCTCTTATTTTCGGATTTTTTTTCTTGTTGGAATACTTTTTTTTTTTCCAAAAAATCTATCTATCTATCTATCTATCTATCTATCTATCTATCTATCTATCTATCTCTCTCTCTCTCTCTCTCTCTCTCTCTCTATATATATATATATATATATATATATATATATATATATGTGTGTGTGTGTGTGTGTGTAGTCATCCACATACAGTAACGTTTCGTTGTTTCACAGCTCATCAGTGCGGCTAGAAAAGCAACTATCTAAAGCTAGGATCAGAACCTGACCACCCAAACGACAGTCGGAACTTCTAGCCATTTTCAGAATTTTTCTTTATAATAGAGCACTCTGTTGGAATACATTTTCCCCATATCTCTATCCATCTCTCTCTCTCCATCTCTCTCTCTCTCTCTCTCTCTCTTTATATATATATATATATATATATATATATATATATATATATAAATTGGCCGACTTTTTATTTCAACTGAAAATGCTCAACGCAAGAAACGAGTTGTTTTAAGGGGTTGACATAATTATTTATTATAATAATTTTGAAATACCTACAGACTCTAGTGTTTCATCCTTTCGGAAATCATCAGTGTATAGATTCGAATCCCGCGTCAGAAGCCGTCCCTGTCTTCGTTAGCAAGGACCTAATCCACAAGACACAATGCACAGATCCGTTAACACACACACACACACACACACACACACACACACACACACACACACACATATATATATATATATATATATATATATATATATATATATATATATGTCAAATGAACCGTGCATTGTGTCTGGGAGTTCGTTCCCTATAGACTCAAAAACAGCTGGGTCGATTTTTATGAAATTTCACACAAATGTACCTTATGTACTTGGGAGTTTTCTTAGACATTTTTTTTACCGGAATATATTCGGGGTAGGTTCCCAACTAGAGCAGGCAACCAGTCGATTTGATTGAAAAAGAAAATTCCGATTTTACCGATTTCTATGATAATAAAACCATGGGAGTGTGAAATATTCATTAATCATTATTCAATCTCGGGTGGCGCCGGATCTCCCTGCTAGTATATATATATATATATATATATATATATATATATATATATATATATATAACCTTTGTGTGGAATAATCTAGCTAAGTAAATTATCTTGAACAATAAAGTAGGACGGGCAAAAACTAAATGCAATCTGTTGAATGATATTCATGATTAAACGATTCTGATGAAGATAAAGAGAAAGCAAAGCGAACCAAATTTTCTAATCTTTTCTATCTCATAACAAAAACCGCCAAATGTGAGCAACTATCATTTTTTTTTCTTAATGCAACCACGGAAGCACAAAAGAACGAGTCAATTTGCCGGGAAAATCACAACACAAAATGGAAGACAAAAGTGGAAGCCGAACGTTTCAGTTGCCTTGTGTTTGTGGCGCGATAGTTACAGATTGTTTGCTGTCATTTATTTTATTTTATTTATTTTTACCCCTTTTTGGATTTCGATCTGAACTAATTCGATTTCATCCCTTTTTTGTATAAGATAGAAGGATAGATTAGCTTCCGGTCGAAATTACTATAAATTCCGTCTAATAAACCTCTGATTCACTTCTGATAAGTGTGTCATTACTAAGGCTAGGACAACAGCATATTCTTTTCTTTGTTTTGACTCTCGAGTGTGTATCTGTTGATATCTTATATCTTATATGCGGTTTTCGGTTTATTAACTATGTCTAAGTGTATCGGATATATACTCGAGAGTCAAAACATTGATAAAAATATTCTCTTGTCATAGCTCTAGTCATTACAGTTACTGACGAATGACCGCATCTAGCCATCAGATCAGCCAGACGGGACTCGCACCACTCCGATCCTTTAGCATCGCTTCCTACCTTATCTATCTCGGGGTCTAAGATTGCGTTCCAATCTCCCATTAGCACTACCCGCTTCCGACAATCTACAAACGCGTCAAGCTGACTGAAGAATGAGACCCTCTCACGAGCGGTGCTGCGCGCATGAACTGTGATCACACGAAACACAGAATCTTTTACGGCAACATCGGCCACAACCAGCCTGTCCACCGCATCCCTATGAACAACGTCGACCGTCGTCGACAGGGTACATTTAACCAGCATGGAAACTCCCTTCCCCGCGGGCTGTCATATGCTGAGAAAACCTCAAAATCTCGGGCCAGCACCTGACAGTCCACAGAGGAAACGAAATGCGTCTCCTGAATCGCAGCCACATCGACTCCCAGGGACAAGAGGTGATGCCGGAGGCAAGCCACCCCGCCCCATGATCTCCAGCCCCTCGCATTCAAACTAGCCAAATTCCAAGCCATTGTACCTACCTTAAGGTGTGTCACACACAGCTCCGAAGTCATCCGTGGAGAGGACGCCGACGTTATGTGCCATGCTCAAGGTGGTCAGGTTTTTCATATCCTGACCTTCTCTTGCAATGCCGCCGACGTCCAAAGGATAAATTAATTTCATGGCTCTGTAGAGTGACGGATGGACCAACACTGGGACCCTTCCCTTGCATTGTTTCAACAGTTCGTCAAGAGAAGGGTAATTTTTCTTCCCGGAAACGCCCCTTCAGCAGCCTGTAATCTTGTCCACAAGTTGGTCTTGCAGGCCTCTGGAGTTCTGACAAAAGTTATTAGGAGCGGGACGTCCAAGAAATTTGAGGGAATATTTTCATCTTTCCCCTCTATCTGTTTGTAATCGAGCAGATGTTTTAAGTTTTTCCTCTGCTGATGGGAAATGTCTGTTGCCACAGATAAAGGGTCCAAATAACATAGTTCCTCGGGGGCAATGGCTTTTAATTTGGTTGGTTTGCGAGAGGCAGAGGAGTCTCTCCCCTCCCTCAGTTCATTCTTTTCCTTTTCTTTTTGGGGTGGTGGCTCAGTTTGCATTGGTGTGGGGACGGGTGTTTGTGTGGTGCCTGGTGTTGGTGCTGTTGTAGTGCCTGGTGTTGGTGCGGTGTCTGGTGTTGGTGTGGTGTCTGGTGTTGGTGCCATCGTGGTTGTTGGTGCTGTGTCTGGTGTTGGTGCAGTGTCTGGTGTTGGTGCGGTGTCTGGTGTTAGTGCAGTGTCTGGTTTGGAGGTGGAAGTGGATTTTCTTGTTAGAGGGTGGTGTATGTTCACAGGGAGTGGGGGCCACCTTTTCCCCTTTTCTTCTTTTGTTTTTCTTTTTTATTCTTTCGAATGAACTGGGGAGAGGTGAGGTTGAGTTCTTCTCCCTCTCACTTGCGGATTCATCCTCAGAGGAGCAGTCTTTTCTCTGCTTGATCCCTGTCTCGTTTGGTGTGGGGGACCGTTGGTTGTGTCTGCTCCTCTAGTTGCTGCTGCGGCTGTTTTTGTTGCTGCTGCTCTAGCTGGTGTTGTTGTTGCTGCTGCTTCTGCTGCTGCTTCTGCTGCACTTGCTGCTTTTGCTGCTTTTGTTGCTGCGGTAGTTGTTGCTGCAGCTGTTTCCGCGGCATCGGCTGCGGTGGCTGCTGTTGTTGCTGCATTAGCAGAGGCTGCTGCCTCGACTTTTGGGTTGGTGGTGGGACGGTGGCGGAAGGGATTATGGGCTTCCGTTTTTGTCTCACTACCGTGCTCCATTCCTCTCCCTTGGCCTCCTGGGTGGTTTGGGTTTTCCTTGGAGCTGGGGTTGGTGCCGCGATTGCAGGGGTTGTTGCCACCTGTTTTGGCGCGGGTGCTGTCTCAGGGGTTGTGACCGCCTTTTGCGTCATTTGATTAGGGGTTACCCTTTGGGGGCAGCTCCTAGCCATGTGGCCCTGCTTTTGGCAGAACCAGCAGTGCGGACGACAGCCCTCCACCACTACCATTATGCTGGCGTCTTTGTATGTCAGCAGCGCTGGTATCGCCCAAACACCCCCCTCTCTTCAGCGTGATTGCTATTGTGTAGCAGCCCAGGTGAGTCCCAGTTTTTGACCGTACTGGGGTCACCTGTTCCACCTCACCATACTGGCTGATGAGGCATCCTAACAGTTCCGCAGGTATTTGGGTTTGCACATTAGATACCTGCACCCGAGTCCTTCTCTTGCTCTGTTATTCGGGTATTAGTTTGACTCTCCCATGCTTTATTTCTTGGAGGGAGAGTCTTTCCGCATTGTCCTTGGTGGGTAGGAGGATGTCACACACGGCGAAGTTCCTCTGGTACAGTTATAGTACTGGGATGTTAAGTTTGTGGAGGAGCCCCACCATGTCTTCCTTCTTCATCCCCAGGAGGCGGTTTTTCGGTATATCGGAAATGGCGAAGGGCAGGACTCTGCCCTCAATCGCCTCCCAGGCACCCGGTATGGGTTTTATATCTGCCCCCTCTGTCTGTACTTTGTCAGGTACAGCTCTCTATACTCTTGAGGGGACAGTTGTTTTTCTACGGTCTTCCCCCACGCAGACCCTCTTGGTGGTGTTGGTGTTGGTATCGGGTCTTCGGTGGGGTTAGATCGTTTTTGGTCTTTTATGGAGGTTGCCCCTGCCTGTTTATTGGCGACGCTTCCTGTCCCCCCAGAGTTCTTTGACTGTTCTTTTGTGGGAGTGTCGCTATTTTGGGGTGGGTGGGGGGTGGCTCCCTTTTCAGTGACTTTTGGGCCTGACTCTCCTTGGTTAGAGTCTTTTTCGGGAGCAGCTTCCCGTTTTGGGGAGCTGGTGTTGGGTGACCGGAAAGGGATTGGGAGACCGGTGGTGCCACAGGCTGTGGTTCATCAGTGTCGTCTTTGGTCTCCTCGTCTCCAGTTTCTCTTTGCTCTTCTGCCGGGAGGTTGTCCTCTTGGGGAGCAGGAGTGGTGAAATCTTCTCCGGCCGACGAGGATTGAGGTGGAACAGGTGTCGCTATGTGTGTACCACCTGCCAGGTGCATCGTTCCCTCGTCAGCCGTTTTTCTTTGGGAGCCTGAGCGGGAGTGTTTGCTTGGACCGACGAGGATTGAGGTGGAACCGGTGTCGCTGGGTGTGTACCACCGAGTTTGAGCTTCATTCCTTCGTCAGCCGCTTCTTTCACTTCTCGGTCTGGGGAGTGGCCCTCGTGGGGAGCATGGGTCTGGGTTGGTTGCCCTCCTGGTGTTGGCGCTGCCTGGGTCACCGTAGGCTGCAGCCCTACCCTGGCCTTCTCCGCCTCTTCATCCCTCGTGGGAGGTGCTCCCTCGGATGGGGAGTACTCGAGTGGGGCGATATGGCGCATCTAAGGTGGTATATGCCTTTTCCCCAGCATCGTGCGGAAGAAAACTGCATTGCACCGGCCGCTGACGCAGACCAACTGTAGCGGGGGAGAAAAGAAAATGCAGGGAAATGGGGGAGTGGAGGGGAGTGTGTGAGGTCAGAAGAGAGAAAGTGTATTGACATCCCCTCACGGGGATGTCGACTTAGTCAGCTCAGATCCTCCACAAGGAGGGAGAGAAGCGAAGGAAGACGCAGTGGGTGCTAGCAGGTCAGAGTACCGCATTGCAATTAAGAGAGAGAGAGAGAGGGGATAGACATCTCTGACCAGAGATGGGAGCAGAAACGAACCACCCACCCTACCTACGTCACCCTACCCACAAACAACCCCAAGGAAGCGAGAAAGTGAACCCGGTCTGCTCAATCCACTGGGAGAGCAACGAAGGAAGACAAAGATTGGGACTGGTAGGTCAGAGTGCTGCTCAGGCAATTAAGAAAGGAGAGAATAGACCATTGCAACCGAAGAGGAGAGGAAGAAACGAAGTACCCAACAAACTAAAGCTGACCCGACCAGGTCGGGTCTACCAAAGAAAGTGTTGTTGATCTCGAAAACAGAAAACTCCCAAAGAAGGAATCGGTTTTCGGGTCCAGACTACCACACAATGGCATCGGTCCTGGGGAAGCGAAAAGGGTCCAGACTCCCCAAAGAGAGGGTCGGTCCCACTAACAAAGGTTAGTAGAGTCACAAAAGTGACCAAAGTTAAAGCCTTAAACTTAACTGGTGTGGTCAAATGGCGGACCTCTTGAAAAAAATCAAAGATGAGGTAGCTGGGAGAACATACTACACTTTGATTTTGGCCAAAAGGCCAAGAAGTATTTATTTGCTTCCCCACTGAGCAAATTAGGCACAAGGCCGTTTTTTTAATGTGGAGAGAGAGAGGGAGGGGGAGGGAAAAGGGGACCAGCTCCCGATGGGTGGGGAATGGGAGCTGGATAGTGACAATTGGTATGAAGGGTTGCCCCTACATTGACCAAGGTCTGATATGTGGGGGTAACCCCACATAGTGTCTTTGCTTAGAGTATCTGCCGGAACAGATACTACACTTTGATCCTGGCCCGAAGGCCAAGAAAAGCGGTATTTATTTGCTCCCCCACTGAGCAAATTAGGCACAAGGCCGATTTTTAAAGTGAGGAATGAAGGGGAAATGGGGACCAACTCCCTGGGGAGTAGGGGAGCTGGATAGTGACAATTGGTATGAAGGGTTGTCCCTACATTGACCAAGGTCTTATATGTGTGATTTCCCCCACATATGGTCTTTGCTTGCAGTATCTGCCGGAACAAATACTATACTTTGAGATATTAATTTTTTTATTCACAGGGAAAAAATACAATTGGGAAAATGAACAAAAAACTTTGATCTTGGCCAAAAGCCCAAGAAAAGCTTGAAAAGCTAAGAACAGCATCTATTAACAACAGACGTTTGATCTTAACCAAAAAGGCCAAGCACAAAAGTGTTACGGACGGACCGACAGACCGACCGACGGAGTGACTTATAAAGTCGCTTGCACGCGACTAAAAAGAGAGCAAATAGTAAGTCCGACAACCTTTGCCGCCTTAAACGAATGTAGAAAAGATAGTCACACTAAAGGAAGTCAACGGTGATCAGAAATGATAATTTCATATAGAAAAGTCTTTCTGTCTTCATGTTTTCAAACTCTATCTCTTCGGAAATTAAAGTCGCAGAGCGGCGCTAGGGGCTTCAAATGATTGGATTTTTTTACGAACCGATCTTTTTAGGGGTCTTTAACCGATTAAAATAGATTTTAAGGGGTCAAATTCGAAAAAAAATCCTTATACATTTTGTACATTCATCTTAGTTTATTTTTAATTTTTAATCAGTTGATATGCGTGTCACATTGGTATAGTGGTAACGTCACCAGCTTTGCATGCTACAGTTTTGATTTCGGTTTTGATTCTAGCTGATAGCACCCATTTTTTTAGAATTTACTTTTGAAATCAAGACTCTATAATAATATTTACGAAATCTGGACAAATTAAAATATCATATTTAAGCATATTTTACCGCCGGGCAAAGCTTAGCGTCCCCCGCTAGTAATTTATATATAAAAAAAATTAAATTACTGACGTTATTATATAGTTTTATATGAATATTAATCATATTTTGGTACATACGTCTTATCGAACTCAGAAATGTTTCCTGTCGAACGCGGAAATCTGTACAACATTTAGGACGATCCACTTTATTTAATCAAAGGGAGTAGCATGCATTCATTTCCTTGGGTAGAAGCCTTTAGTAATTCGTAATTGGAATAAAAAATTGAGACTTCAACCTCCAGAAGATTGTTATATAGAACTGATTATTACGAAGCACTTATATCTGTTACGCCACAAATCACCAGTTCGGCAAGGTTCACTTGAAAAAAGTCGAAGGTTACATTGTGACCGAAATGTTGTGAGAATAACAGCTAGAAAGGCCGGAAGTTATATCGCCCGAGAAATGAAGCCCCCATCGATAGATTCACTGATCCTGTGCGATATTACAATAAGCACGTCAGCTGCAGACCTTGCAGGACGAAATCCATATTACTTGTCATTAGACAGATTATTTCTATATAAGTAGTTGATGAATTCTTGTCAGAAAACTGATCGATCTGTGATGAGATGCAAAAGACCAATCTCACGTATTTTTGAATACTGGTCAGACCAGCGAATTTTTCCTAGTTAATGGAAAGCAACGATTGAATAAGAACAGGATAGGAGATCGTTTTAGTTGCAGATTCTTGAGTACTATGACTGGAAAGTCGTCCGGACGAGTTGTCTTGTTGGCATTTTTGTTCTTGCTAAGTTCAACAAAATTATGGACAGTTATATGGTTGTCGCTTCAATAGTTTTCGACTATGAATTGAATCGAAAGACGGCTGGCGTAAAGTTGAAGCAGAGAGCCTAGGTTAAACTCGGTAGATAAAACAGACTTGAACGATGACGAGTGACGTCACGTTTTCGAAGAGGTAACTAAAGGTTTTCAGATAAGTTTCACCGTGGAAGCGAATGAGTCACCATCAATAATGTAGAAGAATCTAATGGGAATTTTACTTCGAATTCTGTCTGTGTGCGTCATTGGTTTCGTTAAGTTAGAAAGTTTTTAAGTTTACGAAGTAAGTGACTAGTTTCCTCAGATACCGCAAATACCACCGACAAACTCGAAAAGCACCTAAATTCCACCTTTACTTAAATGCTGGAAGGCCTTCTACTCTAATAGTTTCTTCCCTCGAAGTGCTAGACTTTGGAATCACATTCCGGGTCCCTGCTTCCCTGATTGTACTAACATGCAGAAGTTCATGTGTAATGTAAACACAGTTCTTGTTACTTAACTCCCTACATAAAATTCCTGCAAGTTATGCCTCAGATAGTAACCCCCTACATCAGTGTTGCACTGTGCTTTGTTTGGAGTGAAAATGCAAAAAAAAAAAGAAAAGATTTTTTATTTCCTACTAATTTAAAAAATTTAAGAGTTTATCGGTTAAATATTTACACACAGCCAAACAGACAAAATTTTTTTTTTTTATTTCCTACTAATTTAAAAAATTTAAGAGTTTATCGGTTAAATATTTACACACAGCCAGACAGACAAATACATATTTGACTATTTTACATATATACATTATAAACATTCACTGTTATGTAAAACTATTTTTTTTTTCTTTAAAGGTGTAAAGTGTTTTTTTATTAACATGAACAAATAAAGTTCATTATTTAACGTTTCACGTTTGGACACTTTTGGAAGTATTTTCATATCTGCAAAAGAATATGAAAATATAACTTGGTTAATTCACGTTAAATCGCATTCACTTTACAAAGTATTTTCATAATTTGGATAACAACTGTGGCCATGTTTTTGTTCCTATTTTCAATGCCTCCCCACGGGACAGAGTTAGACACCAGGGTCGTTTTTTAACGTGGGGAAAAGGAACAAAAATAAAAATTGTCTCAGTCGTGAAGGATCTCTCCTCCACCGCCAGAGAACAAAAAATTGAAGTGCATCTGAAGAACAGACACTACACCTTGAGCTATGTTTTTGTTACTATTTAGATTTAACATTTATCAATGCCAAGAATCCACTCCAGCATACAGGTTAACGTGATGGGAATGATTGCCAGTCGAAAAATGAGGAACACAGTGGGAATCTTTTCATGAACTGCCTTTTACTATTCATGGAGAGGTCGGGAATTTGTTAACGTTGAATACAATCGAATTGAAATCAACAGCGAAACAACAATTACAGAAATGCGGTTCCATATTGATGACGTCCTGTAAATGAAAACTTAATGTGAATTTTTGAACTTCCTTTTTTAAGGTATCTGCTCTTTAGGTTAAGATCCAAATGCAGTATCTATTTTTACACACACACACACACACACACACACACACACACACACACACACACACACACACACACACACACATATATATATATATATATATATATATATATATATAAACGATTCCATTTGGGAAACTTAAGTAGGACGACTTCTGGAATGTTTGTGGTATTATGGTGACTGAAAACTCTTACAAGAATTAACGTAGACTAATCAAAGATACAGTTACAAGGATAACCATTGGATCCATGCCTACTTTTTTGATTGGCCTTGTGTCTAATTTTGTTTCGTTTTGTTAAGCGTTTTGTTTTGCGAAATAAAATATATAAATCCAAGTGTAGTATCTGTTCTGATGCTACACTAAGTTAATTTATCCTTATTAAATGTAGAGTTAACTCCTCTATACTAAGGCAATTTGTATTTTTGCAACTGCTAGAGTGCCCCTTGTTGGGGAACTGGTTTTACCCACATTAAAAAGAACTTGTCTCACATTTTGCTCTCGTGGGGAAGCAAATAAATACAATGCTTCATTTTTATTATTTTTATTCAACGAAAAACCTATTGCCACTGAGATGTGTGGGGGATACTTTAATTACGCGCGAGATTTATAAGAGGCATTCTGAGTGGGGAGTTGGGCAGCAATATATTTGTTCTCATTACATTTAAATTCTATTCATGGCCCGTTTTTAATAACATTAAAGAGAGCCGCTACATGATAGCCACAATTTGGAGGAATCACTTCACAGTTTCGTGTTGCTGCACCTCGACCCCTTTTCTAAAATGGCTGGACATCTCTACCAGAAGATAATTAAGCAGCACTGATGTTCTCTGCTCATATGGCCCACTTTCCGTAAAATACAGAATGATCCCCACTGCGGTATATGCCCTAGGGTGTATATGCTACATATCTTATGTCCCATCGATTTGCGTTGTTGAGAAAAATGGGTAAAGGCTAGAATTGTTTTTACACGCGTTCATCCCAAACAAAGCATATCGCCACGTGGACGTAAGGGGCTACTAATTGGGACTATGCCGAAGAAAGATTAACAAGATGTTAGTTTACGTTACATTTGGACTCTGCATATCAGTACAGTCAGGGATACAGGTAGCAGGAAGGGGATTCCAAGGTGTAGCTGTTCGAGGGAAGAAGCTATTAGAGTAGAAAGCTTTCTGGCATTTAAGAACTTTAACAGTGAAGGGGTGTGATTTTGTTGCTAAGCGGGTTTGTCAGGGATGTGCACGTCGAGGGGGCATGAGCGCAAAGAGTTTATCAGAACCTATTTTATTAAAATACTTGTAAAACAGGCACAGGGATGCAAAATTGCAGCGATGTGACAGGGGTTGAAGCCTAGTTGACAAAGATTAGATTGGAGACCCTTTTTTTGGACCCTATCCAAGAGGGAAAGACTAGTGGTAGATGTTTCAACCTAGATATGCCAGCAATACTCCATGGATAAGCCAATTGTGGCACTGTAGAAGTAAGGAACATTGTCAGGTGTGAGTAGTTTTCTAGCATGATAAATGGAGCCCACCTTTCTTGCAGTAGCCTTCGACTGTTAAGCTGAAGAATTTTAAAGAAGAATTCTTAGGTAGGGAGTAATTTTTCATGGATATCAATGGTTCGAGATGGCTTCTTATAATTGTTAAGGAAAGCAGCTCAGTCTTACTAGCATTAAATGTTACCATTCATTTACAGCTTATTCCACTACGGTCTAGTGATAATTTTCTAAAGATTCAGCCATTCTCTTAGATTTGTGTACATCCGTTCTTCCCTCATGCATGTTTTTTTTTACAAGGTGGTCACCACTTATCAAGGCCCTGAAGCCACCCAGGGATAAGGGTTATTGCAAGTACAGTAAGTTAGTTTGGAGATTTAATAAAGTGTCTACTTAAGGGGGCGGTTCGTCAGGAATACGTTTACGTTGGACTTGAAGACATCCAGGTTGTAGTCAGGTGGGAAGCAGGCAGACGGAACAAAGTTCCACAAGCGTTCAGTTCTAAGAAAGAAGCTTTGTTCATGGAATCTACGTTTTGGTTTAGGCACAGATAAAGAGTGGGGGAAATTTTTGACAGTGGTTTCAGCTAGACGGGTGTTTTTCGTAAAAGATTGGCGAGGGGGACCAGAGATTGGAGTTCAGACGAGCACCTGCCATGGAAATAACGATAAAACAAAGATAGGCTCGCAACGTCTCTTCTGTGGGAAAGAAGTTGCAGGGAAGTGAAAAGGGCATCCCCACTAAGCCACGAAGTCTATTTTGTACTGTATGTTATAGAACGTTCTGTCTACATTTTAAAAGTCGTGGAAACAGGGAGCAGAGAGGGAATTCCAAGGGTGTGAAAATAACTCTTAGCTTCTAGACGCATTTCAATAGCAATAAAATTAGTTTTATTTTAATAAAAATATGTTTCAACGATCGCAATGATTAACATATATTTTTGTTGGCTCATGATGAACACCTGAATGTCAATAAAGTTGCCCTTCGACATAATCCTCTGTTGAGATATTGCTGCATATAGTCACAGATGGCCGTCGGAGAGGACAGTATCTGTTCATATCTTTATGACACGGCCATTATTTGACATGCTAATTTAATGACTAACCTTTCTAAACCGGAAATAACAAACAACGGCGAGGAATATGATGATTTATTGACGTGTAAGAATTATATATTTTTTCCTTTTTGATTTTTCATTTGTCAAGTTTTGCTGTGTTTTTTTTTTGTATGTTGTATTATCATCATAATTATTTAAAAATGAGATTGACGAAATAAAGAAAAATAAAATACGCGGGGTTAATGGATGATTAAGGAGTTTTATCTTTGTGTGCTTCTGTTTTAAATTTAATGATATATGGAGTAGAGTTTTTGAGGAAAAATAAGAATGAGGATAAAAATGAAAGCAATACGTCGAAATAAAAAAGAAACGAAAGAAGAAGCGAAAATATAAGGCGCTGAAAAAGAAAGAGACAAAAACGAAAGAGATAAAAAGAAAAAGACAAAAAGAAAGACAAAAAACAAGAAAGCGACTAAAAGAAAGACGAAAACGAAAGAGACAAAAAAGAAAGACAAAAACGAATGGGACAAAAAATAAAACAAAACAAACAAACAAACAAAAAACGAAGAGACAAAAAATGAAACAAAAAAAAAACCCGAAAGAGACAAAAAGAACAACAAAAAACAAAAGAAACAAAGAATGAAAGAACAAATAATAATAAAATAAAAAAAAACAACGGGACAAAAGAATTAAACAAAAAACCCAATGAGAAAAAAAAGTTGAAAAACCCCCCCCAAAACAAAAGAGACACAAAAAAAAAAAAATGAAACAAAAAACGAAAGAGACAAAATAGAATGAAACAAAAAAAACATAAAAAACGAAAGAGACAAAAAATGAAAGAAAAAAAAACAACGAAAGAAACAAAATAAAACAACAACAACAACAACAACAACAAAAACGAAATGAAAAAACAAAACAAAACAAAAACAAAAACAAAACAAAAACTGACTAGAAAAATAAAAGATTAAAAGAGAATTAATTTCATCTTAAGCCCAAAAAAGAATTACAGTTTTATTTGATCTTTCGGGTTATAATCAAAGTATAGCATCTATTCTGTTATTAATTCCAAGCTTTGGTAGATGCGATCTTTGCATTGACCAAAAACTGACTTATAATACGAATTGTGATATAAAATTATGCGATAGAGAATTAAGATAATGAAGGATATTTATGGAACAGGGCATGCTTATAAGAACGGAAATATATGAAACATGAAAAGAATAGAAGGGTCACCGGATAGCAAGTGCTAAAATATAAACAAAGCTTTATAAATGAAAAATAGAGTAAAACAAAATTGTTAGGGACGAATCCCTACTGCCTGGAATAATTCCATGACGTCACTTCCGCCCATGACGTCACTTTCGGGCAACGAAGACCGATATACCAAGGAAGTCAGAGACGGAAACGCAGAGAGTATGGTCGTCACTCACTAGTCCAGCATTTGAGCAAAGATATTGCTCAATTTACTTTTTTTCATGTATTTTCTTAATACATATTTATTTAACTGTTACTGTGTTCTTCCTCGTCAATTATTCAGATACTAACACCACAACATAAATGTTATAACAAAACATTTTTATACAAGAAATAAGAATGTAAAAGTTACTTTCACGTCCATAAATGTAAACACGTGTTTGGTGAATAAAGCTTGGTTAGTGTTCAAAAGTCCAAATTTTCATAAGGTAAATAAATGCGTATGTAAGCAATACACGTATGTGAGTATTTGGCAGCGGGCATTGGGTCTGTATGGGCGTTAGTTTACCTTTTTCTTGTTAATGCATAACTGTGAGTAGCAATTCGTTTTTGTTTGCTTGACTGTTGCTAGTGTGTATGAATGTGCGTGCGAGATGGAGAAACTTGTATGTGATTCACTAAATTCTTTCCGCCTCCTGGCATGGGGGAGGTATTGACTAGACGTTCTGGAGTTCTTCATACAGGTGCAGCTGATGAATTTTGGGGGGAAAACTGATGGTATTGTTTACATGGTTTTATAGGATTTTCTAAGTTTGCACTGGCTTATTATTTTCACGTAGAGGTGTTTCTTCTTGGGGTTGGGAACGATTTTCATTGATTGAAAATATTTTAAGTTTACATATCTACGTGAAAACTTGCCAACTTAAGGATAGTGACGACAAGCGCCTAACGAAAGCAACCACAGAAAGAAAGAAGGCAAATATTCGAGACATTTGCTTTTTAGCAATTGTAGGAATCACTTAACGATTAAGTCGCCAAAATTTTATGCAACAGTAGTTTAAGAATTATTTTCTCAGACACGCATAGAAATATAAGACGAACATTTTAAGGTATTTCATAGCGTACACTAGTATATACGTTGTAATAAAAACTGAATATATAAGAACGTTCCTTTGTAATTAACCTAACACTAACCCGCTTTCTTCAAAGGTAGAGTTATCTCCATTGTGGCCTTCGCCTTGGAGGCTTTACGCTATAGTCTTATGGTCTATCTGATGGTTAATTATTAAAGTTAAGAATCAAATAAAACATACCTTGTTTGTTTTTAATATGATCAAACTGTAGAAGGCAACCGACGTCAGCATAAAAGAAAATTAACAGGTAAGCATGTTTTTTGTTTAACACACAGACACAAAGAGAGACACGCCTGTTTTATTTACATTTCAAGACGAAAAGAGAGGGAGAAAGAGAGAGAGAGAAAGAGAGAGAGAGTGCACGTACTCACAATCATATATAGACAAAGGGAAGTAACTTGCAGTTACTCAAATACTCGTGTCACTGGAAATTAACCACTAATCTAAAACCGCCAAAAGGGAGACAACTCTTACACGTTCACATGCTCTCAATTAAAAACTCTGTCAACACTGATAAATGCCAACGTCACTGTTGAGAAAGTTAAGCCAAGATAAGAGTTCAACTACTTTTTGAAAGTCGGGGAGACGAAAAGCAGTGATGAAATTCCAAGGGCATGAAATAAAACCCCTAGCGTCTAGGTGCATTTTAATAGCAATAACATTAGTTTTCTTTTAGGGGAAAATGTTTAAACGATAGCAATTAATAAGACATGGAATATAAGTTTTAATCAAAACTTCTTAATATACATTGTAATTAATTTAGAACAATACAATACAATACTGAAGTCAGAAAAAGGTAAACTCTGTTGGACTGAGGTAATTAAAAAATCACTTATCAAAGACAAAAGATGGATGGATTGTAGGTTCCATTTCAAAGAGCCCGTTTTAGAGGAATTTTATTTTCCCGCTCCGGTTTTAAAAATCGATACTTTAACTTTGATACTAAACTAAGCTTTACGCAGTAGGAGGGGCAAATAAATAGTGATAAATTCGTATCGTTTGGATTCTTCGGGCTATTGTTCTCATCCTGAGGGTTATTTTCACAATGTTTCAGTCGATGCAACTTCTGACCTTTTTCAGGTATATCTTGTTCAACTCGATTGGTTGGTTGGTTGTTTTTGTTTTACGGCATATCAACCCTTTTCGGGTTATTTAATGCCGAATCCAAAGATTTTGAAGAATTTTTTTTTTAATAGAATATATTTGTTGTTTTCAAGTCGGTTTCTATTTAACCCATAGTTGGAACCCTAACAGGTACAACCACCCCGGGTCAGAGTGGACCTGGGAGCAATAATATTAAAGGGTGGCTCCACACTCCCCTAAGCCCGCAAGCTGGGGCCTCACCACTGGATATAGTTTAAGGTCATATCCAGGACCCCCATTGAGTGACTTTTACCCTCTGCAGGGGGACAGTCGGCGTATTCTAATGCCCCACCGACAGGGCCCTTGTTCAACTCGGGAATTTTTCTATCGAACTCGGGATTCTTTCTGTCGATTTGGTAAATCTGCACGGAATTTCTGGCGGAACCCTTTACTTAATCCACCGGCCAGCATGCTCTCATCCGAGAGAAATATTCCCAGCGTTCGACATGATATACCCGAAGAAGGGTTAAGGTTACATCGATTGAAACGTTGTATAAATAACATTCAAGATGAGAATAGTAGTCGGAAGAATCCAAACGATAAGGATAATCAATACTCATCTTAAAACTTCAGAAACAAAATCGATATGAAAATAGGAAAATATTTCAAGATGAAAAACAAAAAGCGAAAGAAAATTATTTAAAAGAGACATAAAAGGAAAGCAAAATATGTAGAAAAAAAAACGACGCAAAAAAGAAAAAAAAGTACAAAAATGTACAAAACGAATGGCAACAAAACAAAAGGGAGAAAGAATTTTATTTTCGGAGAAAAAGAACGAAAGGACGGCAAATAGATAAGAAAAGTAAACAATGCGTGCAAAAAATTAGATCGACGCATTAAGAAAAAATAGAATAAAAATTAAAATACATAAAAATCTAAACGTTAAAGACAGAAAATAACATGGAAAAAAGATGGAGGCCAAGCGTAAAAGAAAACGATTAAAGAGATACGAGATTTTTCAAAAAAAAAGGAAAGAAAAAAAAAGAAAGGGAAACAAAATTTGTTTAAACGTTTTTAAGTTAAGAACAATCGTCACAAATGTTTCATCTCTTTTTCTGCATCTGACACAAAATTTCTTGCATCACTCTTAATCACGTTTCTAAACAAATTACGATAAACAAAACAAAATAATTCGTATTTGGATTCTTAGGAATTTCTTCAAGTGTATCTTCTCGAACTCGGAAATCTTTCTGTCAACTCGGGAATCTCTACGGAATTGCGAATGTAACCATTTACTTAATCCACAGGACTAGGATGCTCTCGTTCCATCAGCCATAAATGTGTAGAAGTCCTGAGTAATTCGCAACTGTATTATTTGAGTGTCGCCTGCACAGAGGACTGAACTTTCAACCTCCCAAAAAATGTAACTTTCCAACTGAATTTTACCAAGTATGTAATCGACTACATCACGTGTTCGTGTGGACCAATCGTTAGTAAGGGCAACACTCAAAACGCAATTGCGAATTACTTTGGATTTTTACTCGATTATGCCTGACGGAACAAGCGCATGCAACCCCCATTGATTAAATAAAGGGTTCCGTTCGAAATTTCGTATAGATTCCCGAGTTCAACAGAAAGATTTCCGAGTTCGATAGGAAGATTCCTAAGTTCGTGAAGATGCACCCAAAGAATGTCACAGCTTTCATCGACTGAAACGTGGTGAAAATAACACTCAAGATGAGAACACTAGTTCGAATAATCCAAATAGTACGAATAATCAATCCTCATCTAAAAAAAAACGTCATAACAAAAACAAAATGGCGGCCTACAAACAAAAACAACTAAAGTAAAAATACGCACATGCCACCGCCCTCTCCCTGCACCCCACACACCTCATAAATAAAACCAATGAAAATCTTATTAATCATATTCTGATGACGACAAATTTTCAAATTGATTCATTATTGGTCAATGCGATCTTTTTGCTGGCTTTTTATCGATTTGTTTTTAATCGAATTTTACTACAACGGAGAGAAAGCGATTACGGCTCCTACTTCGCGACTCGTCACTCGCTTGTCATTAACAAGAACAATAATAAGAGAGTCAAAGATAATCTTGTTAATTGTATAATTTGAAAGAACAATGCACATTTAAAAACAAAAGAAAAAAAAACAATAATATAAAATAAACAAACAATTGAATAAATAAATTAGAAACCATTGCAATGACTAATAACACTCTACCTGAGAGTCCATCTTTGAAACTACGCTGCCTAACATTCACAGAAAACATGAATTGGAACATTGAGGACATTGTCAGGGCTGTAGCAAAGTCGATAGATACATATACACACGCATCCACACACACACACACAAACACACACACACACACACGCACGCACATGTTATTTGACCGTGTAAATAATGATATATATATATATTAATAATGATATATATATATATAATTATTTCCACAGTCAAACAACACACACACACACACACATATATGTGTGTGTGTGTGTGTATCCATCTTATTTCGAGCAGCCCTGGAGAATTAAGAATTAGTATAAAAAGGTGAAATATAATTAAAAAGAATCATAGTTCCATATATATATATATATATATATATATATATATATATATATATATATATATATATATATACTAGCAAAAGTACCCGTCGTTTGAAAAGGAAGGGTTGTAAAGAGATAGCTTCGAATTTGGGGGTATCAAAACCAAAGCAAAATATGATGAAAGTAAAAATAAAATTGATAAACCCCATAATATATTATACCATACCTGTTCACACTAAAACGCTTATCACAATATTCTGTGGATCTATTTTAAAAAACCTTGTTAAACTTTGTGATATATTTCCATTCTATGGTGGTCAGGTGCAAACGAACACATCATAATTTTATTATACTATATTTCTTCAAACTGAAACATAATTATCAAAGTATACTTTCACAGATAGATATGAAAAGTCTTTATTTAAGTTTGTGCCTATTTCTATTCTATGGAGGTCAGGCGCGAACGCAGACCCCACAATTTTATTATACCATCCCTATTTAAGTTAAAACATACTTATCAAAGTATTATTATGTACATCTATATCAAAAACACTTGTAAACGTTTTTTGTTAAATTTTAAAACTTTATTTCCATACTTTGGGGACTAGGCGCGAACGCAGACCCCACAATTTTAATGAATCATCGTTCTGCCAGATTAAACATACCCATTCCTGTGTCTCGATAGATCTTTTATCATTATATGCAATCAGCTTTTTAAAATAGTTAACCATATAGGAGCCTATTCCTGACCAGACACACACACACACACATACACACGCAGACATTCAGCTTTATATTATAGACTAGCAAAAGTACTCGTCATTGACTGGGTTCAAAAACAGCCTACAGAAAATGGACTCTGATTTATGAAAGTACGATAAGTTATGAAAAGGAAGGGCTGTAAATTTGGGTTGAATTTGGGGGTATCCAAACCAAAGCAAAATATGATGCAAGCAAAAATAAAATTGATAAACCCCATAATTTATTATACCGTACCTGTGCACACTGAAACACTTTCACAATATTCCGTGGGTCTATATTAATATATTAATTTTGTTATACCACATTTCTTCAAACTGAAACATAATTATCAAAGTATACTTACGCAGATAGATATGAAAAGTCTTTATTAAAGTTTGTCCCTATTTCCATTCCATGGAGGCCAGGCGCGAACGCAGACCCCACAATTTTATTATACCATCCCATTTAAGTTAAAACATACTTATCAAAGTATTCTTATGTAAATCTATATCAAAAACACTTGTAAACGTTTTTTTTTAATTTTTAAATTTTTTATTTCAATACTTTGGGGACCAGGCGCGAACGCAGACCCCACAATTTTAATGACCCACCGTTCTGCCAGATCAAACATACCCATTCCTGTGTCTCTATACATTTATCATTATGTGTAATCAGTTTTTCAAAATAGTCAACCATATAGGAGCCTACTCGTGACCACACACACACACACACACACACACACACACACACACACACACACACACACACACACACACACACACACACACACACACACACACATTCAGCTTTATATATATATATATATATATATATATATATATATATATATATATATCGCACGGGGTAAAATTTTCTTTTACTTTGACCCTAATTTTGACCCCTTAACATTTATTGTTTTGGGCTCAAATCAAATTTAAAAATATGTCCCATATCCAAGTAACCTACATCTTAAATTATAACTGTTTAGACCCAAAACTGGCGGATGAGTTTGGTAAATTTGCAAAGGTCAACTCTTTCATCTTTGACTTCTTGGCAGCAATATTCTCGCTCAAAAACTGATTAAAATTTTGCTGAAAATCTGAATACCATGTATGTAAAATTTCAAATTTTTAGACACAAAATTGGCTTAATACTTTGCTAGAAACCACAAACATTTAAACATTTACCCCTTGGAAACCAAATGTTCAGTAAAACAAAACAACAGAAAAAAAACAAAACAAAAACGATTAAAAAGCTTACTCTATGTCTGAATACACTTTATGTAAAATTTCGAATGTGTAGACAGAAAACTGGCTGACTTTTTTTGTTAGAGACCGCAGAGACGAATTTTTTTTTTTGAACTTTGACCCCAATTTCGTACCTCTTCACATTTCTTGTTTTGGGCTCAAATCAAATTATGAAGTTAGATCCAGGTTGAAGTCACTCATATCTTAAATTTTAAGTGTTTAGACCCAAAATTAGCAGAGTAGTTTCGTCGAGTTCTCAAAGGTCAAATCGTTGAACTTTGACCCATTAACAGCAAAATTTCTGGCCGAAACTCGATTAAAATGTTTTCTAAATCTCACTACCCCGTATGTCAAATTTCGAGTCTGTAGACCAAAAATTGACGGAGTTATTTGGTAGGGAAATGTACACAGACAGACACACACACAGCCATTTTCACTTTTATAGATATACTAGCATGGGTGCCCGGCGTTTCTCGGGTGTTTGGTGGTGTATGATGAGCAAAAAAAAAAGTGGTAGTAGGAAGGCAGGCTCGAACCCGTACCGCGAAGGAGGAAAAGAGTGGAAAAAAAACGTGACGTCTTGGCTGTTACGACCACTGCCAAACCGGAAGTGACATAGGTATAAAATAAGGCTAGCCAATCGAAAAGAGGGGATGACTTTCGACAATATTGGCGAAAATAGCGACCCCTCCCTGTAGAAAATTGCCATATTGAAAGTGAAGAAATTAATGTTTGAAGCCAATTTTTCGATCTTTGTTGTCTGAAAGTTCGAGCTTCCAAGCGATATTGACTTTTTGAAAATCCATCGGCTCTGCCGAAAGTTTAAGGCAGACAGGCATACATACATTTACATATTGGTAGCTGAAATTTTCGACTTAAACCGATTAAAAAAGCTTGCCCTATCTCTGAATACCCTTTATGGAAAATTTTAAATGTTTAGACTTGAAATTCTCTGAGTAATTTGGTGAATACCGCAGCGGTCAAGTTTTTAAAAAACTTTTACCTCAGTGATGACCCCCTTAACATTTATTGTTTTGAACTCAAATTAAGTTATTAAGTTAGATCCATGTCTAATGAACCTTTATCTAAAATTTCAAGTGTTTATACCCAAAATTGGCGGAGGAGTTTGGTAGAGTTCTCAAAGGTCAAATAGTTGAACTTTGACCTTTTAACAGCCAAATTTATGGCCGAAAACGTATTAGAAAGATTTTCCCAAATCTCAATATCCTATATGTAAAATTTCGCGTCTATAGACTGAAAATTGACAGAGATATTGTGTAGGGAAATGTACACAGACAGACACACAGACAGACATTTTCATTAATATATATATATATATATATATATATATATATATATATATATATATATATATATATATATATACTAGCATTTAATCCCGGCGTTCCCAGGTGTTTTGAGGTGTATGTTGAGCAAAAAAAAAAAAAAAAAAAAAAAAAAAAAATAGTGGTAGCAGGAAAGCAGGCTCGAACCCGGTCCGCAAAGGAGGAAAAAAACGAGAAAAAACCTGACACTTTGCTGTTACGACCACCGCCAAACCGGAAGTTACGTGGGTTTAAATGAAGGCTAGAAAATCGAAAGGAGAGGATGACTTTCGAAAATATCGGCGAAAAAAGCGACCCACCCTGTAGAAAAGTGTATAGTTAGAGGTGAAGATATTAATATCTTTACCCAATTTTTCGATATTTGTTGTCTGAAGAGTCGAGCTTCAAAACGATACTGATCTTGTAAAAATCCGTCGCATCTGTCGAAAGGTTTTGGTAGACATGCAAACATACATAAATATATACATGTATATATTAGTAACTAAACATTTTCGACCAAAACCGATTAAATACCCTTTATGGAAATTTCAAATGTTTAAACCAGAAATTTTCTGAGTAATTTGGTAGAGACCACAGAGGTAAATTTGTTTTTAACTTTGATCCCTATTATGACCCCTTACCATTTATTGTTTTGGGCGCAAATCAAGTTATTAAGTTAGATCCATGTCCAAGGAACCTATATCTAAAATTTCGAGTGTTTAAACTCAAAATTTGCGGAGGAGTTTGGTAGAGTTCTCAAAGGTCAAATCATTGAATCTTTGACCCCTTAACAGACAAATTTCTGGCCGAAAACGGATTGCAAAGATTTTCCCAAATCCTAGTCCCCTGTATATCAAATTTTATCGCCTGTAGACTGAAAATTGACAGAGTTATTTCGTAGGGAAATGTACACACACGCTGACCCACACACGGATACGTTCACTTTTATATATATACTAGCATGAGTGCTAGGCGTTGCCCGGGTATTTGGAGGTGTATGTTAAGCAAAAAAAAAAAAAAAGGCGGTCCATTTTATTTTTAATTTTGACCCCTGTTATTACCGCTTAACATTTATTGTTTTTGGCTCAAATTAAGTTATTAAGTTAGATCCATGTCCAATGAACCTATATGTAAAATTTCAAGTGTTTAGATCCAATATTGTCGGAGGAGTTTGCTAGAGTTCTCAAAGGTAAAATCGTTGAACTGTGACCCCTTAATCGCAAAATTTCTGGCCGAAAACCGATCACCTAAATTTTCCCAAATCTCAGTACCCTGTATATCAAATTTCGAGTCTGTAGACTTAAAATTGACAGAGTTATTGCGTAGGGAAATGTACACACGCAGACACACACACAGACACTTTCACTTTTATAGATATATAGATATGTAGGTAGATAGACTATGCTCGGGCCCTATGTACTATTCATAACTTTATGTGCATATTTATATATATTAAAAAGTGTACATATGTATGGTAATGCCTTTCTATATAATAGACTTCCTTAACTACCATAGACAAAAGTTGCTTGAGACCGGAGAGGTCAAATTTTTAGATGTTTAGACCAAAAATTAGCGTAGCAGTTTGCTAGAGACCGCAAAGGTCGAATCTTTTAAACTTTGACCCCTTGGAAGCCAAATTTTCATAAAAAATAAATAAATAAACTATTAAAAAGCTTGTCCTATGTCTGAATACACTTTATGTAAAATTTCAAATGTTTAGACAGAAAATTGGCTGACTTTTTTGTTAGAGACCGCAGAGATAACATTTTTTGGAACTTTGACCCCAATTTCGAGCCCTTAACATTTATTGTTTTGGGCTCAAATCAAATTATAAAGTTCGATCCATGTCTAAGTAACCTATATATAAAATTCCAAGTGTTTCGACTCTTAATTGGCGGAGTAATTTGGTCGAGTTCTCAAAGGTCAAATCGTTTCACTTTAGCCCCTTAACAGGAAAATTTCGGGGTAAAACTCAATTAAAAAGATTTTATCCCATATGTCAAATTTCGAGTCTGCAGATCAAAAATTGACAGAGTTATTTGGTAGGGAATTTGTACACAGACAGACAGACAGACAGACAGACAGAAACATTTTACCTTTTTTAATATATGTATACATATATATATACACATATTATACATATAATTATACATATATATATACATATACACATATGTATACATATATATACATATTTATATATATATACATATATATATATATATAAAGATATATATATATACATACATCTATCTATCTAGCTATCTATCTCTATATATATAAAGATAGATATATATATACATCTATCTATCTCTCTCTCTCTCTCTCTCTCTCTCTCTCTCTCTCTATATATATATATATATATATATATATATATATATATTACAATAAATAAATAATTAATCCCTAAAATAATTAGAACTTATCTCCCTTTGATCAATAAATCTTTTAATTTCTATTAAATTTTTCCAAAATTAGCAGTTGTCTCCCTTGTTAATTTAATATAATTTTAAACGTTAATTTTTTTTTTAATTACATTTTCACACCAAACAAGGCACATTGTCAATTTGATGTAGAGGGCTACTATCAGGGACATAAGCTACAGGGGTAATATGTGGGGAGTTGGGCAGTAAGATGTCGTTTCACATTACACTTGAACTTCTGCATGTCAGTATAGTTGGGGAAGCAGGAACTCGGAAGTGAATTCCAAAGTCCAGCGGTTCTGGGGAAGAAACTAATGGGGCAGAAGGCTCTCTTACATCTAGGAATCTCTACGGTGAAGGGGTGGAATTTTGCTGCTTGTCGAGTTTGTCGGGGGTATTTATGTAGAGGGAGTACAAGTGCTTACAGTTCGTCAGAACATTCACTATTAAAATACAGTTAGAACAGGCAGAAGGATGCTACATTTCGTCGATGGGACAGAGACTGAAGCTTAGATGACAGTTCAGGACCTATCAGGTTGGCGACTCTCTTTTCAACCTTGTCTAGGAATGAGAGACTAGTAGCAGATGCACCAGCCTAAATATGACAACAATACTCCATACCTGGGCGAATAGTGGCCTTATAGAGGTACAGGATACTTTCGGGCGTTAGTAGCTTTCTAGCACGGTAGAGAGAATCTACCCTTTTCGCAGCGGTCCTGGCAATGCTCTCAATGTAATTGTTCCAACTCATGTTTCCTATGAACGTTAGGCGGAGGAGTTTAAAAGATGTACCTTCAGATAAAGAGTCGTTTCAGCGATAATAACTGATCAACCGTACATTAGAACAGCGAGTAATATATAACAGCATGACAAAGATAGACTGACTTAACTTAAAATAAATTTTATAATGGAGATAAAAAAGGAATATATATAATTTTATATAAAAAATTTCTGTTTTATTGTATTTTATATAAATAAAATTAATAACTCAGTTTTCTTTAATTTTCTTTTTAAATATTTCCAGGGATATCTGCCTTACTCACGACTAGAACGCTAGTTTTATTTTGGTGTCTTTAAATTCTTCCCCCCTATGTTTGCTGATGAGGAGACTATGTTTTAAAGGACAAAACTTTAGTCAAATTTTTGTCAATACTTATTGTCAATTTCAATAAAATGAACATCGTTTCCGAAACGATCGTACAATCGAGTTGATTTTGTTTGTTTTTCCCTTTGAAACTGATTTTTAATTCACAATTATGAATCGTCTTGCTCAATATAAATATAGCTCTAGGATATCTATACCTATTGAGCTTATTATATATCTAAAGTACAATGCGCACTGTTTTCTTTTAAAGATATTAATACATTTACATTAAACTAAACTCTGCTCTTTAGAGTCCAGGTTAAAGTATTCAGGAGATAAAATCCATGCATTAAAACGAGGTTATTAAGAGTGCTCAATAAAAAGAAGCCAAATATATTATTTTTTTATTTTATATAAATAAAAATAATATATATATTAAAGGATCTAAATTGCACCTCCAGAAATGTAGTATATGCACTAAGATGCACAACATGCAACAAATCCTACATAGGCGCCACCAAAAATTTCAGCAATAGAGTGGCCTTACATAAGAGCAACATCAAAATTGCAGATAACAGACACCTCTATGTTTCAAAACACGTACACACATGCAGTGGAAACAGCTTCAAAATAATGCCAATCTTCCAAACAGACAATTATTTTTATTTACTTACACAGGAAAAAAACTTCATCACCAGATTCACTCCTGAACTGAACAGAACCTAATACCATCACACAAAAACATGAAATGCAAGGTACACTCGCATGCACACCCATACACATACACATATACACACCCACACATAAATCAGAACCGACACATTAAAACACACACACGTGCGCGCATACAACCACACACAGACATAACACCCCTATCTCTAATACAACACACTGAACAATACCAACCCTACTTAACCTCGAAACCAACAACACTAGAATACACCTAGAACCATAGTATAATATCTGTTTCAACACCTCGCTCCCTCCTCAGTCAGTGGAGGAGAACCCCCTCATGACTGAAACGACTATCATCCCTCCTATCATCCCCCTCCCATACCTATACTCCCTCCAATGCCCCCCCCTCTGGGGAACAAAATCTTCCCCACACTAGGAACCGATCCTGGGTCTGGCCATACCCACATGGGGAGACAAATAAATAGAAACATTAAAAAATCCCCTATTTTAAATACACCCCTCTTTCTAAACAAACATAATATAAGGAATACCCGAAAAGACTAAAACGAAAAATCACAATACTAAAATCCAAGAATCCAAAAAATAAATATCAAAATAGAATGAAAGCACCCCTACCCTTATTTCAGAAGAGCCAGTCCCTCCCCTCCCACACATACACATTAGTAACGACCTCGGACCACAGCCGCCTTCCTAAGGAAGCAAATAACCCCCAAATTCTATAAAACAATATACACATTCCCAAACCAATAAAAGCAAACACACACACACACACACACACACACACACACACACACACACACACACACACACACACACACACACACACACACACACCCTACCCCACCCTAAAGGAAAAGAAAAAAACATTAGCAGAAAGAGATAGCGACTACAGCCAGGTCAACGTCTCCCTGGACAAGCCCAATAAAAGAGCAATAAAAATTCAGCATACCAATGGATAATACACACTTACAAGCCTCCACCCCTTGGAAAAACTTCAAATTAACTACGAAAATCGCCATTTTTACATCTCCAACACATTTGAAAATAATTTCTGATGAGGACTCATCACAGACCGTCTGAAACGCGCGTAAACGATTTCAATGACTTAAAAACATTATTACAATGATCCAAACATAATTCTCAATGAAAAACCAAGACACGGAATAATAAAATAATGTTAAAAAATACACATTGTTGGTGACTACTCCCTTATTTAAATATACATCTTTCTTTCGTTGGAATTTATTAACCCATTTTATATATATATATATATATACATATATACAATGGGGTTTAAAACTTGGAACTAGATCTTAAGTAAAATAGAAGGAGTAAGATATAAGTTACATCTTCTATTCAATAAAGGTTCTTTACTCTAAATAAATAAACACAATTCCAATGTCAGTAATGCAAATTATTTAGTGAAGTGAGTTTCAACATTGCTTCCAATCTTTACATTCCCTAAAACCATGTTTTCAAAAGAAATAATGGTGCTTTTGCAGAGAAGGTATCGTGCTATCTTTTTTAAAAATATTATTGTCAAGATAAATTTAAGTTTTACATTATCTTCTTTTTTATTATTACATAATTAGGTGGAAGTATAGATCGCTTACACCCCCCCTTCTCATGTTGAAAATACGTTTTTACATAATAACGTTATTATTTCAAGACCCTATCTCCTGCGCTAAGAAGCGAAAGAATAAAAACAAGTCGTAAGACATGTTATTATTATCTTCATAGTTGTTTCACGACGTTTTCGTCAACTAATACTCTGGCCTCCGTCAGGTGGTTTACTATTACAGGATAGGAATGCTCTCTTAACTGCATCATCATTAATTACTGTCTTCCATAGTTGCTGTCGTCTCACCAAGTTTTTGGCCAACTAATCCTCTGGCCGGCTTTGGGTAGGATTGAAACCGTTTATCTTCAGAGAATGCTCACCTTGAACCGTGGAGACTCAACGTTTTTATCCACTGCGCCACGAAAATAGCGGTTTTATTCTACCCATAAACAGCACGCTCTTCACGTGTCAAAATAAAAATCCATAATAATGAATTGACTATAGTTCAAATAAAAATCCATAATAATGAATTGACTATAGTTGAAATAAAAATCCATAATAATGAATTGACTATAGTTTAAATAAAAATCCATAATAATGAATTGACTATAGTTGAAATAAAAATCAATAATAATGAATTGACTATAGTTTAAATAAAAATCCATAATAATGAATTGACTATAGTTGAAATAAAAATCCATAATAATGAATTGACTATAGTTCAAATAAAAATCCATAATAATGAATTGACTATAGTTTAAAAAAAAATCCATAATAAGTAATTGACTATAGTTGAAATAAAAATCCATAATAATGAATTGACTATAGTTGAAATAAAAATCCATAATAATGAATAGTTTAAATAAAAATCTATAATAATGAATTGACTATAGTTGAAATAAAAATCCATAATCATGAATAGTTTAAATAAAAATCCATAATAATGAATAATTTAAATAAAAATCTATAATAATGAATTGACTAGAGTTTAAATAAAAATCCATAATAATGAATTGACTATAGTTCAAATAAAAATCCATAATAATGAATTGACTATAGTTTAAATAAAAATCCATAATAATGAATTGACTATAGTTGAAATAAAAATCCATAATAATGAATTGACTATAGTTGAAATAAAAATCCATAATAATGAATTGACTATAGTTGAAATAAAAATCCATAATAATGAATTGACTATAGTTCAAATAAAAATCCATAATAATGAATTGACTATAGTTTAAATAAAAATCCATAATAATGAATTGACTATAGTTGAAATAAAAATCCATAATAATGAATTGACTATAGTTGAAATAAAAATCCATAATAATGAATTGACTATAGTTGAAATAAAAATCCATAATAATGAATTGACTATAGTTTAAATAAAAATCCATAATAATGAATTGACTATAGTTTAAATAAAAATCCATAATAATGAATTGACTATAGTTTAAATAAAAATCCATAATAATGAATTGACTATAGTTCAAATAAAAATCCATAATAATGAATTGACTATAGTTGAAATAAAAATCCATAATAATGAATTGACTATAGTTGAAATAAAAATCCATAATAATGAATTGACTATAGTTGAAATAAAAATCCATAATAATGAATTGACTATAGTTGAAATAAAAATCCATAATAATGAATTGACTATAGTTGAAATAAAAATCCATAATAATGAATTGACTATAGTTGAAATAAAAATCCATAATAATGAATTGACTATAGTTGAAATAAAAATCCATAATAATGAATTGACTATAGTTGAAATAAAAATCCATAATAATGAATTGACTATAGTTCAAATAAAAATCCATAATAATGAATTGACTATAGTTGAAATAAAAATCCATAATAATGAATTGACTATAGTTTAAATAAAAATCCATAATAATGAATTGACTATAGTTGAAATAAAAATCCATAATAATGAATTGACTATAGTTCAAATAAAAATCCATAATAATGAATTGACTATAGTTTAAATAAAAATCCATAATAATGAATTGACTATAGTTTAAATAAAAATCCATAATAATGAATTGACTATAGTTGAAATAAAAATCCATAATAATGAATTGACTATAGTTGAAATAAAAATCCATAATAATGAATTGACTATAGTTCAAATAAAAATCCATAATAATGAATTGACTATAGTTGAAATAAAAATCCATAATAATGAATTGACTATAGTTGAAATAAAAATCCATAATAATGAATTGACTATAGTTCAAATAAAAATCCATAATAATGAATAGTTTAAATAAAAATCTATAATAATGAATTGACTATAGTTGAAATAAAAATCCATAATCATGAATAGTTTAAATAAAAATCCATAATAATGAATAATTTAAATAAAAATCTATAATAATGAATTGACTAGAGTTTAAATAAAAATCCATAATAATGAATTGACTATAGTTCAAATAAAAATCCATAATAATGAATTGACTATAGTTTAAATAAAAATCCATAATAATGAATTGACTATAGTTGAAATAAAAATCCATAATAATGAATTGACTATAGTTGAAATAAAAATCCATAATAATGAATTGACTATAGTTCAAATAAAAATCCATAATAATGAATTGACTATAGTTGAAATAAAAATCCATAATAATGAATTGACTATAGTTGAAATAAAAATCCATAATAATGAATTGACTATAGTTCAAATAAAAATCCATAATAATGAATTGACTATAGTTTAAATAAAAATCCATAATAATGAATTGACTATAGTTCAAATAAAAATCCATAATAATGAATTGACTATAGTTGAAATAAAAATCCATAATAATGAATTGACTATAGTTGAAATAAAAATCCATAATAATGAATTGACTATAGTTCAAATAAAAATCCATAATAATGAATTGACTATAGTTGAAATAAAAATCCATAATAATGAATTGACTATAGTTTAAATAAAAATCCATAATAATGAATTGACTATAGTTGAAATAAAAATCCATAATAATGAATTGACTATAGTTCAAATAAAAATCCATAATAATGAATTGACTATAGTTTAAATAAAAATCCATAATAATGAATTGACTATAGTTTAAATAAAAATCCATAATAATGAATTGACTATAGTTGAAATAAAAATCCATAATAATGAATTGACTATAGTTGAAATAAAAATCCATAATAATGAATTGACTATAGTTCAAATAAAAATCCATAATAATGAATTGACTATAGTTGAAATAAAAATCCATAATAATGAATTGACTATAGTTGAAATAAAAATCCATAATAATGAATTGACTATAGTTCAAATAAAAATCCATAATAATGAATAGTTTAAATAAAAATCTATAATAATGAATTGACTATAGTTGAAATAAAAATCCATAATCATGAATAGTTTAAATAAAAATCCATAAGAATGAATAATTTAAATAAAAATCTATAATAATGAATTGACTAGAGTTTAAATAAAAATCCATAATAATGAATTGACTATAGTTCAAATAAAAATCCATAATAATGAATTGACTATAGTTTAAATAAAAATCCATAATAATGAATTGACTATAGTTGAAATAAAAATCCATAATAATGAATTGACTATAGTTGAAATAAAAATCCATAATAATGAATTGACTATAGTTCAAATAAAAATCCATAATAATGAATTGACTATAGTTGAAATAAAAATCCATAATAATGAATTGACTATAGTTGAAATAAAAATCCATAATAATGAATTGACTATAGTTCAAATAAAAATCCATAATAATGAATTGACTATAGTTTAAATAAAAATCCATAATAATGAATTGACTATAGTTCAAATAAAAATCCATAATAATGAATTGACTATAGTTGAAATAAAAATCCATAATAATGAATTGACTATAGTTGAAATAAAAATCCATAATAATGAATTGACTATAGTTCAAATAAAAATCCATAATAATGAATTGACTATAGTTGAAATAAAAATCCATAATAATGAATTGACTATAGTTGAAATAAAAATCCATAATAATGAATTGACTATAGTTGAAATAAAAATCCATAATAATGAATTGACTATAGTTGAAATAAAAATCCATAATAATGAATTGACTATAGTTGAAATAAAAATCCATAATAATGAATTGACTATAGTTGAAATAAAAATCCATAATAATGAATTGACTATAGTTGAAATAAAAATCCATAATAATGAATTGACTATAGTTGAAATAAAAATCCATAATAATGAATAGTTTAAATAAAAATCTATAATAATGAATTGACTATAGTTGAAATAAAAATCCATAATCATGAATAGTTTAAATAAAAATCCATAATAATGAATAATTTAAATAAAAATCTATAATAATGAATTGACTAGAGTTTAAATAAAAATCCATAATAATGAATTGACTATAGTTCAAATAAAAATCCATAATAATGAATTGACTATAGTTTAAATAAAAATCCATAATAATGAATTGACTATAGTTGAAATAAAAATCCATAATAATGAATTGACTATAGTTGAAATAAAAATCCATAATAATGAATTGACTATAGTTGAAATAAAAATCCATAATAATGAATTGACTATAGTTGAAATAAAAATCCATAATAATGAATTGACTATAGTTTAAATAAAAATCCATAATAATGAATTGACTATAGTTTAAATAAAAATCTATAATAATGAATTGACTAGAGTTTAAATAAAAATCCATAATAATGAATTGACTATAGTTGAAATAAAAATCCATAATAATGAATTGACTATAGTTCAAATAAAAATCCATAATAATGAATTGACTATAGTTGAAATAAAAATCCATAATAATGAATTGACTATAGTTGAAATAAAAATCCATAATAATGAATTGACTATAGTTTAAATAAAAATCCATAATAATGAATTGACTATAGTTGAAATAAAAATCCATAATAATGAATTGACTATAGTTTAAATAAAAATCCATAATAATGAATTGACTATAGTTCAAATAAAAATCCATAATAATGAATTGACTATAGTTTAAATAAAAATCCATAATAATGAATTGACTATAGTTGAAATAAAAATCCATAATAATGAATTTACTATAGTTCAAATAGAAATCCATAATAATGAATTGACTATAGTTTAAATAAAAATCCATAATAATGAATTGACTATAGTTTAAATAAAAATCCATAATAATGAATTGACTATAGTTGAAATAAAAATCCATAATAATGAATTGACTATAGTTTAAATAAAAATCCATAATAATGAATTGACTATAGTTCAAATAAAAATCCATAATAATGAATTGACTATAGTTGAAATAAAAATCCATAATAATGAATTGACTATAGTTCAAATAAAAATCCATAATAATGAATTGACTATAGTTTAAATAAAAATCCATAATAATGAATTGACTATAGTTGAAATAAAAATCCATAATAATGAATTGACTATAGTTGAAATAAAAATCCATAATAATGAATTGACTATAGTTCAAATAAAAATCCATAATAATGAATTGACTATAGTTGAAATAAAAATCCATAATAATGAATTGACTATAGTTCAAATAAAAATCCATAATAATGAATTGACTATAGTTCAAATAAAAATCCATAATAATGAATTGACTATAGTTTAAATAAAAATCCATAATAATGAATTGACTATAGTTTAAATAAAAATCCATAATAATGAATTGACTATAGTTCAAATAAAAATCCATAATAAGTAATTGACTATAGTTGAAATAAAAATCCATAATAATGAATTGACTATAGTTGAAATAAAAATCCATAATAATGAATTGACTATAGTTGAAATAAAAATCCATAATAATGAATTGACTATAGTTGAAATAAAAATCCATAATAATGAATTGACTATAGTTCAAATAGAAATCCATAATAATGAATTGACTATAGTTTAAATAAAAATCCATAATAAGTAATTGACTATAGTTTAAATAAAAATCCATAATAATGAATTGACTATAGTTGAAATAAAAATCCATAATAATGAATTGACTATAGTTTAAATAAAAATCCATAATAATGAATTGACTATAGTTCAAATAAAAATCCATAATAATGAATTGACTATAGTTGAAATAAAAATCCATAATAATGAATTGACTATAGTTGAAATAAAAATCCATAATAATGAATTGACTATAGTTCAAATAAAAATCCATAATAATGAATTGACTATAGTTGAAATAAAAATCCATAATAATGAATTGACTATAGTTCAAATAAAAATCCATAATAATGAATTGACTATAGTTGAAATAAAAATCCATAATAATGAATTGACTATAGTTGAAATAAAAATCCATAATAATGAATTGACTATAGTTTAAATAAAAATCCATAATAATGAATTGACTATAGTTCAAATAAAAATCCATAATAATGAATTGACTATAGTTGAAATAAAAATCCATAATAATGAATTGACTATAGTTGAAATAAAAATCCATAATAATGAATTGACTATAGTTGAAATAAAAATCCATAATAATGAATTGACTATAGTTCAAATAAAAATCCATAATACTGAATTGACTATAGTTGAAATAAAAATCCATAATAATGAATTGACTATAGTTGAAATAAAAATCCATAATAATGAATTGACTATAGTTCAAATAAAAATCCATAATAATGAATTGACTATAGTTGAAATAAAAATCCATAATAATGAATTGACTATAGTTCAAATAAAAATCCATAATAATGAATTGACTATAGTTGAAATAAAAATCCATAATAATGAATTGACTATAGTTCAAATAAAAATCCATAATAATGAATTGACTATAGTTGAAATAAAAATCCATAATAATGAATAGTTTAAATAAAAATCTATAATAATGAATTGACTATAGTTGAAATAAAAATCCATAATCATGAATAGTTTAAATAAAAATCCATAATAATGAATAATTTAAATAAAAATCTATAATAATGAATTGACTAGAGTTTAAATAAAAATCCATAATAATGAATTGACTATAGTTCAAATAAAAATCCATAATAATGAATTGACTATAGTTGAAATAAAAATCCATAATAATGAATTGACTATAGTTGAAATAAAAATCCATAATAATGAATTGACTATAGTTTAAATAAAAATCCATAATAATGAATTGACTATAGTTGAAATAAAAATCCATAATAATGAATTGACTATAGTTTAAATAAAAATCCATAATAATGAATTGACTATAGTTCAAATAAAAATCCATAATAATGAATTGACTATAGTTGAAATAAAAATCCATAATAATGAATTGACTAGAGTTTAAATAAAAATCCATAATAATGAATTGACTATAGTTTAAATAAAAATCCATAATAATGAATTGACTATAGTTCAAATAAAAATCCATAATAATGAATTGACTATAGTTGAAATAAAAATCCATAATAATGAATTGACTATAGTTGAAATAAAAATCCATAATAATGAATTGACTATAGTTTAAATAAAAATCCATAATAATGAATTGACTATAGTTGAAATAAAAATCCATAATAATGAATTGACTATAGTTTAAATAAAAATCCATAATAATGAATTGACTATAGTTCAAATAAAAATCCATAATAATGAATTGACTATAGTTTAAATAAAAATCCATAATAATGAATTGACTATAGTTGAAATAAAAATCCATAATAATGAATTTACTATAGTTCAAATAGAAATCCATAATAATGAATTGACTATAGTTTAAATAAAAATCCATAATAATGAATTGACTATAGTTTAAATAAAAATCCATAATAATGAATTGACTATAGTTGAAATAAAAATCCATAATAATGAATTGACTATAGTTTAAATAAAAATCCATAATAATGAATTGACTATAGTTCAAATAAAAATCCATAATAATGAATTGACTATAGTTGAAATAAAAATCCATAATAATGAATTGACTATAGTTCAAATAAAAATCCATAATAATGAATTGACTATAGTTTAAATAAAAATCCATAATAATGAATTGACTATAGTTGAAATAAAAATCCATAATAATGAATTGACTATAGTTGAAATAAAAATCCATAATAATGAATTGACTATAGTTCAAATAAAAATCCATAATAATGAATTGACTATAGTTGAAATAAAAATCCATAATAATGAATTGACTATAGTTCAAATAAAAATCCATAATAATGAATTGACTATAGTTCAAATAAAAATCCATAATAATGAATTGACTATAGTTTAAATAAAAATCCATAATAATGAATTGACTATAGTTTAAATAAAAATCCATAATAATGAATTGACTATAGTTCAAATAAAAATCCATAATAAGTAATTGACTATAGTTGAAATAAAAATCCATAATAATGAATTGACTATAGTTGAAATAAAAATCCATAATAATGAATTGACTATAGTTGAAATAAAAATCCATAATAATGAATTGACTATAGTTGAAATAAAAATCCATAATAATGAATTGACTATAGTTCAAATAGAAATCCATAATAATGAATTGACTATAGTTTAAATAAAAATCCATAATAAGTAATTGACTATAGTTGAAATAAAAATCCATAATAATGAATTGACTATAGTTGAAATAAAAATCCATAATAATGAATTGACTATAGTTTAAATAAAAATCCATAATAATGAATTGACTATAGTTCAAATAAAAATCCATAATAATGAATTGACTATAGTTGAAATAAAAATCCATAATAATGAATTGACTATAGTTGAAATAAAAATCCATAATAATGAATTGACTATAGTTCAAATAAAAATCCATAATAATGAATTGACTATAGTTGAAATAAAAATCCATAATAATGAATTGACTATAGTTCAAATAAAAATCCATAATAATGAATTGACTATAGTTGAAATAAAAATCCATAATAATGAATTGACTATAGTTGAAATAAAAATCCATAATAATGAATTGACTATAGTTTAAATAAAAATCCATAATAATGAATTGACTATAGTTCAAATAAAAATCCATAATAATGAATTGACTATAGTTGAAATAAAAATCCATAATAATGAATTGACTATAGTTGAAATAAAAATCCATAATAATGAATTGACTATAGTTGAAATAAAAATCCATAATAATGAATTGACTATAGTTCAAATAAAAATCCATAATAATGAATTGACTATAGTTGAAATAAAAATCCATAATAATGAATTGACTATAGTTGAAATAAAAATCCATAATAATGAATTGACTATAGTTCAAATAAAAATCCATAATAATGAATTGACTATAGTTGAAATAAAAATCCATAATAATGAATTGACTATAGTTCAAATAAAAATCCATAATAATGAATTGACTATAGTTGAAATAAAAATCCATAATAATGAATTGACTATAGTTCAAATAAAAATCCATAATAATGAATTGACTATAGTTGAAATAAAAATCCATAATAATGAATTGACTATAGTTGAAATAAAAATCCATAATAATGAATTGACTATAGTTGAAATAAAAATCCATAATAATGAATTGACTATAGTTCAAATAAAAATCCATAATAATGAATTGACTATAGTTGAAATAAAAATCCATAATAATGAATTGACTATAGTTGAAATAAAAATCCATAATAATGAATTGACTATAGTTTAAATAAAAATCCATAATAATGAATTGACTATAGTTGAAATAAAAATCCATAATAATGAATTGACTATAGTTTAAATAAAAATCCATAATAATGAATTGACTATAGTTCAAATAAAAATCCATAATAATGAATTGACTATAGTTGAAATAAAAATCCATAATAATGAATTGACTATAGTTGAAATAAAAATCCATAATAATGAATTGACTATAGTTTAAATAAAAATCCATAATAATGAATTGACTATAGTTTAAATAAAAATCAATAATAATGAATTGACTATAGTTGAAATAAAAATCCATAATAATGAATTGACTATAGTTGAAATAAAAATCCATAATAATGAATTGACTATAGTTTAAATAAAAATCCATAATAATGAATTGACTATAGTTGAAATAAAAATCCATAATAATGAATTGACTATAGTTTAAATAAAAATCCATAATAATGAATTGACTATAGTTGAAATAAAAATCCATAATAATGAATTGACTATAGTTTAAATAAAAATCCATAATAATGAATTGACTATAGTTTAAATAAAAATCCATAATAATGAATTAACTATAGTTTAAATAAAACTCCATAATAATGAATTAAACATGGTTTAAATATAAATCCATGATACTGCAAGAACTTCTATAGTTTATGTAGAAGATCAGTTTGTTATTAATAAGCATACATCATAAATAAACAAATACAAAATAAATCTTTGATACACCAGGAACGCGTGGAAAAAAAAATTGGTTTGGAAATAAAAATCACAAGATCCTATAGAGCATGGATATAAAAACGGATAAACCCATCAAAGCAAGAATACCGGATATCATAATAGTTGACTAGAAGGAAAAATCCTTCTAAGTTGTACATTTTGCCGTACCAGCAGAGCACAGAGTGAAGATCAAGAAGACGGAGAAGCGGAGCAAATACACGAAACTGACCAGAGAACTCAAAGGGATCTGGAAAATGAAGAAAGTCAAGATAACAGCACTAATAGTAGGAGCCCTAGGAACAATATCGAAAAAATTTGAAAAAAGAATGAGAGAGATTTGAATCAGAGGGATGACCGATAAGATACAACAGATAATAATAATGAAAACTGCAGAAATATTAAGGAAAACCCTTGAATGTTCAGATTAACACACATGAACTATACACACACAGAAACTGCTATAAAAGGAACATCACATGGAATCATGAAAACTGAAACTGTATAAGTGTAAGATACCGCCCCATTTTGTGTGTGTTTCATCATATACTGATACCACACTAAATAAGTGAGGAGGGCCAAGGAGGATGGAAAGATCGAGGAGAGAAAGCTCTAGCCAGACCTCCGCCAAGTACAAAGAGGACTGGAACATTGGGGTGGCTTATTGCCACCAAAATCTTAATGAAGACCAATGGTTGCTGCCAACAAGAAATCAATGATGAGCGGCTGTAGTGATAACGCAATTTCTTTTGCAAAGATTATCGAAAGAGGTAGAGAGTACTGGAAATATGAGGAGACTTGTCACTCAGACTCCAGAGAACACCACAAATTGTTCACAAAAAGCTAGATGGCTTCTGTGACTAGACCCAGTTAATTAAAAAATAACAACAACAACAACAACAACAACAATAATAATAATAATATTAATAATAATAATAATAATAATAATAATAACATATAAAACTCATTTAAAGATTTATTTGAAAATTACATAAATATTTATTTATTTATTAATAATATAAATAAATATTTATATTTAAAGAAAAAACACTTATCGTTTTAGTTTTCTTTAAATTTCACATTTTTATAATCAATAAACTTTTAAAATTATTAATATCGCTTACGTCACTTTCTTTTAATTGCACGTGTTCAAATAGAAACTAATTCCTTGTCTTAAGGAAAAAATACAGTCACTTTTGGACGAGTTTCATAATTTCTCTGTGCACTTCTATACAACGAAAGCACTTCCGGTGGTATCTTCAGACAACAGCAGGTTACTTGACTTTAGTGCAAGGCCCATCTATAACGTCGGTCGCAGTTCTGCTATATGGTACCACCTAAGAAATTATTTATGTTTTTTCGATTATTTATTCTTTTTAATAATTTCTCCATTTTTTTTTTTTTTGGTTGCCTAAATTTAATTTATAAGTTTATGTCGAAATCTCCTTTTTGTCATTGCGTCAATGGGTGTCAAAAAGCTTCTCTTTCCCTTTTGCGATATCACACCTATAGACGTGCTGTTTATTTCTCAATAGAAATGCATAAATGAGAGAAACTGATGATGATACTACTACTACAGCTACTACTACTACTACTACTACTACTACTACTAACAATAATAATAATAATAATAATATTAAAAAACTAAAATCCAAACATTTTTCAACAAAAGTATGAAACGAAAAAAAAAAAAAAAATGGGAGGTGCTGACGAAGTTCATTAAGAAAGAAAGGCGCGAACCTTATCAAACTCTCGGATCCTCCCACTTCCACCCTTTCCTTTTTCCGCCTCTTTGTCGTCTGCTGATTATTTCACCCTCCTTCTCTCTTTTACTCCTATTCTTCCATCTAATCCTCCCCCTCCCTTACTATCCAACCATAATAGACGTTTTGCCCCTTGCAATGTTTTTGATTCATTTAACGGCCATTGTTCTTGTTCATTAGCGGGTTTTTCTCGAAATGTCGCTGTTGCATTTTCCCCGGCCTTTCTGATCTTACCGATGATACTTAATAATACCTACAGGGATCGGGGGAGGTGGGAAAGGAGTGAAGAGGAGGAGAATAAAAAAATTAAAAAAACGAATGGAAGTGTCGGGAATGTAAAGGCGTGGGTTTGACGGTTGAAGGTAAGGGGAGGTAGGTCGAGAAGAAGGTTCTTTTAGGGTTAGAGTTAGGTTGAAGGGTGCGCTTATTATTTTATGACATAAGCCTTCTTTTAATTAACTTGTATACTCCTGTATTGGCTCTGGGACAATATTTTTCCAAAAATTAGATGAAAACGTTCTAACACCTGCAAGGTCTTTTTCAAAGTCCATTCTTTTGTTTTTCGTTCATTTTCATCATTTTTATGTTTTTTTTATTTATATATTTTTAGTTTTTCTTTTAATAAATTCTTTTTTTTTCTTATTTTGTTTTGTTTCTATTTTCTTTTGATGTTTTCTTCTTTTCAAAAAAATATTATTTTATTATTGTTTTTTATTTTCTTCTCAATTTAAAACAGTTTTTTTTGTTCGTTTTCGTCTTTTAAAAATATTAACACTTCTACCTTTTTTTTTCTGAAATCTTTTTACCCTCATTTTCGTCATTTCTTATTTTTTCATTCCTTTTTTTTCAATTATTTTCTCTTTCATTTATTTATTCATTGTTTACCTTTTTATGTTTATTAAAAAAATAACAAATGATAAATGATAAATGATAAATGAATAAATCATTTACTTTCAATTCCATGTTTTTTTTTAATTCGTCGTTTTCTTCTTTTTCACATTTTACATTTATTTTCAAGTCATTATTTTTACTTTTCTTAATTATTTTTACTTACGTAACCTGGTTTCAGACATGCATTGATATTTCGGTAACGACTATTCATTGAACCCTCGTCTTACATTCCGGCATACCAACTCTTTATACTTCAACCACATCATTTAAGAAAAATTTATATAATTTCCCGTACATCATTCATGCTATATAATTTCATGCACGTTATCAAAATTATATAATTTCCCGCACGTCATTAAAGTTTTATAATTTCAAGTACGTCATTTAATTTTTATAATTTCCCGCACGTCATTTAAGTTTTATAATTTGACGTACGTCATTTAAGTTTTATAATTTCCCGCACGTTATTTAAGTTTTATAATTTCCTGCACATCATTTAAGTTTTATAATTTTGCACACATCATTTAAGATTTATGATTTCATGCACGTCATTTAAGATTTATAATTTCCCGCACGTCATTTAAGTTTTATAATTCCCTGCATGTCATTTGAGTTTTATAATTTAACGCACGCCATTTAAGATTTATAATTTCCCGCACGCCATTTAAGTTTTATAATTTCCCGCACGTCATTTTAGTTATATAATTTCCCTCACGTCATTCAGGTTTTATAATTTCCTGCATGTCATTTAAGTTATATAATTTCACGCACGTCATTTTAGTTATATAATTTCCCGCACGTTATTTAAGTTTTATAATTTACCGCACGTCATTTAAGTTTTATAATTTCACGTACGTCATTTACGTTTTATAATTTCATGCACGTCATTTAGGTTTTATAATTTCACGCACGTCATTTAAGTTTGATAATATTACACATGCCATTTAAGTTATATAATTTCATGCACGTTATTTAAGTTATATAATTTTACGTATGTTATTTAAGTTATATAATATCGCGTACGTTATTTAAGTTTGATAATTTCACGCACGTCATTTAAGTTTTATGATTTCATGCACGTCATTTAAGTTTTATGATTTCATGCACGTCATTTAGGTTTTATAATTTTCTGCACGTCATTTAATTTAAATTTATTTATATAGTTTTTTAATGTTTAATTATTTTTTTTTTATGTTTAATTATTTAATTTGTTATTTTTCATTTATTTTTTTTCATCTGTTAATTATATGAAATGGAAGCTAGTAGTAGTAGTAGTTGTTGTTGTTGTTGTTCTTCTTCTTCTTCTTCTTCTTCTTCTTCTTCTTCTCTCTACTACCTCAGGTTAATTTTGCTTACTTTCTCTTCTGCATACTCATCTTTTCCATGTTTCGTTTTTCTTCTTTATCCTCTTTTTTCTGCTTTCTATCCCTTCGTTTTTACTTCTACTACTTCTTTCTTTCTTTTGGCTTTTTCTTTTATTTCTTTTATCTTTTCGTTTTCTTTTTATTTCCTTCTTGGTGGTGGGTGGTGGTGGTAATGTTTCTTCTTATTATTATTTTCTACTATATACGCGCTAGGTCATTATATATGATTACTCTGTGATAATAACCATCAATGTTCTCCCGAGTGTGAGTGACAACGAGTCTCTTCAGATTTTCCAGATATCCTCATCATTTTAAAATTATTGCTGAAAACAGCCGTTTACCATCGATTTGTCACTGACGACGGCATTGGGCATTTTCAATACCATCTCCAAATATCGGTACGCGTTTGTTTTTATTGATTTTTTATTTTATTTTATTTTATTATTATTTTTACTTTTTGTTTATTTCTTTTTTATTATCATATTCGTTTTCTATTTCCTTTTCTTCTTCTTCTTCTTCTTCTTCTTCTTCTTCTTCTTCATCATCATCATCATCATCATCATCATCATCATCATGCATTTTCTTCTACTTATTCACCCTCGTCCTCCACCTCTCTTTCCATTCTTTTTTTTTTTTTTGGTAATCTACTTCACATTTTTCCTTTTTCATCTTATATTTCTTCTTAATCATCATCCATTTCTTTTTCATCATCTTCATATTCATCAATTTCTTTTTCATCGTAATTTTCATCATGGTCAATTTCTTGTGCACAGTCTTCATCATCAATTTCTTTTACATCATCTTCTTCTCGTCTTTAATTCCTTTTTCATCATCTTCGTCATCATCAAATTTTTTCGTAATTTTCGTCATCATCAATTTTTATTTAATATTCATCTTCATCATAATAAATTTCTTTTTATCAATTTTTTCTTTTCTTCATCATCAATTTCTTTTTCATGATCTTGATCGTCTGTTTCATTTTGAGCATCTTCTTCATCTACTTCTACTTCTTCATCAATTTGTTTTAAATCATCTTTGTTCATCAGTTTGCATTATCTTCTTCATTCTTCTTCATCATCAATTTCTTTCTCTTCTTCCAGATCAATTTCTTTCTCTTTTTAAACATCACTTTCTTTCTCTTCTTCATCATCAATTTCTTTTTCATCATCTTCATTTTGCTTTATTTTTTCTTTTATCATAATCTTCATCTATTTCTTCTTCATCAATAATTTCTTTTCCTTCCTCATGGATTTTCTCCTTTTCTTCTTCTTCTTCAGTCACACCGTCTTCATCATCATCTATTCGTATAATTATGACACACTTCTGTTTTAGCAATAAAATCACCCAACCCACTTTGTTCATCTCCTCTTTTCTACACATGCTTATCCCAAAACGCTCACCTACGTCCGACTTCCATTTATTCGATTGACCCAAGGCACACGAATCTCAGTCGACGCACTCGCTCGCCACAATCTCCACCTTGCATTATTTCCTAATCAGCATTTGTATCACATCTTACTCGTTCACCCCCGAAAAGGGGACGACGCTAGCCCCGTGTCCCACGACTGCCGCGTATTTTACAGGCACTATTCGGCCACAAAACCATTATATAATTCAGACTCACCCCTTTCTTTGCAATTAGACGATTCCAAGTGCCTTACAGTTATCCGTACGCCGATATCCATTCCCAACAAAAATATATAAATAAATTACTCTGAGATAAAAAAGCACAGAAAACATACATCTTTACTTTCCAAGCTACGGTCACACCCAGAGGCTTATCTCGCCCCATCAACCTTAAAATCTATGTTGGGTCAACGTGTATTATTCTTATAAAGTGTCTGATAGCTTAAAATGATTTCACTGTCCCCCTTTTTTGTATCTAATTATGGACAGAGCCCTTAAAATCAGAATTATTATAGCTTTGCTATGGCTTTGGCGCCTTTTGCTAGTTCGTTCCTTATTGCGTTTTAGTTTTTTATCTTCTTTTTTTTTCGATTCATTCCCGTTTCGTTCTTATTGACAACGAAATGGTGCCTCTTTGAATGTGCCAGCTATAATAGTGCCTATCAAGGTCAACCGAAGTTGCCCTGACAAAAGTGAATCAAATTTAATTTATATTTAACCTCTGCTGGGATATATTCTTTCGTCTTTTCCACAATGAAATAAATGTTAAAAAAACAAAACATTAAACGTGCAAGCACATCTATATAATATTTCTCTTTGTCTCTCTGTCTTTCCGTTCTTCTCACTTTTCTTAGAAACTACTGAGTCGATCTGTCTGAGATTTAATATAGACCTTTGTTATGATAAGGTGTAGCGAGGTAAATGTTATAGAATCCGTTCGAGGCACAGTAAGGGATTACTAAGGATTACTCACCATAGTACCACATTTACTGTCACTTTTTATCGGAAACTGTTAGGCTGATTTACCAACAATCTTCTATGAACCTTTGTTTTGAAATTACGGGTGTCAGCCTAAAATTAAAGCCTCCAATTTTTTAACTCCAAAAGTTTAAGAACTACAAAATCGGGAGTTGTACCATTAAAACGAGCGAGCTTTCTGCTCCAGAACTTATTTTTCTACATAGTCACCACCATTCTCAACGTACTTTTGCTAGGAATTTCTGCTTCGCATCTCTGCTTCTGACACACGTCTATGACAAGGGTGGCTTTCTTAGAGTCTCACAATGTCAATTTCTGCAACATACCAGATGGGAGACCATTTATTGATACCAGGTGCTGTATATGTCCTGAAGCCTGAAAAAGGACAGGCGTCGCTAGACTATTCTTGTCCAAGACACGCTGTATGAAATAATGCTGCGCCTTTACGATCAAGGACGATTAAGGGACTCATCCATAATCCATAGCTATGGAAGCAGGAAACAGGGAGGGGATTCCATAGTCTTGCAGTTAGCGGGAAGAAATTATTAGAGTATAAAACTTTCTTGTGACTAGACACATCTATACTGAAAGGGCGGGATTTTGTTGCTTATCGAGTTAGTCGGTGAGTATTTACGTCGAGGTAGGAGCAAAAGTGCAACGAGTTTGTCAGAGCACATTCTATAAAATTATTGGAAAAATATGCACAAAGAATTATTTGTAAAATATGCACAAAGAAATTATTTGTAAAATATGCACAAAGAAATTATTTGTAAAATATGCACAAAGAAATTATTTGCAAAATATGCACAAAGAAATTATTTGTAAAATATGCACAAAGAAATTATTTGTAAAATATGCACAAAGAAATTATTTGTAAAATATGCACAAAGAAATTATTTGCAAAATATGCACAAAGAAATTATTTGCAAAATATGCACAAAGAAATTATTTGTAAAATATGCACAAAGAAATTATTTGTAAAATATGCACAAAGAAATTATTTGTAAAATATGCACAAAGAAATTATTTGTAAAATATGCACAAAGAAATTATTTGTAAAATATGCACAAAGAAATTATTTGTAAAATATGCGCAACGAAATTATTTGTAAAATATGTACAAAAAATTATTTGTAAAATATGCACAACGAAATTATTTGTAAAATATGCACAAAGAATTATTTGTAAAATATGCACAAAGAAATTATTTGTAAATATGCACAAAGAAATTATTCTTCATCAATAATTTATCTTCATTCATCATGAATTTCCTCTTTCTTTTCTTCGAACACACCGTCTTCGTCATCTCTATTCGTATAATTATGACACATTTTTGTTTTAGCAATAAAATCACCAAACCCACTTTGCTCATCTCCTCTTCTCTAACCTAATGAACTCCCTTTCTCTACACATGCTTATCCCAAAACGCTCACCTACGTCCGATTCCATTTATTCGATTGACCCAAGGCACATGAATCTCAGCCGAAGCATTGCGATGATGAGACTAGTTTTGGAGCTGGGTTGATCGTGCGGAACCTCTTAGATTGAATAGTATTTTTTGTACCCTGTATAAGATGAAGAGACTAATGGTAGATGCACTAGCTCAAATGTGGCAACAATACTCCATACATGGGCGAATATTTGCTTTGTAGAGTAATAGGATATTGTCAGCCGTTGAATGATTTTCTAGCACAGTATAAGGAGCCCACTTTCTTTGCAGCAACATTGGCAATGTATTTTATGTATTTGTCCCAATTCACGTTACCTGTGAATATAAGGCCGAGGCGTTTGTACAATAAGATCTCAGATAGTGTTATGAGTCGCGGCAATGGGTGGATTTCTTAAGCGCAAGCCTTAACTTTTAGACATTTTATAAAGGTAAAAATCCCAATTGGAATAAGGATTTCAGGCGTAAGATTTAGTGGTACATATATGTTTATTTGAATTTTCATAAGACGGCATAGAAGTGGTGCAATGTTATCTAATTTTTATGTCAATTTCAACTGAAAGCAATGTTACCTATATAACTGCCATGTTGCATTTGATTAAATAATCCTGCATCATTACATGAAACATGTATCTTGACAAATGATTGCGTGACATCCACCATTAATTTTAACACGACAGAATTACTTCCCTGACTTGATACCGTTTAATTATACGTGAACTTGAAAATTAGTTTGAAAACTATTTTCATTAATTGATTAATTTTCTATCTTGTCGTGTTTCATAATTTTTGAATATGATACTAAATTAGACAAGACAATTAAGTAGATACCGTTGGTTTTACTTAAAATTAATTATTTCGATTTTCGAATTTCACTGTTGTAACGAAGGAGCGCCAAATGCTCTTCTTATAAAACAGTGCA
>NC_136505.1:31388737-31453737 GCF_053919585.1 Euprymna scolopes | reverse complement strand
ATTATGCTATTATTATTCTATTATTTTGCTATTATTATGCTTTTAATATTCTATTATTTTGCTATTATCATGCTATTATTATTCTATTATTTTGCTATTATTATGCTTTTAATATTCTATTATTTTGCTATTATTATGCTTTTATTATTCTATTATTTTGCTATTATTATGCTATTATTATTCTATTATTTTGCAATTATTATGCTATTATTATTCTATTATTTTGCTATTATAATGCTATTAATATTCTATTATTATGCTATTATTATGCTATTATTATTCTATTATTTTGCTATTATTATGCTTTTAATATTCTATTATTTTGCTATTATTATGCTATTATTATTCTATTATTTTGCTATTATTATGCTTTTATTATTCTATTATTTTGCTAATATTATGCCATTATTATTCTACTATTTAGCTATTATTATGCTATTATTATTCTATTATTTTGCTATTATTATGCTATTATTATTCTATTAGTTTGCTATTATTATGCTATTATCATTCTATTATTTTGTTATTATTATGCTATTATTATTCTATTATTTTGTTATTATTATGCTTTTAATATTCTATTATTTTGCTAATATTATGCTATTATCATTCTATTATTTTGCTATTATTATGCTATTATTATTCTATTATTTTGCTATTATTATGCTATTATTATTCTATTATTTTGCCATTATTATGCTATTATTATTCTATTATTTTGCTATTATTATGCTATTATTATTCCATCATTTTGCTATTATTAAGCTATTAATATTCTATTATTTTGCTATTATTATGCTATAATTATTCTATTATTTTGCTATTATTATGCTATAATTATTCTATTATTTTGCTATTATTATGCTATTATTATTCTATTATTTTGCTATTCTCATGCTATTATTATGCTATTATTTTGTTATTATTATGCTATAATTATTCTATTATTTTGCTATTATTATGCTATTATTATTCTATTATTTTGCTATTATTATGCTATTATTATTCTATCATTTTGCTATTATTATGCTATTAATATTCTATTATTTTGCTATTATTATGCTATAATTATTCTATTATTTTGCTATTATTATGCTATAATTATTCTATTATTTTTCTATTATTATGCTATTATTATTCTATTATTTTGTTATTATTATGCTATTATTATGCTATTATTATTCTATAATTTTGCTATTATTATGCTATTATTATTCTATTATTTTGCTATTATCATGCTATTATCATTCTATTATTTTGCTATTATTTTTCTATTATTATGCTATTATTATGTTATTATTTTGCTATTATCATGCTATTATTATTCTATTATTTTGCTATTATTATGCTATTATTATTCTATTGTTTTGCTATTATTATGCTATAATTATTCTATAATTTTGCTATTATTATGCTATAATTATTCTATAATTTTGCTATTATTATGCTATAATTATTCTATTATTTTGCTATTATTATGCTATAATTATTCTATAATTTTGCTATTATTATGCTATTATTATTCTATTATTTTGCTATTATCATGCCATTAATATTCTAATATTTTGCTAATGTTATGTTATAATTATTCTATTATTCTGCTATTATTATGCTAGTATTATTCTATTATTTTGCTATCATTATGCTATTAATATTCTATTATTTTGCTATTATTATGCTATTATTATTCTATTATTTTGCTATTATTATGCTAGTATTATTCTATTATTTTGCTATTATTATTCTATTATTTTGCTATTATTATGCTATTAATATGCTATTATTATGCTATTATTATGCTATTATTTTGCTATTATTATGTTATTATTATTCTATTATTTTGCTATTATTATGCTATTATTATTCTTTTTTTTTGCTATTAGTATGCTATTATTTTGCTATTATTATGCTATTAATATGCTATTATTTTGCTATTATTATTCTATTATTTTGCTATTATTATGCTATTAATATGCTATTATTATGCTATTATTATGTTATTATTTTGCTATTATTATGTTATTATTTTGCTATTATTATGCTATTATTTAACTATTTCTTTGCTATTTTTACGCTATTATCATTCTATTATTTTGCTATTATTTTTCTATTATTATGCTATTATTATGTTATTATTTTGCTATTATCATGCTATTATTATTCTATTATTTTGCTATTATTACGCTATTAGTATTTTATTATTCTATTATTCTGCTAATTTTTTTTTCATTATTAAGCAATTATTTTGCTATTATCATGCCATTATTCTATTATTTTGCTATTATTATGCTATTATTATGCTATTATTATTCTATTATTATTCTATTATTTTGTTATAATCATGCTAATAATATGCTATTATTATTATTTTATTATGCTATTATTGTTTTTTATTATGCTATTGTAACGCTATTATTATTCTATTATTTAGCTAATATGATGCTATTATTTTATACTATTATTTTGCTATTATTTATGCCGTTGGTAGCATATTATTATATTGCTTTTATTATGCTATTTTTATTATATTCTCATGTTAATTTTTACGATTATTGTGCTATTCTTACGCTATTATTATTTTGATATTATTTTGCTGTTATTATTCTATTATTTTCCTATTCTTCTATTATTTTGCTATTATTATGGCATTATTTTTCTATTATTATGCCATAATTATGCTATTAATCTGCTATTATTTTGCTAATATTATTCCATTATTTTGCTATTGGCGTGTGAAGCTTCCTCCCGGTGCGATGCATCCCCAACTAGATCAGATAAACGCTTGATTTGATTTAAAAATGGGTGATTTAAAAATGGGGGATTTCACTGGTTTTTATGGCAATAAATATATGGGAATCATTCGTTGATAATTATTCAATCCCGGACAACCGTGCTAGTAATAGTATAGTTAATACTGTGATTATATTTCATATGTACGTCAATCGATGTAAATTTTTGGTTATTGAACTTGATGATTGAGTAATAGAACATTTAATAAAATGAACAAAAACATTTTACAAAATTTAGTGGATCTTATTCTACTTTATTAAAAAAAAACCCAGGCCGTTTTAAAAATGCTGCATTATAAATTTCAATTACTGGAACATTAATGAAACCAAAAAGGAATTTTAATGATTTTACGCGAATCCTTTGGAAGAGACAAAAAAGCTGTAATAATTTTTATAATATTTCTTGGGTTTTATTTGTTTTTTTGTTTTGCGATTAATTGATTCTTGTAAATACTTATTCCTAACGAAACGAATAAAAAAGAACGAGAAGAAATATTTTAATGGATTATTGAAGCGTTTGTGAGTGAAATTTAAATTGAACTCAGATGAATGTGATCAATGTAAAACGTCAACAGCTTAAAATGACTTGGTCAAACCCTTGGCCTCTTAAGTAAGATCAAAGTGTTCTACTTTTTACATCTTATATATATATATATATATATATATATATATATATATATATATATATGTATATATATATATATATATATTCAGGTTTGAGGTGTTCAAAAGTCGGGACTAATGAAGACAACGAGGTTGTTAAATAGTGCTCAATAAAAAGAGCAAAATAATATTTCATTATTTGAGGATAAACAGTTACATATGGTCGCTACAAATAGCATTCTGTTTCAGTCAAAGAGACTTCCTCAGCCGACCTAAAACCTTTCGACGCCAAAAAGAAAAAAAAATCTCGATTTTTTCTTTTTGGCGTTGAGAGGTTCTAGGTCGCCTGTGGAAGTCTCTTTGACTGAAACAGAATGCTATTTGTAGCGACCATATGTAACTGTTTACCCTCAAATAATAAAATAATTATATATATATATGTATATATATATATATATATATATATATATTAGAACAAGTAGTTAATAAAACATGTTAAAAACACTTTGAAAAACAGTTAAAAACTTATGTAAATTTAAAAAGGAAGCACAAAATAAGTAGATAGTCCTTAATTCGCGGTCTTTGGAAGAAATACTTTCCTTCTCATCAGAGGGTAGGATTTAACAAAATGCGGGATCGGATTTTGCTTGCAAAAGTATTTGATGAAACTACAAGTAAGTCATAGATCTTACTTGAAACAAATAGTGAAGCAGAGGGAATATGGTGAAGAAAACGGTGATTTCACGTGAATGGACAGTCTGGTGAAGGGTAAAATATCCAATAACGGTAAAATCCAAAAATTCAAAATCCAAAATACGTTGATTAAATTTCCATTTACACAAATAAAATCCAAGGGAATCGCATAATTGAAAGATGGTCCAAAGTAATCCAAAAGGCAGAAATCCGTGGAATAATTCACAAATGGGTACAAGGAAAAGGGAATGAGTTCAAATAATATAATTAAAAGAAAAATAAGATGTGTGCAGAAAAGAGAATTTAAAACGACTATTATAAGCTCTATTTCCTATTTGGTTTTATTGAGCTTTTACATCTAGCTGAGATTACTTTAAAAATATTAACTCTTCAATATTTATAATATACTTTAGTTTTGCCACCTTGGATTATTTTGTAAACTTTACTGTGATTTTTATTTCATATATATATATATATATATATATATATATATATATATATATATATATATATATATATATATATATATATATATGAATGATTATACGACATAGAATGCATATATATGAATGATTATACGACATAGATTTAAAAACAAATACATTTTCTAATGGAAGACGTTTTTTTTTCTTTCCGTATAGATTGATTAACGAGTAACGTACCTCGAATGTATTTTTTTTTACCTTGAGTCCTGAATGGATTTGATATTAAGGAGATCTATGGTTGACTCCACAACGGGTAACTTTCCAATTATTCCCCGTTCCGATTTATAAGCAAGTCATATTTGACGCATAAACAGACACGGCCGCTCGGATCAGAAGAGAGCTGCGAATAAAAGCAACAACTGGATTAGGTGTAATTTATTGAAATCAAGGCCTATTGTTTCATATTACAGACATGATATTCTATTAAATTCATGGATCGAACCCTGACAGGTATTGCCACTCTAGAGTAATGAGAGTCAAGGGTTGACACAACAATCAGAAAGACAATTTCTTTTTTAAGCTAATCATATTATTCAAGTATGACATAGACTGGGTCATTGTGGCGGAGGTTACAAGGCTGTGGTATTCATTCTATTCAGTTCTAGGCAGTTCATTCCTCCAGACCTTACCTCCACGCTTTAGTCTTTTATTCCACATCTTATCATTTTGTATCGTATTTTCCGCGGTGGCAAATGAAAATTATTGACTCCATATTCTACGCATCGCATAAAATTGAGCCATCAACAGCGAATATCGTTTTTAAAGAATATTCAAAACTTACAAAAAAAACTCAAAAATAAAGATATGAACAAAATAGCAGATCAATATTATTTAGAATTATCGGACTACTGTTCTCATTTTGACTGTCATTCACACAGCGTTTCGACCAATGTAACATCCGACCTTCTTCCGGTGTATCTTGTTGAACTCGCAATCTTTATGTCGAACTCGGCATGATAAACGTGAATAAGGTCGGAAACATCGGGTGAGATAAGAACAGTAGTCGAAATAATCTGAATAATTCGGATTCCCAATCCTCATCTAAAAAAATTAAGAAGCATAAAATAGCAGAGTTACAGAATGGAACGAAAAAAAGTGTCGCCCTAAAGAAAGCGATAGGTCCGGAACTGGAAGCATGCTTTTTTACAAGCGCCGACGGGAACACGGCGAATACTCGACGGATGGCGGCGATCAGACTGATTTGGTGTTGTGAAAGGCCATATTTGTGATGTTCTCGACATATGGTCAAACGAAGTAGTCCAGTGGGTTTAGGTCGGGGGAGGGAGGGTCTAGTGAGAGAAGGGTACAAAGTCGTAGCACTCCTTCTGAAGTCAAGCCTCGGTCTCTTTGGACCTGTGGGCCGGCGCCGAGTCTTGCTGCCACACCCAGGGTCTGCTAGCGGTCACCTGATTGTAACAGGCATCACCGCACTCTGGCATGATAGACATGATAGAAGGCTCCTATCGCTCTTGGTACTCGTACACAACTGGTCAACTATTAGATGGTCTGCAAAAAAAAAAAATCGGTTATCTAACGGGAATGGAATCATGTCGTCTTTTCAAGTGCGACAATTTTATAGTTCCACCCTGTAGGAATAAAAACGAAAACAGAATGACGAAAGAAATAAATTGAGAAAATAATATAAAAACAATTAATTATATAAATAGCGGGTATCTATGCGCACTAGTCTTTTATGTTCATTTTATGATTCCAAATTGTAGGCAAAAAATGCAGTCATTGCTTCTATTTATTCGCTCATTTTTTTTCAGCGTTTCGCCCGCAGGAAACACTGACCATTACTGCATCAATATGGCGCATTGTTTTTGATTTTTCATCAATAATTGTCGACAAAGTAAAATCGCAAACTGATCATCAGTTCATTTAGTCCAATTAATATAGAATCAAATCAATTCCCTCTGTCGTATTTAAACTCTTCCTGTTACAGTTGGGTAGGAAATAACCTCATGAAAAAATTGATTATCTTCATTTGCATCAAATTAATGTTACCTGCCTTAGAAATACCTTTTCACTTAATATCGTTAAGAAAATTACTAATTATTTAATGGGTTTTAGAAATCATCGTCCCTGAAAAAAAAAACACGCAATTTAAATGATGGTCATCAACTCAGTATTGATTCGCCGTGGTTTTCGATTTACTAATGACTGTAGAAAATATATCTCTTTATTTGTATCTATTAGAATTGATTGGGAAATCTATGGAACAAGACGAATTCTTTAGTTAAAGTGCATTGTGGCAGATGTGGTTAGACTGAAGCTGGATCCAGTAGTGAAAATCCTCCTACTTTTTCTTTACTGCCATCATAAAAGAATCTCTCACTTCCTGGAATGTAGAATCTGGACGCGATGAAGAACAAATGTGTTACAAGGAAAGGCTGTCCTTTCCATGTAAATCAGAAGAACATTAGATAAGTGAAAATGAGATTAGGATAAGCCGAGACTCGAACCTTGTAAGCAAAGTTAAGAATTGGGATGTTAGAATTTAGCTATTGTTAGATTCTATTAGAAATAGATATTGTTTATATCGTAAAAAGAAGTGATTGTTCATTCTGTTTGGAATCGGAATGTTAAAAAGGTCAGCCAAAAAGAATGAACAATACAAATTAAAAAGATATTGTTAAAAATAGGTTAGAGTCATATGTTGAGAGTTCTTTTATTGTTAAAAGCGTGTGCATAGCCACGTGAATTGGTCACGTTTGGAAAACACACTTCTGACGTCATAACGAAGGGGGATTCTCAATATAGGCGCTAGAGTTAGTCAGACGAGAGAGTTGCAGCGTCAGTAGTTGAAGAGTTGAGAGCAGTTGAGTTGGGTTGAGTTGGAGTCAGTCCTTTGGAAGCAGAAGGGAGAACGTTTAAACTATGTAGATCCCAAATTTGAATTCCTGACGTCATCACCATTTTACCGGTCCAATGAATAAAGAACCAGCATCGATATTTGTAACTGTTTTATATTCATCATTGTGTTTTTGTAACTGTTGTCATGTGTCATCTTTCACCACTCAAAAGGTAATGTGTTAATCATTTGTAATGAACATTGTGTAAACCTTACAAGAATATGTATCTCCCCTCCTCTGTGTTAAGGACTCGTATAAATCTCCAGTCAGTATATATATATATATATATATATATATATATATATATATATATATATATATATATATATATATATATATATGTTAAGAACTCGTATACATCTCCACTATATATATATATATATATATATATATATATATATATATATCTATATATATATATATATATATATATACTGACTGGAGATGTATACGAGTTCTTAACTCAATTGCCTGTCACTCACTCTCTTTCTCTCTCTCTCTCTATCTATATATATATATATATGTGTGTGTGTGTGTGTATGTATATTTTTGTGCATCAACTCTGTAAGTTAGTCGATATTTCTGCTAAAATTTGAAATTTGATTTTGAGCATTATATAATTTTATTCTTGTTATTGTTGCTATCATTGCTGTTGTTGTTGCTGCTGTTGCTGTTGTTGCTGTTGTTGTTGTTGCTATTGTTGTTGTCGTTGTTGTTGCAGTTGTTGTTGTTGCTCTTGTTGTTGTTGCTGATGCTGTTGTTGTTGTTGCTGCTGTTGTTGTTGCTATTATTGTTGTTGTTGTTGCTGTTGCTGCTGTTGTTGCTGTTGTTGTTGTTGCTGCTGCTGTTGTTGTTGCTGTTGTTGTTGTTATTGTTGTTGTTGCTGTTGTTGTTGCTGCTGTTGTTGTTGCTGTTGTTGTTGTTGTTGCTGTTGTTGTTGCTGTTGTTGTTGTTGTTATTGCTGTTGTTAATTTCTAGCCTGAGAAACGGAAGCTGAGGTAGATTACTTTATCATTGGCCGATCATCACCTGAATCAAACTTCCCTGAATGTGTGTAACTCCGACAGCCCCGAGGATTGGCTCAACTTTGATCTTCATACGGAAACTATCCCGGAGAAAGAGTCATTATTTATTGGCACAGATGATTCTGGGTGTTAAAGAGATATTGTAAAGCGATCCACGCTGAATCTGTTTATTCTCTGTGGAATGCTGTCTGGTGGATTTCCGTTTCTCTTTCTGATGTGATTTGGCTCAACTTGAAAGGAGAGACATGATTATCGACTCGTTGCCTTTTATGCTCGTAAATGTTTTGAGGTGTTTGGTGTTTCCTGAAAAAGAATGCTTTTGCATTCTTTTAGTGAATAAATCTACATATTTATGAAAGTGAGAATGTATGTGTGATGATACTTCTCAACCTATATACTCCACGAATGTTTATATCCAGACTTGAAATCTGGTATATATATATATATATATATATATATATATATATATATATATATATATATATATATATATAATATTCAGACATGTGGAGAACTTTTTAATTGGTTTTTATCCGGAAAAATGGGCTGCTAAGGGGTCAACATTGAAAATTTGGTACTTGGAAGTCATCGGATTTGGATTTGTCGACTGTTTCATGAGGTTTGAAAACACTTTTTAAAGATCGTGGCAAGCTGGTGTAATAGTTATCGTAGGTTTTGGTTTCGATCTCAGCTCGAGTAGTTTTGTTTTTTACTTACAAGAAGTGAACGGATAAAAAACACGATACTTGCATGCACATATCTAAGTTTATTTTTATTTTTTACTACACTTTAATAAAAGAATTTAAGGTTACGTTTAATACGGGGCAACAGTACATCTTCTAGTAATCTATATAACAAATCACCAACAATGAAATTCTGTGTTTAGCTTGAAATGCAACGTTAATTCTTTAAGCAATTAAAAGTAACAATGGAATTGATATTCATTGTAATACAATCATATGATGGAATCACACTCTATAATATCGACCAGGGGAAACGAATATACACATATCCAAAGCAATGATGGAAATCTTAGAAAGCAATCCCCAGTCTGTAGTGTAATTTGACCATAAGTGGATGGTAACGCTTAATGCTCAGAAAACTAACCTTCTTAATTTAACAATTACAAAACAAAATCTTCTCAGCCAACGATCGTTATGACTAATAACACCTTACCTGAGAGTACATTGTTAAAACTCCTCGGCTTAACATTCAAAGGCAACATGAATTTGACAAATACATCGAAGACATTGCAAAAGCTGCTGCAAAAGAAGGTGGGCTCCTTCTAATGTGCTAGAAAATTACTCACACCTGAGAGTATCATATATTTCCCCGAAACAACAATTCACCCATGCATGGAGTATTGTTGTCACATCTGGGCTGGCGCATCTACCACTAGTCTTTCTCTTTTTTAAAGAGTGTCAACCGTTGTCCCATAGCCACATTGTTTATCCCTGTTGCTGTTTTTCAAGTACTTTAATGGAATGTGCGCGTAAGGCGTTTACCGTCGTTTACCAGTGAACCTTGGCTGTCTGTAAAACTATCACAGACAGTTGTCGGCGTACAGTTTCGGTGACTGGTTGCTATGAGCATTTTCTGCTTCAATTGGACTGCTATTAAATGATTTTGTGGCAGATAATCGACTGTGGTTACCTTTATTTAATAGGACTAGCACGGTTATTGGCGAGCATAGGTGGGCAAGTCGTTTGCTTAAAATGTCGGTCACCGTCATACAGTGGCGGCCACTTTCTTTCGTGGTGTTTATTGCTCTTTGAAGGTAGTCTATGTCACTTCATGGCATGGCCGATGTGTTTCAATTTAATGTAACTATAAATTATAATAAAAAGAGAATAATAATAGTAAGAAAAAATAATACTCTAATAAGAATATCAATCGTAATGATAAAACTAACAACAACAACAATAATAATAATAATAATAATAATAATAATATTAATACTACTACTACTACTACTACTACTAATAATAATAATAATAATGTGAAAATACGGATAAGTCATAGAGATCATGGTCCGTTTTCCACACAAGCTCAGTTTGAATAAAATTTGAATGTGTATTTTTATTATATTAATGCTGTATTGAAGCGTTTGCTGGTGGATTTTGATTATCTTTACAACTGTTATAGACAATTACTGGAGCACTGTGTCAGTCAGTGGCGACCATGATTGTTTTCTGCTTCCATTGGGTCGCTCTTTAATGATATTGTGACAACTATTTATATTTGTACTGGGTTTCTTTGTAAATCTTGGTCTTGACCAGTGTCGGACTTTGAAACAAAATCGATTGTGGTTACTGCAACCTTATAACACTAGCGCGCACTGTTCAGTAAATCAGTTGTTTTCAAATGTACATTACTGTCAGACTGTGGCGGACACTTTCATCCGTGGTGGTCATTGCTTTTTTAAGGTAGGTATTGTCACTTCATTTTATGGGCGGTGTGTTCCAATTAAATGTAACTGTATACATTATGATGATGATGATAATAATAATAATAATAATAATAATAATAATAATAATAATGATTGTAATGATAAAATTAAAAATGGTAGTAATAATAATATTAATAACAATGAAGATAATAATAAAATAATAATGTGAAAAAAACTCATAGAAATCGTATACGGCAGTGGCGCCAGTCATAAACTTGGGTATGATGTAAAGATTTTCTTTTTACCGAACCAGACTTTGGCATAAAAGTAAATATATGAAATTTTAACATGGCCGCCAGCGATTGTAAACAGCTAAAACCTTTGAAGACTTGGTGTCGTCAAATATCAGATATATATGTAGTAACCAAAATAAAATACTATTGTTAGAACTAATACAGTACACTACTACTACTATTAATAATATTTTTACTGCGTTGTATGCAATATAAAAATACGTAACAACAACAAAAGTGTTATAAAATTTAACCAGACAAAGAAAAGTAAGCATGAAAATCATATATAAGTAAGAAATGTTGCAAATGTTTTATGTTTTCCTGTAATAAGCGAGCATCTAAACAGCAATTCAAATGAAAAAGAACAGTAATAAATAGTAAGATAGTAATAGTAAGAACCAATAATATTTGGTCTGTGTATGGATGACCAGACGGCATAAAAAAGGGGCTGTAAATTGCTTTAGATGAGGGAAACCTATGGATCAGAAAACGTATCGGGTTCACTATGTGCAAATTGATAATTAGAACATGAGCTGGTTGAAAATATTTTTCTTAGAAAAATGTAACCAACGGATTTCTAGCGAGAAAGCTGAATGATAAGTGTGTAGATTTGTATGCTACTTGGAGAAGTAAGAGTGTGGTCTGCATAAGAAAAACTGAATTTCTAGTAAGAAGCATGCCACTCGAACTGATTTATAGTGTTTATAGCTAACAGGCAACACGTGTAAACAAAGAGTAAATATAAAAAATCGAACCGTAGGAACTATTAATTAATCAGGTGTTTACCTGTGTGAAAATGAGTTTCGATCGACATAGATGAAGGTCCCGAAACTGTTAGACTTCCAATTTATCAGTAAAGAAATACGATGAATATTTCGTGTTATGAGTGACCTTTTTGTTTACCAGTTCAGTAAATAGCAGAAACTGATATCCTCGTATTCCAACAAATGCAAACAGAAAAACTAATGGGAGCCGCAGAACTATCATTAGTGAGCAATCAGTATTTTAAGAACGGAAAATGAAAAACATATTGCAAAATGTGTCTTTGTAATAAACAAATACGGACAGTGATCGGGCCAAGCATGTGATGAATGTTGAGATGTTGGTTTCGATGCGAATTGTGGGAGTAGATAATAATTAGAGAATAAAAGAAAATATCACTACCAGTGTAAATTTATAGGTAGTTTGGATTGTAGCGCTACTAGGAATAAATATAATGTTATTATAACGGATGAATGTTACTACGAATATGCTCAAAGCTTATGTAAGGTAGCGTCTAATAACATGATAATGAAGTTATAAGTGGCGTCCCGAAGAGGAAATTGCGCCTGTTTTATTATGTATAGACCCATTTTAAATGTTTTGCTTTATTCTCCCAATTAAAATTTATTTTATGTTGTTTTGTAGATATTAATTTTTAAACTAAATTTTATTGCCACAACATCATACCATAATTATTGAATATTTTGGTCCCCAAAATACCATTTGCGATTGCATCACTTTCAGTAGAAAAACCGAAGAGTTATCTTTAAATTATTATAAATCCAAGCAATAGTTGCAAATTGTAGATTTAATATCGATAAAAAAGCAGAAGATTTAGGGGATTTCCTTCCAAAACAGTTTTTTTGGCATCCTTCCCTCGCTGTTGGCATCGTTTTAATCATCATCATCATCATCATCATCATCATCATCATCATCATCATCATCATCATCGTCATTGCCGTCATCATCACTGTCGTCATAAACGTCATCGTCATTATCATCATCCTCGTCGTTATCATCATAATCATCATCATTGTCAGCATCATACACCGTTATCATAGTTACCTTCATCATCATTATCATCTTTGTCGCTGTCGTCGTCATTATCATCATCATCGTCATCGTCCTCCTCCTCCCCTCATCATCATCATGTTCACCATTTATTGTTATGATCATTATGACATGAAATCCATCTAGACTTAGGCCATTTGCATTCTTGTCCTAATCCAGAGTGCCCATTTTAAGGAGCTCGTCTCATCTACATGAAAAACCAACATTCTCTCTAACGCTGCCCTCCCTAAGTAGGGACTGTCGTCTTCAAATTGCATTGAATCGATTGCATTCAGTTGTAAAATGTAGGTAAAGTTATGAGGAAGTCATCCGAAGATATGGCTAAGACAACAATTTGTGCATAAGGAATCGTTTACAATAGACATTTTTCTACATTAACAACCTTAAAAGTGTTCATATTCCATTAATCAGAGAACCCAAATCATCATCATCATCATCATCATCATCATCATCATCATCATCATCATCAACAACTCCCCATATTTCCTCCTATAACACAGAACACGCTAGGTAACATACAAATATCCGTGCATGAGGTCGCCAAGCTAATCAAGAACCTTGATTCCAGTAAAGCAACTGGCCCTGACGGCACCCCAATTATAGTGTTAAAAAAGCTTCAACCAGAACTTGCTTCCATACTTACGAAACTGTTTAAGCGCTGCCTTAAGGAGAAGTGCTTCCCGACTCCCTGGAAGACCTCATCAGTTTGCCCTGTATTTAAGAGTTCAGGTGATAAGTCATCTTCCTCTCAGTACAGACCAAGAAGTCTCCTGTGTGTTATGAGTAAGTTTCTGGAATCCATATTAAAATAGAGAAATAGTAAACCACCTCAGCAGAAACAACCTTCTTAGTGACACACAATATGGTTTCCGCTCTGCAAGATCTACCGCAGATGTGCTGACGGTTATATCTCACAGGATTAGTGAATCTCTTGACAAAGGCTTCCTTTCTAGGGCAATTGCTCTTGACATATCAAAGGCCTTCGACAAGGTATGGCATGAGGGTCTACTTCACAAGATTTCAAGCTACGGTATAACTGGAAATGTTTTCTCAATCATAAAATCATTTCTCTCCGATAGGCTCATAAGAGTAGTGGTCGATGGACAAAAATCAGAAGCCTGCAGTATATATGCTGGAGTCCCTCAGAGGTCAATCCTGGGCCCAACTCTCTTCCTGATCTACATCAATGACCTGCCTAAACACATACTTAAATCATTCGTTGACATCTATGCTGATGACACGACCATCTACGGCAACACATCAAAGGCTGTAAATGACAAAGTTCTCTCTGATTCTCTCTCCTCTGATCTCGAGCGCGTAGTTCAGTGGGGGGAAGACGTGGCTGGTTACCTTTAATGCATCTAAAACCAAACTCCTATCCTTACATCATCAACGCTCTGATCTCCATCTGGCATCAATTGGGATCGATGGCTCTCGTCTGGGAGAGGCCCCGTGTTTTGACAAGCTTCTGGGTTTGACCTTTACTCCTGATCTGAAATGGAACACGTACATCAAGTCTGTTGCCAAGGTCGCTGGAAAGATGGTGGGATCCTTCTACCGCTCCAGAAGATATCTCACTACTGATGCAATTCTCTATCTATATAAAAGCCAAGTACGTCCAAGGATGGAATACTGTTGCCATATCTGGGCAGGAGCTGCTAAAAACAGCCTATCCTGCCTTGACAGAGTACAAAATAGACTTCGTAGCTTGGTGGGGGATGCCCTTTTCTCTACCCTGCAACCTCTCTCCCACAGAAGAGACGTTGCGAGCCTATCCTTGTTTTATCGTTATTTCCAAGGCAGGTGCTCGTCTGAACTCCAATCTCTGGTCCCCCCTCGCCAATCTTTCACGAAAAACACCCGTCTAGCCGAATCCACAGTGAAAAATTTCCCCCACTCTTTATCTGTGCCTAAATCAAAACGTGGATTCCATGAACAAAGCTTCTTTCTTAGAACTGCACGCCTGTGGAACTCTGTTCCGTCTGCCTGCTTCCCATCTGACTACAACTTGGATGTGTTCAAGTCCAACGTTAACAAATTCCTAATGAACCGCCCCTTTAAGTAAACACTTCATCAAATCTCCACACTAAAGTAATGTACTTGCAATAACCCTTATCCCTGAATGGCTTCCGGGCCTTGATAAGTGGTGACCACTGTGTAAAAAAAAATAATCATCATCATAATCATCATTATCATAGTTATCATCGTCATCGTCGGCATCATCATCATCATCATCATCATCATCGTTATCATCATAATAATCATAATCATCATAATAATAATCATTATCATCGTCATCGTCGTCGTCATCATCATTATTATAGTTATCATCGACATCGTCGTCATCATCATCATAATCATCATTATCATCGTTATCATCATAATAATAATATTCATAATCATCATTATCATCGTCAGCATCATCATCGTTATCATCATCGTTATCGTCACCATCATTATGATAATCATTATCATCGTCATCATCATCATCATTATCATAATCATCATTATCATGGGTATCATCGTCATCGTCGTCATCATCATAGTCATCATAATCATCGTTATCATCATCATTATCATCGTTATCGTCATCATCGTGATGATGGTGATGATGATGATGATGATGATGATGATCATCATCATCATCATCTGTCCTCCGGTGCGGATTATAAAATCGTCTAAGCGTCATCGTCAACTAAAAAAAAACTTTCCTCATTACTCTTATTTTCAGACATCAATTTAGTTGTCTTAGAATCTTCAGCTTTGGGCAGATTCATTAACAATTCTAAACATTGTTTGAATAACTGATCTGACACCACTTCTTCATGGATTCGCTGTTGTTGAATAAAACATTTGGTCCGATTCATCCGTCTGCCTTTCTCAGCTGAAAAAGAAATGAGGCGCCCAGACCCTTTTGTTCCGGTGACAGAATGAAGAATGAGGGCCATTAATATATATTTATAAAGAGTTAAATTGCGGGAACAAAATTTAAGATGATAAATAGAACTTTTCACCTTTAGTCCTTACTTATAAAATCAAACTCGTGACAAAAACAATCATGTTCGTGAACAACAACATTCGCTATCAGAAATAACGGGATTATAATTATTATCACCGATACAGAACGAAAACCGCTACCAACAAAAACACAATAATTCCCACCACCAACAAAACTCTAAAATATTCACCACCACCATCAAAAATATCGAAAAACAGCAACAAAAAATAACAACAGCAAAAGCAACAACATTAACCACAAAACAATAAAAACCCATCAACCACCAAAAAGAGGCACTACCAACATTAGTAACAGGTCAAATACCACTGCAAACAACTACAACATCACCACCAGCAAAAACAACAAGAGCAACCACCGATAACCCTTCCTCACCGTATAGTGACAACTTATTAGTGTAAAAAAGCTAACATTACTCTGGTGAAAATCCAGCAGGCGTCGATATCAGAGTCCGTCTTCTTTTTTTTTTTTATTCAATTTACTTCAATACGTTTTAAGAGATCAAGGGGCTCCCTCCTGGAGCTAACACTTGATTCTGTTATGATTTAAATTTATATCCGAGGGCTCTTTTAAGAATAGATGCTGTTCCCCTTATGGCTGCTATTTGTATTTCGTTATAGCTTGGTTTTTAAGGGATTGCTTCTAAGTATTTATGAAGATTCTTTTTTTATTAAGCCCATTACTCCTATCACAACCGGTATAATGTTTATTTCTTTCAGAGACAATGTCGTTTTTAGATCCTGATATTTTGTTATCTTTTCTCGTTCAGCTCTATTAAGGCCAAAATTATTTGGGGCTGTGACATCGACAATGAGTGCAGTTTTTTCGGGCTTGTTCCATATTACAATGTCTGGTTTGATAGCTTTGTCTTTTATGCATCTGCCCGATGTTTTAGTGACAAGCAAAAACTTATTAAGCACAGAACCGCAAATCGATTGAGTAAAAGTGCTAACGTTACTTTTGCATTATTTTCTTCATGTGTTCTGGGGGAAAGCTTTCTCCGACTTTGCATGAAACACGAAGAAGAAGAAGAAGAAGAAGAAGAAGAAGAAGAAGAAGAAGAAGATGTCACTCATATCAACCATTTTTTATCATTTCATTTAATATCAGTAAAATTCTACAATTTTTTTCCACCTTCTATTCCGCCAGCACATCCATATTTCATCTCAAAATAGCCTTTGGTCAAGCCTTCAATTACTAATCACTTTTGTCCATTTAATGCTATTTTTACCTTCAAATCCTGCCAACCCACAATCCATTACCACTTTAGCTCCAATACGTTCTCTCTTCTCATTTCGTTTTTTCCTTCTTTCTTTCTTGCTTCATTTTTTTTTGTTTGACCTTTACTTTTATTTCTCAGTCCAGTCCTCATCTTGTCCACTTAATGTCCACTATTTAATAGTCTATTTTTTTTTTATCGTCGATATTTGCCCGGAGAATATTCGTGTTTGTTCGGCAGATTTAATTTCATGTGAACATAATTGATATTTTCTTTTTCTCCTATGAAGTTACAGCGTTTATAGAATGAGGATTTAATGCTTTGTCAATTAAATGACCATATTTAATAATGGTTACACTTCGTTTAGCGTAAATGTGTGAATGTCCATGTGTGTGTGTATGGATGTATGTCCATGTGTGTGTATATGGATGTATGTCCATGCATGTATAAGTGTATATGTATATATGTTTTTCTGTGATTGCGTTAACATATGCATTTGCAATTAAACAAGAAAATCCATAATTTACCCAGTAAACGTTTTATTAGAATAAAACAATTTTAAATGCTGTATCTATATATAAAATAAAGTTATCTATTTGTGTGCATGTGTGTTGCTTCATTACAGTTAAACAGTTGATCATAGAGCCGAACTAAGGGCAAGGTATGAATCCGTGACTCTCATTCGATGTTCTTATCAATGTCGGATGTTTTTTAAACCCTTTTCTAAAACTAATTATTCTAAATTTAAAATACATAAAATAATATTAGAAACAAATATCCCGTGATCTCTAACGTTCTTTTTCCTGTTCAATATATTTTTTATTATCAATAACGAAATACAAAATATGACTTAAAGCTCCTAAAATCTGTACTAGAATTTTCCGCAAAGATTTGTGGCGTAACGGATAAAGTACATAAAGTTGTAAGTTACACTCTTCTGGAGGTTAAAGATTTAATCCTCAGTGGATACAATTGCGAATTACTTAGGATTTCTTCCAAGTAATGGCTGACAGAACGAGAGCATGCTACCGCGAGTTAAATTAAGATTCTGTTCGATTTTGTGCATGTTTCCGAGTTCGACAGATATACGCGAAAAAAGCCGAACCAAGACGGTGAAAAAATAACACTCAAGATGAGAACAGTAGTCCAAATACTCCAAATTATAATCAAAACTTATTTTAAAAATTCAGAAACCAAACCTTTCCACTACTATGTAAAAATATTTAAAAAATATATATGAAATAAGTGAATGTTATTTTTCGTCAAATCGTCGTACGTAATTGACATTCGCCTTTTTCTTTCATTTTAAAAAATAATTATAAATATTATTCAAAAACAACCCAAAAACAACCAAAAACACTATTACAACAAATATATTTCGCTTGAAAACTATGCTCATCATCATTGTTTTTAATTTTTCGGTTACAATTTCCTCTTCGTTTTATTATAAGAAATAGGCAAGAATTTTTGAAACGGAAACTCGCAAACCTGAAAGACGGTTTCATTGTCAGAAGTAAAACAACATGCTCATAGTATATATATATATATATATATATATATATATATATATATATATATATATATATATATATACGAGGCCGTTTCAAAAGAATATACGAGGTCGTTTCAAAAGTAGAAACTCATAATTTTTGGAGAGCTACAAAGACTGAAGATTAAAACAAGCGGCCTTTTGTGTTACAGAATTTATTTTTCCTAGATAGTCATCACGAATCTCAATGTTCTTTTGCCAACACTGAACGATGGCCGTGCATCGACGTTCGGAGCGCGCTTTGTCATACGAGGGTCGTTTCGAAAGTACACCAACATCTTTTTTTAACTCAAAAAGTTGAAGAGCTACAAAAAAGGGAGCAAGAACGTTAAAACAAGCGAGGTTATGCCCCCCAGATTTTTTTTTTTTTACATAACTTCCACTTTTCTTAATGCACTTTTGCCAGGAAGTCATTGACACATATTTGCTTCTGACACACATCCATTACAAGGGTTGTTTTCTTAGAGTTTCATATCGTCAATATCTGCAGCAGAGAGAAGGATCTTTCAAAGCGTAAATGCATAAGTTCAGTCATCATAACAACGCAATTTGTAATCCCTTCTGATCCATTCGAACGCAATAAAAATAGGAGCCATTACTTTTGGAACGCCTCTTGTATATAACACATTCCCAAATTCAAACGGTCCTGGATATGACCTTAAACTATATCCGGTGGTGAGGGCCCCAGCTTGCAGGCCTTAGGGAGTGTGGAGCCATCCTTTAATTGCCATTGCTCCCAGGTCCACTCTGACCCGGAGTGGTAGCACCTGTTAGGGTCCCAACTATGGGTTAAATAGAATACGACTTAAAAAAACAAATATACTATATTAAAAAATCGTTTTTCAAAATCATCAGATTCGGCATTTAATAACCTGAAAAGGGTTGATATGCCGTAAAACAAAACAACCAACCAACCAACCAACCAACCAAATTCAAACAGATATCAACACATAGGTGACGTAAGTAGATACTGACAAACATACACATGCAAGCATATTAAAATGCATGTTTATACACACACAACCATATATATATATATATATATATATATATATATATATATATATATATATATATGTGTGTGTGTGTGTGTGTGTGTGTGTGTGTGTGTGTGTTTGTATTTATGCCCATTTGGATATGTGAAAAGAAAAAAAGAATAGAATTTACGAAAAAAAAAAAATACGTGCGAGTAAATATGTTTAAAAAATAAAAATTAAAAACTATGGAGTATCGTCTGCATAAAATTCCGTGTTTTTCCCTCCATTTTCTTCCCCTGCAGACATTTTTTTTTTACAATTTTCTTCCTTCCCCCTTTTCCCGCTCTGTTCATATGTTTATTTTTTTTACGTCACTATTTCACTTTAATTACATTTTATTAATTGTACAACTGAAAACCCCGTAATCACCTACGATCGCGTGCCACTTTTGATCATCGCTTCTAATTAATAATATCACAAAGATCGCCCCCTTTTTCACCTCTGATTCGCCTTTTGTTTTATCGACGTAATAATCTCCCACAAATAATCGGTTTGATTAACCTGATTAGAATAGATTGTGGCGATATATTTATTTAAAAAAAATCCATTTAATGTTTAATTTAGTGCATTTCGTATGTGTACCAATCTTAGTTTTTTTCCTTTAAGGTATATTACGTCAATATTTTTATTTGAATTTTTTTCCTTTCCTTTCGTGTATTTTTTGATTCATTAAAAAAAGATTTTTCCGATATATATATATATATATATATATATATATATATATATATATATATATATATATATATATATATGTGTGTGTGTGTGTGTGTGTGTGTGTGTGTATTTTTAAGCACAATATTTCACTACGTTTCCAAGTCTGTTCATTTTTCATTACAAAACAGTGCATCGTCCATTGTTGGCTGCTTTTGTTTCGTATTATTTAGATTCTAGTCTTCGCATCTTAAGTGTCATTTTCCCAATCAGATGTTACATCGACCGAAAAGTTGCGAAAATAACACTAAATATGAGAACAGTATTCAGAGGATTTAATACGAAACACACGCAGACAACGAAGGCTTATGCGCTATTTTATAACAAAGAACGAATAGGAAGACATTGTTCTTAAAAATGTCAAATAACCCCCCAATATCTATCCATCTAAATATCTATCTATTTATCTATATCTATATCTATCTATCTATCTATCTATCTATCTCTCTCTCTCTCTCTCTCTCTCTCTCTCTCTCTATATATATATATATATATATATATATATATATATATATATATATGGTGCTAGTACAGAGAGTGATCCGCGTTATTTTTTTAAATCGTATTTCCAAGTTTAATTAAAGTTTTATGATATATTTTTTTATTCAGTTGTAAGGTTGAAGTATAGAATAGGTACAAAACACCCTCCCCTCCCCATGTTAAGAATGGCTTTTTAAATAATAACGTTATTATTTACGTCCGGATCACTCTCTGCACTAGTACCATATATATATATATATATATATATATATATATATATATATTATTTATTAATTATTAATTAATAATTATTACGTGCATAAAAGTAAGTCTTAATCAATAATTAATAAATAATATTTAAATAAAATAAAAAGTAAATACGCCCTAAAATGAAATAAGAAAAATGTAAACCAAGGGCAAATAACTCATGTCTTATAATAAAAACGCCCAGGGAGCGGAAAAAAGAAAGAAATTAATCGCTAATAAAAAGATAAATAAAAAATTAATCGCTAATAAAAAGATAAATAAAAAATTCAACAATCTTATATATATGTATGTATATATATATATATATATATATATATATATATATATTATATAAATGAATATTCTATAATATATATATATATATTCTATAATATATATATATATATATATATATATATATATATATATATACATACATTTTTTAAAGATTTTTAATTATTATGTCAATACCGCCCATTTTCGTACATAATCCTTAGAAAGAAAAATACGCATGATGATATATTTTCGGCAAAAAAGAAAGAAAATTCATGGAAGACTCGACATCGTGTGTTACTTCTGCAGCGTATTATTGAAATGTACCTATGCTATTGTTCTTTTATATATGCTCTATTGTTTTTTAACATATATTGAGCTTCCAAGAAAAAGCATTATCATACACAAATAGCGAAATATAATCGAAAAAAAAAATTTAACAAAAAGAAAAAAACACACACGCGCGCACACGCACACACACATACACATACACATATATGTTCAGAAACATGCATTTTTTTTTTTGAAACTCCGTAGAATTTCTACCGAGAACCCCATCCATCCCCAAAATACTCAGAGTTACTAAGGAAAAATAAACAAAAGAAAATGCACTAGGGGGAAGCAAAGAAATTCATTAACAAACCTACATAATAATCAAGTGGTGTTACTAATTATAACAATTACACTTTCATATCTTCCAGTTACAGAACCGTTGAAAACGGCGAGTTCTTTTGTATCGCACATAAACGTTAAGTTCATTATCGTTCCATAACTGATAAAGAAGAACGGCACACGCCCAACACTTTATAGCTTGAAGGGTATATCTCTCCTTACTGATATGTTTTCAATCGTCCCTCATAATGGCGCCGTTGCCCTTCGGAACCATTTTGCGCTCTTTTTGCCCTTTCCTGCACATTGCCGGTTATTTATTTTATTTTATTTTTCTTTGAAGAGTTGAATTAGCTTTATTTGATAGTTATTAACATGAACAATTAAAATTTTATGCATCTCATTCCCTTTTCTTTAGCTTTTCATAAAAGAATGACAACAGCTATTTTTTTTTCGAAATGGCGACCAAATAGAGAATTTAATTGTTGCTCGTCATGTATTATTTTTATTTTTTCTCGTTCTACAAACGCTCTCCACATTATTTATACGACTTGTGTGACCGTGTTGTAAAAAAAAGAACCATATAACTTTTTATCGGTTCTATTCAAAACGTAATTCAGTTTCCCACAGCCGTTAGTTTACATCTATATAATTCTAAAACTCAGGTAAGCTTGATTCATCAATCGTTTAAGTCAGCTATCCGATTTGTGACTTCCGGTTTAAAAAAATTCGTCTGTTTACCTATTTCATGGCCGCGCTCTCTTAAGTCCAATATTAAAAGCTACTGCTGCTATTCTAAGCATACACATGTTCAGCAATATATTTTTTGTTTTAACTTATTTTAACGTGTTTTCCTTACAAATAAATGTAATTTAACCTTGTTGAATAAAAAAAAACCCGAATTTAAATATAAATACACAATACATGACTATAATTATATTTATAACCATATGTACGGCTATTAGTAGCACTCCTATGGATTCTGACGATTTATTTTATTACCTGTGGATTCTGACAATTTATTTTATTTCAGGCCTTACATATTTTCTCTACAAGGAGCGGAGAGGTAGGAACTTGGTTTTAGTTGTGCTTTTAGTAAGTTTTCCTTAAATTTAATTAGTACTTTGAGGAGTGCTCTGGAGGCTTCCTGAGTTATTTTTCACTCATCACTTCAAAAAAATGTTTTCTCAAAACAAAAGAGAGTATAATCTCAGTATCACTTTTTTACTTTGAACATTTTTTCATCTACCATTTAAAGGCAAACGGGTAGATTATTATCTTTTATATATATATATATATATATATATATATATATATATAATTTTTTTTACATTTTAAAAATAATATCTATACCGCTCCCCATGTGGGGGTACCAAATTGGTTAAATGGAAAATTAATCCCAACTCGCATTTAATTAAAATGCACTTTCATAAGTAATTGAATTAATTCAAAACATATCGCTAAAACCAAAACAAACAACATCTCTCTCTCTCTCTCTCTCTCTCTCTCTCTCTCTATATATATATATATATATATATATATATATATATATATATATACTAGTAGGGAGATCCAATGTTGTCCGAGAGTAAATTATGATCAACAAATGTTCCACTCCCATAATTTTATTGTAATCGAAATCACTAAAATCGCCCATTTTTTAATCAAATCGCTTGGATGCCTGCTTTAGTTAGGGACTCGCCCCCGGAATATACCGTGAAGAAGTTTACCATTCCCCTCTCGCAATGACTTAGTCCGCAATACATTGTTGTCTACATTGCACTGTAGAGAATCTACTTTTGTATTTTAGAAGATTATCTGTAAATAATGCCTTCACATAAAGTTAAAAATGCGAAAATGAAGTATCGTGATCCAATTTTGCTCTAAGTAGAGACATTCATTTTGAACGCGCCCCTGTCTTATATAAAAAAAACTCAACTATTGATTTTATGAAATTATTTTTATTTAATCACACAAATTTAAACATGCAAAAGTAAAGTATCATGGTTCAATTGTTCTCTAAAAAGAAAACATTCATTTCGAACGCATCCCTGTCTTATAAAAATATTCTACAGTTGATTTTATGGGCTGGGCCTTTCTGCTTGTGCGCTGATAAAACTTCTCAAATGCACTTCTGATGTTAGGTTGTATAAAAGTGTTAACTTTGGTCAAAATCGGACATCTTTCTCTGATCAGATTTTTTCGATTATCGATTTTCGATATTTATTGAACGCATTCCGATACAATACCTACGTAAGAAATCTCCTAGACATAACGAGTACCTTCGCGCGAAATTTAGAAAGAAATAGGCCCAGCCATTCCGAGTCTATAGGGAACGAACTCGCACACATAGATAAACACAATGTTTTTTATATTATTATATTATTATTATTATTATTATTATTATTTGCATTATCCTCATTATTATCATTATTATTCTCATTATTATTATTATTATTCGTATTATTATCATTTCAATAATTATTTATATTATTATTATTATTATTATTATTATTATTATTATTATTATTATTTGCATTATCCTCATTATTATCATTATTATTCTCATTACGATTATTATTCTTCGTATTATTATTTCAATAATTATTTATATAATTATAATTATTATTATTATTATTATTATTATGATTATTATTATTATCATTATTATCATTATTACCATTATTATTATCATTATTATTTTCATTATCATTATCATTTTTGTTATTATTATAATCGTTATCATTATTATTATCATGATGATTATTATCATTATCATTACAGGGGCCTGACAATGTTCTTTTTCGGACACTTTAGTATTCGACTTTCCGAGTACTATAGAGTGGCGAAATTTCTTCAACAGAATAGCATAAACATATAAAGACAATGCCTGTAATAAAAATGGAAGAAAATCGATTAGATAAGGAAAAGTATTTAATTTTCATCATGTTTTACAAAACGCACGCAACATTATTTTTCGGACATCGATGAAAAACAGTTAATAGTCTGTAATATCACCTTTCTTTTCAATAACTTTTATCAATCTCTCCTCATAATGATCAAACATATGCACAATAACACATCTACGTGTTTCTATTAGTTGGTTTTGGCATCTAGTATTTGTTTCCATAGTTGAGTCTCTTTCGTTATTTCAGGTCCATCTTAGACAAGTTGCGCAAGCATTTCCCAAACATTTTCCATTAAATTTAGATCTGGGCTTTTTGCAATCCATTGCAAAGTAGTCATAATCACTTTAACCATCCATTCTTTCATGTGTTTTGACACATGGGTGCTGCAATTGTCTTGCTGTGGAACGAAATTATTCCCCATCTCTCTTCTTATCCTTGGTAGGGCTTTCTCGTTCAGCAACTGTTTGTAGCTTTCGCTGTTCTGCCGTCTTTTAGCCACTCCAAACATATTATTTCCATTAGCAAAGATCATACCCCAAATCATAACTCCTCCTCCTCCTCCTCCTCCTCCTCCTCTTCCTCCTCCTCCCATCTGTCGTTTGTTCAGTACAACAGGTTCACTCCTTCTCGACCAAGTACACCAATAAACTTGAAACACTTCTCATCAGTAAATATAACCTTCTTAAAGTCAACATATATTTTTAACTACCTTTTAGCACACTCCAGTTTTGCGCCTTAGTATTTCTTTGTTAGTGTAATTTTTTTCTTAGCCTTTGCATACTTCAAACAAATCCTATGCAGTTCTTTGTACTGTTCGGACGTTTACATCCAATTCACATTCCTCCTTCACTTTTCTTACTGTAACTTTTTCTCCAGATGTCAAAAGCCGTGTCACAGTCCTCTTCATTCTCCTTTCAGTCCTCTTGCCAAGTGATCTTTTCCGTCCTCTCTTTTTTCCGCTCGGAGTTGTCTTCACCATGTATTCGACCGTTGATTCCAACAGCTTCAAATCCATGGCGATCCTTCTGATGCTGAGGCCATCTTCTCGCTTCTTCCGTACCAAACAAATGACTTCTTTTGAATGGATTTTACCTCATTAAACTTAACTGTTTTGCCAGTAGTACAGATAATTGATTCTAATAGTGACAGCTATATGTACAAACAGAAAATTTGCATACAGCAACATATACATGAACATAGCTCTTAATAAAATAAGACTTTTTTCAGGTCCGAAAAATAGTGTCGCGCAAGTTGTCGCAAAAATCACAAAAACCCCTAAAATTATCAAAACCAAACAAAAAACATGATTACACTAGTAGTGGATTTTCACTCCTCAACTACCTACTTACAATATCAACAGTTTTTGGCACTAGTAACCACCTTGAAGTACTTTTTTCAAAGTGTCCGAAAAATATTGTAGTGCCCCTGTACTATTATCATTATTATTTATATATTAAAAGGATAACGTGTATCTTATTTATTTTGTGTGCCACGGTGACATCTGAGTGACTGTCGTTTAATTGTTATTGACTTCTATTTCTTGTAATAAATAATTTATCAAGAATTCTTCATAAGTTTTAGTTTCGGTTTCGGTTTCGATTATAGCTGAAAGAACTTAAATTATATATATATATTATTTCGTAAGTTTTGGTTTCGATTTCGATTCAAGCTGATGAACCCAAGTTATTACTTGGGTTCATCAGCTTGAATCGAAATCGAAACCAAAACTTACGAAATATATATATATATATATATATATATATATATATATATATATAATTTAAGATAAATTAAAAAAATTTGGATATATTTTTTTATTTTTGAATCGCAATTTTATAATATATAAAAATCGATAGAACATTAACTTTATAATAATATATTCAAAATCTGCAAGAATAGAAATATCATATTTAAGCGTATTTTACGACCGGGCGTCGCCGCTAGCTTAGATAAATGATTTTGCAGTTTTAGCAAATGAGCTACAATAATATCAGAGCGTCTCAATTTTCGCTGAACATCTATAGAATGCCAACATCAATGTATTACATATGAATGAGTCCTCCTGTGGAATTTCCACAGGTCCCGCTAGTTATAATAATAATAATAATAATAATAATAATAATAATAATAATAATAATAATTATTATTATTATTATTATTATTATTATTATTATTATTATTATTATTATTATTATGTGTACCCACTAAAAGTTCTCACATAGGCAATTATCAGAGATTGCTCACTGACAACAACTTGTGTAAGTATCTGCTCTGATGCTACACTTCACCTTTTCTGTCCCCGGTCAGTGGAGGAGCAATCCTTCATAACTGGGACAATTTTAATTTTTATTCCCCCAGAATGCACCTTTCCATTTTTGTTTACTCACCTTCGTCACTTTCTAAGAAAGAAAGTGACGAAGGTGAGTAAACAAAAAATAATGATAATAAAAATAAATAGAAGCTTAATTTACTAACGCAACAAAAATAAAGTAAAAAAACAAGTTTTATAAATAACATAATTAAAATAGGAAATGTGATTTACTAACGCAACAAAAATAAAGCATGTTAAAAAAACAAAGGTAGTAAAAATAAAACAAGTTTTATAAATAACATAATTAAAATAGGAAATGTGATTTACTAACGCAACAAAAATAAAGCATGTTAAAAAAACAAAGGTAGTAAAAATAAAACAAGTTTTATAAATAACATAATTAAAATAGGAAATGTGATTTACTAACGCAACAAAAATAAAGCATGTTAAAAAAACAAAGGTAGTAAAAATAAAACAAGTTTTATGAATAACATAATTAAAATAAGAAATGGGATTTACTAACGTAACAAAATATAAGATAAATTAAATGAAGTTCGATAAACAAATATAGTGAAAATAAATATACTTGATAAACAAACGTAATATAAATGAAACAAGTTTGATAAATCAACATATACAATAAAACACAAAAAAAAAAATAAAAATAATAAATTAGTAAAAATATAAGAAAATCCGATTCACACAGCGCTTAAATCACTAATGTATTAAAAACTAAAGCCAGCTTTATTTATCAACATAAAAAATTAAAAAAATCGAAGTTATTAAAATAAAAAATTCGAAGTTATTAAGGTGATAATAAATAGTTTATGTTGTACAAATAATAATAGTTTCATTCACCAACGCATTACCAATAAAGCATGTTTAATTCACTAACGTAGTAAAAGGATAGGAGTATTTAATTTCCTAACGTATTAAAATAAAGGCAGTTAATTCCTAAGGTAGTAAAAGTAAAAAAAAAATTAAATTTACTAACACAGTAAAAATAAGAGGACATTTAATTTATTAACGTAGTAAAAATATAACGACATTTAATTTATTAACGTAGTAAAAATATAACGACATTTAATTTATTAACGTAGTAATAATGTGAAGACACTAAATTTACCAATGTAGTAAAAATAGGAGGACATTTAATTTATTAACGTAGAAAAAATATAACGACGTTTAGTTTACTAACGTAGTAAAATGTAAAGATCTTTAATTTACTAACGTAGTAATAATGTGAAGACATTAAATTTACTATTGTAGTAAAAATAGGAGGATATTTAATTTATTAACGTAGTAAAAATATAACGACGTTTAATTTACTAACGTAGTAAAATGTGAAGATATTTAATTTACTAACGTAGTAAAAATGTGAAGACATTTAATTTACTAACGTAGTAATAATGTGAAGACATTAAATTTACTAACGTAGTAAAAATAGGACATTTAATTTATTAACGTAGTGAAAATATAACGACGTTTAATTTACTAACGTAGTAAAAATGTGAAGACATTTAATTTACTAATGTAGTATAACTTTGAGAACATTTAATTAACTAACGTAGTAAAAATGTGAAGGCATTTAATTTACTAACGTAGTAAAACTTCGAGAACGTTTAATTAACTAACGTAGTAAAAATGTGAAGACATTTAATTTACTAACGAAGTAAAACTTCGAGAACGTTCAATTTACTAACATAATAAAAATGTGAAGACATTAAATTCACTAACGTAGTAAAAAATAGGAGGACATTTAATTTTTAACGTAGTAAAAAATATAACAACGTTTAATTTACTAACGTAGTAAAAATGTGAAGACATTTAATTTACTAACGTAGTAAAAAGGAAAGCAAGATTTCAAACACTGCTTGTAATTTGTTTTAAATTTGTTAACTTATTACCCTTGTCTCAACTTTGATAAAGCATTTTAAATTCATTTGACTTAGAGAGAAAGGAGGGGGTATATTGAGAGAAAAGTGGAGAGAGGAAGTTAGGAGAAAGATTGACTAGATGAATAAAATAAAATAAACTCAAGTTTATATTGAAAATTGCAAACGTAACAGCTACCAAGAGTGTGCATTACAAACCATTCCGTTATAAAATGCTTTTAGTTTTTTTTTTCCTGTTGGCAAATTTTCCTCCCGTTTTAAAAATCGTAGAAATAACAATACGAAAATTAAAACGTAATAAAAACACATATAAAATAAAACCGGTTCATTTAAAATGTTGCTAAAGTGATTGTATATTTTATTTGCACCTAAACTGCGAGCAAACGTGTCAATAATTTTACATATGCATTAATGAAGAATAACCTTTTTAGACTTTTTTGTTTTTATTTGAGTACGTTTTTATGTCTTAGTATTTTAAGCTTGAAACATTTTATTCGACTCTATCATCGCGACGTGTGTTTTGTTTTTGTTTTGTTAAAATCGTTCTTTATAGTCACGTGCACGTGAAATTGACAATCAATGGCTGTTTATAATATTGAACAAGCTTTCACGTGTCAGGATTTTTGAGATCAGGATTATTTGTATTATTTAGATTCTTTGGACTACTAGTCTCGTCTTGAGTGTTATTTGCTGCACAACGTTTCACTCAGTGTAATATCCGACAGGGATAACTTTTATGGACATAAAAACGAGCAAACTTCTCTGCTTCAGAAATTATTTCTCTGCATAACCACAATTCACAATGCACTTATACCAGCCATTGAATGACACATATCTGCTTCTGACGCAGTTTATGACAGAGGTGCTTTCTCAGAATCTTACATCGTAAATATCCGCAGCAGAAAATGAAGTTTTCAGGTCATGAATGCATAAGTTCAGTCTTCATAACGATGCAGTTTGCAATCTGCTCTCATCCATTTGAGCGGATTAAAAAATAGGAGTCATTACTTTTGGAACACCCCTCGTATGTTTCGACGTTTGTGAAATAAGAAATGATAATTTGTCATATTTGTATAATTGGACATACTAATCTTGGTTCGCAACGGCAAAAGTACAGAATAGTTAACAGTGGAAAAATCGTAAATAAAATTATAACAACATACAACTTATACCAAACAAATTCATCTATCGACCCACGTATGGAGGGATTAAAACAGGGACATAAAGGTCGTTTTGGTTAACGATATATCAACCCTTTTCAGGTTTTTAAATACAGAATTCGGTTATTTTGAAAATAACGTTTTATGATTCAAGTTCTTTATATCTTCAAATATTAAGCCATTATGCTTAGTTTGGTTGTTTTGTAGAGAAAATTATTTATTTTGCGTTGACTTTGCAGAACATGATTGAGTTTTGCAAAGTGAAAGGAAAGGATAGCATCAATGTTTAGTGCATTTAAATCAGGAAGGAAATATCTTTAGACATCTTTACCTGATAGCACCAGCAGGGACATGCAGAATCTCGAGTTTGACAAAATGCATTAAAAGGAGGCCGGGTGTTTCATTGATCGAAACGTTATGAGAATAACATCGAACGTGAGAATAATAGTTCGAATAATCCGAATTATAAATCATCACCTAAAAAATCAGAAACATAACGCTTTATTTTATTTTTACTTATTGATATTTTCATTGAGAGTAATCTATATTTATTTGTATTGAACGTAAAGATAAGAGATGCACAATTCATTTCTCAAACGAAAATACATGTTCTTTTTTTTTGTAGGAAGTCTCACTTTACTCCCTTGCCCTATTTTGCATAACTCACATATTTATTCTTTTTCTTCATTCTGCTATATTTTTTAAAACACAGAAAGATAAAAAAAAGGCATTATAAAACGGTCTATATAATAAACACAGAATTTTGTAAGAATCAATGTTATTTTCTCTGAAGAATTTTTTAAAAACAGAAAAACACACACACACACACAAAAACAAAAAACAAAAAGAGAATCGAAACTAAAACGTAAAACCGATAAACACGATAAAATGTAACAAAATAAATAAATAAATACATAAATAAATATATTTACCAAAGAAAATAAAAGAAGGGGGAACAGTAAAAAAACATGTCAAATAAAAAAAACAAGGTCACGTTCAATAAGCAAAACGAAAATAAAATCCAGTTTAAAATATTTTATAAAAAAATGAAATTAAATTAAACCTGATACTTTGTGGATAAAGATACAAAAATAGTTAACAGTCTAGAACCCCTAAACAGAAACAATAAAAAAAGGTATAATTTATATAAAACGCATTAAAATTAAATTAATTTCCCTACGAGGCGTTTCCAGTTTTAACCTGTACAAATGATTTTAATTTTTTTTCCGTTTAAAAAATCGTTGTTGTGGAGATCCACAGATAGAATTCGGCCACACCAAATACATATGGTTATCAACTCGGAGCGAGTGACCGAGTGAGCAAGAGTAAGAAAAAGTACTCTCGCTACCTGGATTATCTATTTACTACGTTGAACCTGGTAAATACTAAATGGATGACCAAGAGGTTACTAGAACAAGAAGCTGCATTACAGAGAGCTATCAAAATAGTGAATTGGTGGATAACCACTAGATCAACGGATCAAACGAGCTGGAACAAAGGAAGCAGGAAATAGATGTGACAATCGCGTTAAATCTTAGGTGAAACCAGTTACGGACTATGGGGTTTCTTCCAATAGTAAAAAGGTATATGGGGCATATTTCGATTGGATAATTAAAATTATAAATATTAGGCTGGTGCAAAAATAATGTCGTTTTTTACACACACACACACACACACACACACACACACACACACACACACACACATATATATATATATATATATCTGATAAAAAACGGCATTATTTTTGTACCAACCTAATAGAAAAGCTTGACGTGAGACTATCATTATACTAAATTAGATATTTTTTATGAAGAAAGAATAGAGCTGAAATATTAATTGTTTCACAATCTCGATATTATGGCCAGCTAGGGATTTTTTTTTATTCTGAGCCCCCTAAAATCAACAGAGACTAGACCATTCCTGTAATGAATCGGTCCTTGTTGATGTTGCGATGGAAGTTTAGTTCTGTGCAGTTCGAAGAAGTCCAACCTCCTAGGCTTTGCCTTCTCTCCTTGAGAAGGGAATAAGTTTATTGATAATCGCCTGAGGCGCGCTCACCGGGGAAGGCCGACGGGGCTACCCAGCCACTTTTTTGCAGGTCAGAGTGCCTCTCCTCTCGGGGACGGTGACTTCTCAAACCGACTTTACGACCATGGTGTCCAAGTTTTATTGCAGTGGGAGAGAATTAAGCAAAATCATAACCAATATTGTGGAATGCTGAAACCTTGCAAGTGAACCCTTCCACGTGTGAAGCTGTTTCGAGATAGCATTATTTCCAAGAGAAGCGAGCACTAGTCGCATTAAATTGGAACACACGTGTTTAAAATGTACTATCGCTAACCTTGATTAATAGTATAATTTTAGACATTTGCGTCGGATAAACGTAAAATTCGTATTATTTGAATTAATCGAATTACTGTTTTACATATAGTATCTTAAACTAGAAGATGTACACCCGACGCTGCCCGGTATTAAATTCCTTAAAAATGAAGTAAAAAAAAAAAAAAGGAACGAAAAAAAAAAAAACAAAAAAAACAAAAAAAAAAAAACAACCCCCCCCGAAAAAACCGGAAAGAAACTGAGACACGTGCAAGAGAGTATTGTTTGTTTTAACAGTTCAATTCTTGTAAGTAAAGAAAACAAAAACAAACAAAAAACTCGGCATGAGATCGAAACCAAAACCTAAAGATAGTCAAATACGATAACAATTAGGCCAGCTTGACACATTCTTTAAAGAGCGTTTTCAAACCTACTTATTCTCAACATAATGTGAAAGATTTGCGCACTCGTGAAACAACTAACAAAAAAGATAAAAATCTTATGATCCCTAAGTATCAATTTTTCAATTTTGATCCCTTAGCAAGCATTTTTTTTCCGGATGAAAACCGGTTAAAATGTTTTCCGTATGTTTTAAAACCCTATATACCAAATTTCATATCTATAGATAAAAATAATCGTTGAGTATATAGGTTGAGAATTATCTTTACACACAATCTTACTTTTTTTAGATATACTAGCAGACCGCCAAGCGTTACTCGGTCGTAAAATACGCATGAATGTTATATTTTAATTCATACAGTGCATGTGCATGCGAGTATTATGTTTTTTGTAAACTGTTGATTTCTTGTAAGTAAAAAAAAAAACACATTGGAGCTGTGATCGAAACTAAAACCTTACGCCAATGAATCAAGTACGATAACCATAAATTCAGCTTGTAACAATCTTAAAAAAGTGTTTTGAACTTACTTTTCTTAACATAATGAATGTCTCATGCGAACAGCTAACGCATGCGTATTCGTAAAACATTTACCAAACAGATAAAAAAATCCGACGACTTTAACGTACCGACTTTTTAATTTTGACCACTTAGCAGCACATTTTTCCTGATGAAAACCGATTAAAAAGTTTTACACATGTCTGAATATCCTATACACAAAAATTCAAATTTGAATATCAAATATTCATTGAGTATATAGGTTGACAATTGTCCTTACACACACATTCTCACTTTTATTGATATACATGTTTATGTAAAAAAATGCGCGAATAAAGTTACGTTGATCAAAATGATAATTCACTAAACGATAGCTATAGATTTCGCAATCAATTGTTGCCATTTTTAGGCTTAAGTATAGTCTTTTTGCCTCTCAATAAACGTGCATATTTCAGGGAGGTTTGCCACTTGCCCAAGAACAGAATTTCTGTCCAGAAGGCTCTTGTTTACAACTGTTTAAAAATAATGTTTATCGGGTTACATTGAAATAATTGTTATTCATAACCGTAGTCTATTTGCAAGAAATTGTCGCCATGCTCTAATCTACACACTTATAAAGTTGCGTTTTTTGTCGCACCGACATTGATGTTAAAAACTACATACTTTCTTATATACTCAGTCATGGATATGCAGGCTACTTAATGAAGGGTAACTAATTTGCATATTGTTGTGGTAGGATCTACCTAATTAGCATATGTGGAGTGTCAGCTATATAAATATAGTTGGTTCCGTAAAGACGGTAGAGACCCAACGAGAGACTCAGAGAGACACGAGATTGAGAGTCGACGAACACCTCGCCAACACCTTCTCCAGGAACGGCCTCCCATGACTCTATGGACTCTAAGTAAATATTGTATATAATTTCTTGTTTTCAATATATGTGTTCTACTTTATTTTGTGTTATAGTTATTTATTCCTTGTTTTCAGTCGAGCGTCAACACATATTATGTTTGAAAAAACGAAAGTTTATTAATTGATTATTCATTTTTTATGGTTACTTATTAAATGATTGATTTCATTTCATTATTACATTTAATTTCTTTATGCATAGTTGCTATGTTTTGCATAATTGCGGAACATTAAGGATGAAAAAGTTCTAGCACAAGCATATATATATAAGTAACCTTGTCTGTGTGTATGCGGAACATCTGTACCATACTCCCCTCTAAATATTTGGTCTGCAGATTTAAATTTTGATAAACGGGACCTGTGGAACAATTTCCATTCGGCTTTTAGATTGTAAAATCAACTGTTAATGGGTCAAAATTAAAAAAAGCTTACATTGAGAAGAGTAAGTCGATTTAACCTGCTATTTCTGCGCATGCGCAAATATACATTCATAAATTGAAATCGCTTAATTTTTAATCATTCTTCTCCATATGTAAATTGAATAAACAGTAACAACTAAGACTGGAGTGCTAAATGTTTTGGTTTCGACTTTAGTTGATACTACCTAAGTCATATATATATATATATATATATATATATATATATATATATATATATATATATATATATTTATATATATATTTATATCTTATATATATAATTTTTTAAATTATTACTATATATTTCTTACAATATAGAGAATGGGTTTTATAATAATAAATACAAAATTTGCATGAATTGAGGTATCATATATAAGCGTACTTACATACAATTCTTACGATTTCAAATAATAACTCATCTGGTACTGGCTAGGCACAAGGTCGCTTAAGTCCGTCGATCGATCAAAAAAGAATCATACTTCGGTATTTTTCGAATGAGGATTGATTATCCGTATTCTTTGGATTCTTAGGACAACTGTTGTCCTCTTTAGTGCCATTTACACAACGATTCAGTCAATCTAATCTCCGATGTTATTCCGGTGAACTTTAGGAGAAAGCGAGGTGAAGTTCTTTCCTTATTTTTTGTTTACTTTGCGATTGAGGCTACAACGTGTTGGGTAATGTTACACGGACATAAAAAACATGCATGCAACTGCTTTTTATATAATAGATTTTTAAAAACATAAAAATTATTGAAGTATGTTTCCATACGTTCTTTGTATTCTGATGGTAGTTTTGCTGATTTTGCATAAAGCAACATTTGAAATCTAATCAAATTATAACCTCATTTGCATAAATTGTTTCATAGACATTTAATGACAGTAGATCTTAACTATGATAAGAGAAACGCGACACACATTTCAAAAACACCAGTTATTTTCCTTCTCAGCGTTTTTTTTTAATTTAAACTTTTCGAGATGGAATTAATCACTCCAAAATCTTGAAAACCGTTAACATTAAATTTTAATTCATGAGTGTCTTTCCGTAACGGACCAAGCACCCAAATTTTGGTTCATTCTAAAAAAAAAACAAAAAAACAAAAAAAAAACAAAAAAACACCCGACATATTTTCTAAATTGAAAATGATAATAATTTTTAATCATTTTTTAACATTTTTTTTTGAACAGATTAAACTATTCACTGATTTGGTTTTCTTTTCAGAGTTTTTTTTTATTGAAATTCGAAATCTAATCAAAATAATGACCTCATTTGCGTAAATTGTTCTCTAGATTTTAGCGATGATAAATATGAACGATGAAGATAATTTCTTCCTGTAGTTGAATATAAACATACATACATATATATATATATATATATATATATATATATATATATATATATTCTAGCAAAATACCCGTCGTTGACTGGGTTCAAAAACAGCCTACAGAAAATGGACTCTGATTTATGAAAGTATGATAGGTTATGAAAAGGAAGGGTTGTAAAGAGATAGCTTCGAATTTGGGGGCATCAAAACCAAAGCAAACTATGATGAAAGTAAAAATAAAATAGATAAACCCCATAATTTATCATACCATACCTGGTCACACAAAAACACTTATCACAACATTCTGTGGATCTATATTAAAAAACCTTGTTAAATATGTCCATTCTATGGAGTTCAGGCGCGAACGAACACCCCATAATTTGATTATACCATATTTCTTCAAACTGAAACATAATTATCAAAGTATACTTACGCAGATAGATATGAAAAGTCTTTATTAAAGTTTGTGCCTATTTCCATTCTATGGAGGTCAGGCGCGAACGCAGACCCCACAATTTTATTATACCATCCCTATTTAAGTTAAAACATACTTATCAAAGTATTATTATGTAAATCTATATCAAAAACACTTGTAAACGTTTTTTTTTTAATTTTTAAATTTTTTATTTCCATACTTTGTGGACCAGGCGCGTACGCTGACCCCACAATTTTAATGAATCTTCATTATGCCAGATCAAACACACCCATTCCTGTGTCTCGATGCATCTTCTATCATTATATGTGATCAGTTTTCCATAATAGCCAACCATATAAGAGCCTATTCGTGATCAGGCACACACACAGAGACGTTCAGCTCTCTAAATATAGCTTAAATAGTATTAGTACTTTCCGTTATAGTTTATAATGAATTGCATCGATTCTTTATTTCGGAGTTTTTATTACCTTGGGTTTTTATTGCCAAAGTGACTATTATTATCGCCTCACAAGGAGCTTTCACACAGGTCATCAAAGATCTCTTCTTGAAAACAACCTGTGGTGTTCTATGGAAGCTGAGTGACAACAAGTCTTCCCAGATTTCCAGTACTCTCCACCTCTTTCGATAACATTTGCAAATAAATTTGCGTTATTGCGCAACAGCCGCTTACCATTAATTTCTCACTGGCAGCGGCCATTGGTCTCCGCTGGAATTTGAATTGCAATAAAGCTCCCCAAGATCCAAGTTCTCTTTGATCAGTGTAGGTCTGGTCAGCACTTTCTTCTCGGTCTTTCCATACTCCTTGACCCTTCTCGACTATTTGGCATCACTCCGTTGGGAGAGGCGGTGATATGCAGCTTCAATATGAATTATAGTTTTCCTTAATATTTCAGCTGTTTTCATTATTGTTATTTGTTGTATCTTTGCAGCCATTCCTCTGATTCCAATTTCTCTCATTCTTTTTAAAAAGGGTTTCGTAATCGTTCCTAGTGCTCCTACTGTGATAGGTATCATCTTTATTTTTTTCATCTTCCATACCCCTTTCAGCTCTCTGGCTAACTCTGTGCATTTACTCCGTTTCTTTGATATTCACTCTGTGGTCAACTGGAAGAACAAAGTCTTCGGTTTGACAGGATTTTCTTCCTTGTTAATTATTACGACATCCGCTATTTTTGCTTGAATGTGGTTATCCGTTTTTATCTCCATGTCCCATAGGATTTTGTGATTCTCGTTTACAAGTACTGCTGATAGCTTATACTTATACTATTTGTCTGTGCGTTCGAGATGCAGCTGTTTGCATACTTCCCAGTGCACTACCCTCCCACTTGATCGTACCTCTTCTTGTATTATTTTTTGGGATACTTTGCTGCATTCGCTTACTATATAGTTTCTCATTTCATTTTGTCCACAGAGTCTCCATTTGCTGTTTTCTTGAGTTTTGTCGATTTCTGCATTTATGTGGCTGGTTCTTATCAAGTTATCTTGTGCTGCAGTTATTAGGGATTCAGTTTCTCTGTTTACGTGTCATTTTCGTATCCATGTTCAGATGTTTTTTGTGCTATGCACACAATCTTTTATACAAACCACTCCTCTCCAGCCGTGTTTCCTTTTCACGTAGAATCGATCAACGCCGTCCTTTGGGTGTCGTGCATTGTGTATGGTCATGAGTTTCCTAGTCTTCTGATCGAGCTGTCTCAGTTCTTCTTTAGTGCACCCTATGAACGGTCCAGAGTATCTTATTAGCGATACTGCCCATGTATTTCTTCATTTTTATTAGTTTTCTGTTATATGATTTCGTTTCCAGAAGTTTTCTTGTTCTCCTGATGGAGGCAACTCGAGGATAAGGATTAATAGGTTTACATTAATCAATTTAATTATAGCGTAGTACATATAAGTAGTAGGGATTTTGTAAATTGGATTACTTAGGGAGACGGTTCATTAAGAAATTGTTTACATTAGACTTGAAGACAATCAAATTGTTGTCAGGTGGAAAGCAGTTAATCGGATTGAGTTCTACAGGCGTGCAGTTCTAAGAAAGACGCTTTATTCATGGAATCTACATTTAGGTTTAGGCACAGATAAAGAGTGGAAAATTATTGATAGTGGTATCATTATTATTAGCAATATTAATATAACTAGTAGTATTTTCATTATTTTTGTTGGTATTAGTAGTAATATTACCATTATCATTATAATTAGTAGTAGTATTACAATTATTGCTATTATTATTAGTATAATTATTTTTATTATATATATATATATATTTTTTTTCTTCATAAGTTTTGGTTTAGGTTTTGATTCAAGCTAATGCACCCAAGTCATATGGATTCATTTTTTTTATTTTTGAAATCACAACTTTATAAAAAAAACAGATAGAACATTATAATAATATATACGAAATCTGCAAGAATTAAAATATCATATCTAAGCATACTTTCGAACAGCTTAGATAAATACTTTTGCAGTTTTAACAAAAAAGCTACGATAATATCTCCATTTAACATCAATATATTATATATGAATGAGTCCCCTGTGGAATTTCAACAGTTCCCGCTAGTTATTACTGTTATTATCATTATTATTTCATGCATCTATATAAAAAATATATATTAAAAGATGTTCTGAAATAATTTCCATAAATAATCGAATAATCTTATCTAAATAAATTACCACAGGTCCCGCTAGTTGCTATTATTATTATTATTATTATTATTATTATTATTATTATTATTATTATTATTATTATTATTATTATTACTAGTATTATTGATATTATCATCATTCTTTTTCTTCTTTTTCTTCTTCTTTTTCTTCTTCTTATTATTATTATAATTATTACTACAACTATTATTATTTTTACTATAATTATAATTATTACTATTTACTTAGTAATAAGATGATCATCTTACCAAACCCGAAAAACTAATGGGGAATTAATTAAAATGGATGTAAAAGAATATGCAAATTAGCTAAATATTATGCAGAAGAATGCAATTCCACGAACCATATAGCACAAAGTTGTATGTTCTTTTTAAATAAATACGTAGAAAAGAGTTTTTAATATACACAATACACAACACACACACATACACACACACACACACACACACACACACACACACACACACACACATATATATATATATATATATATATATATATATATATATAAGAAAATAAATATCCCTTAATATTAACTTACTGTTACAATTTATTAAATATGAGATAGACCTGTTTAAATATAAATAGATATTCTTTTCAATGTTTTGACTCTCGAGTGTGTATCCGTTGACATCTTATATACTTTTATATAGTGTGATGTGGTTTTCTGTTGATTAACTGTGTCTGTGTCGGGTATATACTCAAGAGTCAAAATAATGATAAGTATATTCTGTTGTCATAGCCCCACTGATGACCTCAGAGGGAGATTAAATATATATATTGTTTTGATGTTTGTTTTTGATCATCTCTTTCACAATTCATTTATTTTTATTGGTATCATAAATATCCTGATAATTCTTTTATTGTGGTGAAGGCTTTGTGCAGCACCAACCACTCTTTTTGGTACAACTGTTAGTTTTTGTCAGTGCAATGTCTGCCAAAAGCCAGAGCAAAGAGTAGATCTAAGGTTTTACATCAGAGAATATATATATATATATATATATATATATATATATATATATATATATATATATATATTTTTTTTTTTTCGGAAATATATTTTATTTTCTTATAATATATACCAATCCTTCTTTAAGAAGCTGAATTTAATTACAGAGCAATATAATGAATAAATGAAAAAGTCTATATTCTAAAGTTTATGATGTTTACCATCTTATAATTTATTCCTTTAATTAAGTTGATATTTATTATATCAATCAGTGAATCTTTTTGCCATTACCCCACCAGAAGAAATAGCACAATCAATCCATCAAAAGGAGAGAAAGTGCGTTAGATGTGAGGAAAAATCCGAAAATTGGAAGAGAAGCTGTAAATACCTTATAATATGTTTACATTACGCCATTTTGAATTTAGAAATAAAGTCACTATCACCCATCTATTCGTACTAATAAATTCTATTAATTTAGGTATATTGTGTCAGAAATGTTATATTTATTAATTATTAAATTGATTATTTATAAATTAATATATTCATATTTACCCAAACAGCATCAATAATTATAATCTATTACCTATGTTTGAATATACGAAACTAAACAGAAAAAAAACGCAACCCTTTTTTCCAATTTCCGTTTTATTAAATTATTCATTAATCTGAATTTAAAACTACCATAACTAAGCTCTCTTCGCTGTTATAATCAAATTTATTACTACATAAATTATCATTCTTAGTATTACTTAATTCTAAACCTATAATGTTTATTAGTTCGCTATGTAATTCATTACCATTTTTTTTTACCTTAGGTGAAGAAATGTTCAAATTTAATTTAAGTTTTAGCATAACAGAGTTATCGCTCTTTGAACAAAAACCCCAGATACATCAGCTTGGGTTATTTACCAGACATTCTTTCATCATAAATAACCTCACCCTCTAATTTTCTAATAAGTAATATGGATACAGTTCTAATGTCTTACATTTAATATTATTAATTGATTAATTCAGTGTATATTATAAATTAATTAACTTATACGTTGAATATAAAATGTTAATGTTAAAACCATTTCAGTATAAAATATTATATATTTATGAACGGTTCGCATTGTTATGATGACTGTCTTCATGCAATTATCGCATCACAGTAAAAAATACCAGGTGCTCCGCATTGTTCTGCATTGTTCCCAGTTCCCCTGGACTTTTCCTTGCCACTGGAATCAGGGGAGAAGTCGACTCAAGAGATGTACTGTATGTTCTCTCTGCTTAACCTCACATTGTTCCCAATTCTTCTGGACTTCTCCATGCCATATCAATTGAAATTTGGCAGGGTTCACCCAGGATAGGTACTCTATATGCTCTCTGCTTAATCCCATCGTTACCAGTCCTTCTTGGTCGACTCAAGAGATATGGAGAGATATGGTTGAGCTTTGCGTAATCCTTGCATCACAATTACACACGCAAGCAATCTTACTCAAGGGGTATTAATTGCTGTTCAGTACAGAACGGAGTTCATAAGTATATATACATATACATTTCGTTGTATGGATTAAAATCCTAAACTAATTAACCGATCATTATAAAATTAAAACACAACTGCTAGGCGTAAAGGTTTCGTTTAATTTGATATAAACGGGATTGAAAGTCATTCGTAAAAATTCAGATAACTCAGATTTCTAACAATAACTATTAGACATCAATTAATAAATATTCGTCACACTTCAGTTCATTTATAGTATTTTAATGGAGATTTATGGGGCCATTATATGGACAGAATTTCACATTGAAAAATTCAATTTTGTTCGAATTTGCATACCCGTTAGGCACCAATTACACCAGACCCTCCGAATTTCCATTTCTAATTAAAATGTTTTAAGCTTTAGTCGTATATTTTCTTGAATATAAATCATGTGATAGACTTACATTAGCATTGCCTTAAGGATTCTAGACGCAAGATTTAGCATCATTGTATATTAATTAGACTTTTTGTCCGTTAAATTTTATTACCCGTTTACTTAGAATGAATACTTTATGCCAAATTTTTGGATGAATATGATTAAATTTATCCTTACTTTTGCATTAAATACTAATCTTATTAATCTCTAATTATACATCGAACAGAAACTATAATACTTAATTCGCTGCACCTTAATATGACAAAAGTCAATCCTTAATTTCGTCTAGGTCGATTAAGTAATTTCTGAGAAAACTTCTAGAGTAAATGTGGTATTGTGTTGACTAATCTCTATTAATTAAATATTAATTCTTATCTGGCCATTGAATGAATACCATAATTGTGTATGGTCATGAGTTTCCTAGTCTTCTGATCGAGCTGCCTCAGTTCTTCTTTAGTCCACCCTATATATTGACTAATCTCTATTAATTAAATATTAATTCTTATCTGGCTATTGAATGAATACCATAATACCTTTCTGTTGCACATTATCATAAAAAAGGTCCATACAAAAGTTTAGCCAGATCGGCTCAGTAGTTTTCTGAGAAAAAGTGGAACGGATAAACAAAGCGAACAATAATATAGATTTTAATCTCCTTATATGGACATAAAAATGGTGTATAACTGCTTTCGTCAAGGAATTGATTTTACTCGTCCTGGGACGGGTAATGTTTTAGTTTATTATAGTTTAAAGTAAAACCATTTGTCCATCTGAATTATTAGGCATAATGAAAACATTGAGGACACCCGACCTAGACAGGTACTTCAACTATTGATATTTATTCTGACGATGAAACGTATCTTCATCAGCTGTAAAAGTTTAATTCATAAGAATCATTATTTTTTTAAAATTTTATTATTGTGTTTTTGTTTTTGTTTTCAAAATTTCACTTTAAAATTTCTCTGATGGAATTATTCTCGAGAAAATAAATTTACCCGTGTTTTTTATTTTTACTTTTTTTTCTGTAAATGTTCATTCTTCAATTAAATCACTTTATTCTTGATTAATTAAAACTCGCTAGAAGAAGAAAAAGAATTACAAGAATTGCAAATAAAAGCGAAAAAAAAAAGGTGTGGAAATTTTGGTTCAAATTAAAGAGAAATTTATGGGATACGGTAAAGGTTTTCTCAAAGACTGACATTTCGCTAATCTTTTGAAAGTGGGAAAATTTTACAGCGCCAGAAATAAATCAATGTTTAGAATGGCAAATTCCAATTAAAAGGCAAATATTAAAATAAAAGAGTTTCATGATTTTGAAAGTTTTTGGAGAAAATTTTACTAAGAATTTTCTGCGACTGGAGAGAGTGAGAAATCACCGATAAATAAAATCCTTTCAAAACTTGTGTTTAACATTTCAAATCGAACTCAGCCTAAATAATAACCTAAAGCCACAAGAATTCAATAAAATATAAAAAAATGCAATTAAATAATTTACGCGAAAGTCGTTTGCTACGAGTTGTTTTAATGTTACGAATATAATTATTTGCAACATGTAATTGCATAAAAGTTCGATTTTTATTTTACGCATTAAATTATTTATATAAATATTTACTTTGTTTTGTTGTCGTTTCATTTATATATGTATTTCATATTCGATCCTTCATTATCACCCTCCACCCATTAAATAAAAACATGGGATGGCTTGATCGTCGGAGATGCAATGCAAACGAAGTATTAAAAACAAAAAAACCTTATCAGATGTTGTTTTGTGCTGAACGTGAAACTCAAAATAAAAGCACTTTGTTCACTTTTGGGATAGGATCAAAGTGTACTATCTGTTTCGCCCAAACATTTTCACAGAATAGAAATATTCACAAACCACTAAAATATTTGTAGAAATTAACATTATTCAAAGTATTTGTACAAATTTGAAGGTGATAACAATGGGGTCTGCGTTCGCACCGGAACTCCGTAGAATGAAAGTAAGGAATAGACAATAGATGAAAAATACAACAGTGGAATTTTCACGGGTCCCTCTAGTTTATAAAATAATATTTCATGTCCCTACGTAAAGTATCACTCCCGCACATAAGAAAATGAGATCTTCTGATTATGTTTAATAATTAATCTGATGTTGTAAAGATTAAAAAAGAATAAGCTTTGACCTATTCTACATTGAATTGTTACAAAAATTATATTATGCTAAGGTGTCGTCAAAAAATACAATCCACACTTATATAAAAGGGACTTTATTCCCTATGCACTCGAAAACGGCCGCGCCGATTTTTATGAAATTTCTCACGAAGGTCCCTTATGTGTCTGACAGTGTTCTTAGATAACTTTAGTATCGAAATGTCTTCGATTAGTATCGATAATCGATAATCGATATAATTCGATGAAAGAAGGAGAAGCCGATCTTGAGCAAAGTTAACACCTTATACAGACTAATGTCACATAGTGCATTTGAGAAACAAAAATAAATAAAGAAAAAGTTAAAAATCATTGATAATTTATAGTAGATGACTTAAAGTTGCAGTATCTACATAAAACACGCAAATTTTTTTTTCATCTCTGAAGTTGTTCATGTCAAGACATTGAAACTAAAATGGTGGTCGAATTGATGGCTTAAGTTTTATTAATTTCGTGTTGAAAAGATAGTAAATCTTACTAAATCGTCTATTAAATTCTAACGAGAAAAAGTCCTGCTTCCCAGGTGACTACAATCTGATTGCCTTCCAAGTCCAATGTAAACAAGTTCTTGAAGAACCATCCACCTATGTAATCCAACTTAAAAAAGCATCACTACCTATGTTAAAAACGCTATAATCACATTTACTATTGTATACCATTAACCCTTATCCTCGATTGGCCACCGGGCCTTGATAAGTGGTGATTCCTGTGTAAAAAAAAAAAAAAAAAATGTCCGGCGTTGCCTGATCGTACACTACGCTTAAACATATTTTAATTTATGTTGATTGCGTATGTATTATTATAGAATATATCTTTCATTGACTATTATATATTACGAGGAATAATTTGACCGATCGACTAATTTGAAAAAAAAAAAAAAAATAATGATAATGTCGTTCATAAAATTCCGTCTGTGTTTGTTTACACTATCCCATCAGCTGATATTTGGGCTTGAAGATCTTAAAAATAGTTCTTCTTTTATAAATAAAAAAGACGTTTTACAGGGTAATATTTTACCTTACACCGGCCAAGGTTACACCAGTGTAACGTAAAATATTCCCCTGTAAAAAATCTTTTTTTTATCTATAAGAGAAGAAAGACTATTTTAAGGACCGGATTTTTTCGATTTTCGATGCTTATCGGATGAATTTCTGTAAAAAAACGTGTATAAGAACATTGCAAAAATTATAGATTATCTTTGTGTGAAATTTGAAAAAAATGAGCTCAGCCGTTTCGGAATATATGAGGAAGGAACTTTCACATACACATAAAGTGATTTTTATATAATAGTAGATAAAGATAGTTTGGTTTTAATACTTTTCCAATTTTCTTATAAGTCTGGCAAGAACTGGCTTATGTAACTGCGATATTCACTTTCAACAAACGCCCTTTCAGATCCGTCTAGATCCATCGTCAGGGATAATTATCAGAACATATGTTAGAATATTTATAGAAGTCTTTTTAGTACCATGTGATTAACTATATTTATTATTGTATGTCATTTCAAATGCATTTGAAAATATATATTATCGCTGTTATTAGACATTTGATTTGTTAGTATTTGGTTTCTTGGTTGTTATTTGGTTGTTGTTGTTGTTGTTTGGTTTCTTAGATTTAGGTAGTAATGCTTCTAGTATATGAAATTTGTGATTGTATGTTGCATGTTGTATGTTAAACAATGGCTGTGTTGTTTGCTGAAGTTTTCGAAATTGGGAGCGGAGACAAGAATGTTGGTTAATAAAATGTTTAGTGGTGTCGCTGTTGTCAAATACTAAAAAACATGTTGTGTTTATTCTCCCTAACAATCGATCTGTTAGAAAAGGTATGGGCCTAAAATTTTTCTCCTCCAGCTACGTGTAAAGTATACAGCTTATGTTCAATTAATGATAAACACTCAATATACGGAAGAGACAAATGTAATGGTCTTATACATAAAAAATAACACTTTCCTGTGCAACTTTACTACTGTTGTTTTCTCTGAAATGCATTTTTCTGAATACGTGTGTCTTCAGAAAACTGCATTCAAGAGAAAATACATTATTACGTACTTACTATGAATTCCAAAATAAAAAAAAATATGGTCCAGTAGAAAACTAATTATTAGTAAAAACAGAAATTTTCAAAGTTGCTGTTATTCACTCTAAATTAAACCTTTAGAACATCAAAATCAGGGGGAGATAACTGCATTCTGTTGTATATTGATTTATATTTGAAGAGATGATATATTAAAACGTGTCATGTGTTATCTAGTGGATGTAAGATATTGTTCTTTTAACAGACAGATAATAAACGTATAAACCGTATGTATGTTGTTTAGCCAGGAGGACATGATATCGACGTGTAAAGTGAGTCATGTTGTATCACAGATACAAACTCACACAGACTCACACGGGATATTTTACAGTTCATATGTAAGAAGAATAATATATGCTTCATACCTTTTTTTCTTGAAGAGTTCTTCTGTATCTTCCCGCTACTCCGTGACGAACCATGAAACGATCAGCACCATCCAATTGAGACATCTGTTCTTATTTGTGAAACCATAAAACAACTCTATATTTTTATAATATAAATTTATTACAGTTGTCTTAAATAGTTTTCACAGGATCTGCAGTTCGTCTACATGTTCTATTCTTACAGATCGCTCCCTAGCTTTCTGTTCACTCCTGTCTAGACGTCTGTCTACTCTTGACCCCGCTTGCCACAGTTAACAGATACTACGCTATGATCACAGCATAAAGGGTCATAACATTACAATCCTGCTGTTTAAGTTGCTTTGCACAGAATCCGATGACATTATCTTTCAGGTTGGCCATCTTGCTTTTTATCGATATACTGCACGATTTATTCCAAAAAACAGCTCGGGCACATCTACTGGATAATTTTTCGTAATTTTCGGAATTTATACCAATTTTGATATTACACGTAAGCACGTAATAATGTTTTCCCCTGAAATACCTTTGTTCGAAAATAGACAATCGGGTCGGACGACACACTATAGTAAAGTTGCACTCATTTCTCATATGAGCCATACAAATAAAATGCGAATAAAAAAACAGCGTAAACCTGACCTACTTTCAGAATAGACATGGAACCACAAAATTCCATATGGTTCATACTTTCGCTTTGTCTTTTGCTACAAATAAACGAAACACAAGAAATTAAAAAAAGTGAAAAAAAAAGAACTTCAAATTGTCTTACTCTATTAATATAATTTATTATCTACCCCTCCCTCTCTCTTTCTTTCTCTCTCTCTCTCTCTCTCTCTCTCTCTCTATATATATATATATATATATATAATTTCATTTTTCTCGATTAGTTTTACCTCTGAAAAGCCAAAAAAAATAAAAATATAAAAAGTAAACGTACTATATTTATGTTTGATATCAATTTCGTTACAAAACAAGCGCCCATCACTCCTTCTTCTGTAAAACAATTAAAAATACACAAAAAGGATTTTTAAAAAGTTTTTTAAAATCTTTTTTTTATGTTTGTTCTGCGAAACAAACTATCAGCAATTTTCCTGTTTAATTCCAAAGTCTCCATTAGTATCAGGAATCCAACAGAATCCATTGTCAATCATTCCTGGCATACTTTTCTACCGTTTTTTTTTCTGGGGAGGGGGGGGTTAGGGTCGGTTCGTTCGGAAGTTACGCTCATCATTTCGTGATTTTTTTTTTGGTGTTTTGTACCTCGACGATGGAAGAGCCATTTCGCACCAGTCAGTTTGCTAGACGAAGCGGAAGTCAACCCGCCTGCTTCTACTTTTACTTTCTAAATTCCCTGCTCCATTCTGGAACCCCGCTGCTTTCGGGTTTGAAGAATTTGTCTGCCAGAGAGCGGTGCTGAACTTGTTGAATGTAATCGACTTGGAGAAGTCAGGTATGCAATTGGCTCGGCACCAATCTAATGGCACCAATTTCAAAAGAGGAAACGGCTTTCCTGCCTCTCCCCCACACATCCCCAACTCTCAACTCCCAGCAAATGCATTTATGCAATCGCCAAGGAATTCGGGTTTTTCTTTTTTTCTTTTTTATTTATTTGCTTCCTGTGTTTTATGTTGTTTATTTGTTACCCTCCGTTCTCCAGAGAAGCATTCTCAGCTTAATGGATGCTTTCGTAGATTACGATATCGATGCTTCCCTAGAAGGGTACAAAACCGTTTCGCCTTTCTACTCCCTCTTTCTCACGGAATCTATCTATGCTCTATTGTTACTTTCATGGCAGGTGCTCGACTGAGCTTCAATCTACGGTCCCCTAATCTGTGAATCTTTCGCAACAAATACCTTTCTAGCTACAACAATCATAAACAACTTTGTTCACTTTCTATCCGTGTCTAAAACTAAACGAAAATGCAACGAGTAGAGTCCCCCCTTAAAACTGTCATTCTGTGGAAAACAATAATGTGGCACTACTTTCCAGCTGACTATGACATGATTGTTTTTAAGTTTAATATAAATTAGTTCTTGTTGAGACGTCCTCTTATATATAAGTTACCCCTTTACTTATCATCACGGCGTTGTCTCACCGTCTACCTGACACTCATTACCACTTTGCGCCTTGAAAAGTAGTGACCTAATATTCTCGAGTTGCCTTTGGGCCTTGATAAGTGGTGACCTAATATCCTCGAGTTGCTTTTGGATATTGATAAGCGGTGATCTTCAAGTAAAAACAAAGATTGCTTTCGAATCTATGTTTCTAACGTTTTTAGATGAGCATTGGTATTTTGAATTATTTTGGTCTTCTCGTCTTAGATGTTGTTATCGGAATGTAACACTGTGAAGCATCTGATGTTTAATATTAGGGAAATGCGGCACCTGGCTGGTGTGTTTTAGAATTACTAATACTTAATTCATGAAATAAATAAGAGAGCTTTAAATTACATTTTTTGGGAAAGTAAGAGATAAACAGAAAAAAAAGGTCAAAGTTTTCAACAGAAACTCATCGCTAAAAATAGGATGGAGAAAAACAATAAAGTAAAGTTGAACGGGTGTACATTTGATATATAGGAATATGGTATCGAATGTCGGGCGACATCGATAATTGACCGGTTCAAACAATTGATACGTATGAATGGAAGATCAATTTCTAACCGGCGCTGGCAAATTGGTATATAAACACGGCAAGTGGCGAAGTCTTGGGAATCTTGCCTTTTCTTTTGCTGAGGTTGAAACGTCGAGCTGACAGACCGCCGATCGATTGATGACTGATGTCACGTAAAGCAGTAGAGAAGGCTTTTGGACGAGAGGCCAAACGCGTTGAATCTCGTATCGACAGAAATGAGCCGCCGCCAACTCCTACCACGACAATGATAACGAACTTAGAAAAACAGACGTTCGCAGTGTTCCAACACTCAACTGTTATACATTTATGTAACAAGTAATTAGTGTTTTATTTTGCTTTTGTAATACATTTAGACTTTTTACTTATAACGTATAAAGTCGTCTGTCTTTTTTTCTTCTTATGACGTCACCAGTCTGATTGGAGTGACTTGCTAGAGAATACCTTACTTCCTTTTCAGCGCGTGTCAACTTGGATTGAATACAACGTGGGCAAGAAGGCACCCGCTGGAGTCAGCCATACGACAAGAAGGAGCCGTGATCCGGAAGGGCTAATCCCCTTACCAGCAGGGACGACCGGACAAGAAGAAACGTCATAAGTGATCTAACCTCCGACTGTCATCATTTGCACGTTGAACCTTTCTGTGAACTCGGTAATCTGCATGGAATTTCGAACAGAACCTTTTTTTAATAGACGGTGGCTAATTTGCTTTGCTCCCGATTGTCATGGCCGAGTAGAAATCTTAAGTAATACATAATTGTATTCTAGGTGTCGCCAGTGCTGAGGATTGAACCTGCAACGTCGGGAAGACCGTCACTTTGAACTGATTATTACTTAGCCCTTATATTCATTCTGTACCAAGTATTTGAGAAATTTCGTATAGATTCCCGAGTTCTAATAAATAGTTCTGATTTCGACAAAAAGCACTTCGCGAGGGGCGGACGTTACATCGACTGAAACGTTGTTTGAATAACACACTTGATAGGCATATTAGTCCAAAGAATCCAAATAATACGATTAATAATGATAATAATCTCTAAATGACACAAAAAGCGATATCATCGGTTCACCACCATCACTTTTGCCGGTAGGGCGTTTCAGATGACCTGTTACCCAGTCTTCTCCATCCTTCCCTGTCCTCCTCGGGTTTAACAGCCTCGCTCAGCTTCAATACTGTCTGTGATGTTGTCTTCCCATGTCTTCTGTCTTCTTCTCTTTCTTCCCCTGACTGTTCCTTGGAGCACTGTCTTGGCAAACCCCTCTCTTCTTGTTATGTGGCCGATTAATTTTAGTTTAATTGTGGTGTGAAATCTTCATAAGAACCAATGGCTTGCCTTATTCTGTTTTTGACTTCCTCATTGGTTATGTGGTCTTTGTAAGAGATGCCAAGCAGTCTTCTGAAGCATCTAATTTCTCAAGCCTGAATCCTCTTAAGGCGTATGAAGGTAGTACCTTTGCTACTCGGCAGCTGCATCCACATAGTTAGGAGGACGAGCATCACTGGTCTTTATCCAATTCCTGAACCTCTCACGTGCTGCCTCCAAGCGTCACACCCCGGTTGACCACTTCAGCTGGCTGGTTAAACCACGTGAGGGTGTGGTGTTGACACCGGACCACTGAGCAAAGGATCTTCTAGAAGCAGATTACCGACCAGGGATTAAGCTTTAACGGTTAAGTGCCGTGGCCAGGACGAGCCTCCGAGTTGGAGGAAGCCGACCGTGGTCACGTTGGAAAGGGATAGGCTCCGCTAGGCGTCATTGCCTAACATTCGATACGTGATGAATCATCGGTTAATGCAACAACAAAATGTTCATGAAGTATCGAAGAGGACGAAATATCGACGAGTAAACACCGCTCATGCTTCTTGTGTATTAAGATCCAAGATACGAACAGTAGAAAAATAATCCAATAAATATAAACTTTCGGATCTAGTATGATAAATTATGCATTAATACCGTTAGGAAAGGTACAAACTCAATTCCCCTATCTATGAGTAAAATAACACAATGTATTTAATTTATTATATATACCGTATTATATGAATCGTTTTGAAGTACGTTTTCTCACTGATGACACACCTATGTGGCAAGTGCTACATATGTGGCGTGATACACGTTTATACACGTAGACGCAACACATTGTGTTACATGAGAAGAGCTGTCCCCTTCTCATGTAGGTTAGAAGGCAGACTAGATAAGTGAAAATGATATTAAGAAAAGACTAGAATCGAACCCTTTAGGCAAGTTGAAACGCAAGGAATGCAGTCGATTGTTAATTCTTTTAGAAATAACTGAATATTATTTATGTCAGATATAAAGCGATTGTACATTCTTTTAAAAATAACTGGATATTAAATATGCCAGTTAAAAGAATGGACAATGCGAGTTTATAAATTAAAAATAAGTTAATGATACAATTTAATTTACGGATTGTGTGTAAATACATGTGCAAGGGCACAGGTGAATTGGAACGTGATAAAGTCATGTTGGTTGATAGTAGGTCTCTGACGTCATAAACAAAGGAGTTTCTCAATATATTGTGACGAGGGTTCGAAGTTAGAGAGATAGGAATCAGATAATCACAGTCACAGTCACAGGCGAGAGTCGGATAGCAACTCAGTGGAGCTGATCCCCTTAGAGGCGAAGTAGGGGAGAGGAGACCATGTAGTCAAAAGGCTTGAATTCCTGACATCTTCAATCGGCTGGTTGAGGAATAAAGAATTCATCTAATATTTTGTAACTGTTTGTCTTCGTGTCGTCATTACAACCGAAAGGTAAATGTGTTTTAATTATCATCATCTTAAATGGACTTTGTATAACTCTCCCATCAAGTAATGTGTCCCCTTCTCTGTGTAAATAAGAACTGTGTAAAAGTCCTGAAGAATCGTCACAGTCGTCGTCGTCGTCGTCGTCGTCGTCATCGTCGTCGTCGTTGTCGTCGTGTAATCTATATAAATGTCATTATCATCTTTGGTTGGAGTCCCCGTTATACACGTCTCCTATATGAAGCCCGCTACAGAACAGAGAGAAAGAATAGGAAAGAATTTCAACTCCTGTTTTAAGTTTTAAGAAAATACCTGATTCTCTCGTTACACGTGACTTGTCGTTGCAACTGTGAAGTCACCCAGGTCCCTAACGTGATCGTCTTCTCTAACGTGGTCCTTCTCTCTGACCTCTGTCCGCTTGATTATCATCGTCGGTCTGTGCACACGTTCCTTTTTTATAGCCTTTTCCTTTTTCTATTACAGTGACGTCATTTTGCACACGGCTCGGTATTTGCATACAACCGCCATACTATGTTATACTTCCTATTCTTTTTTTTACTAATGGTCACTGTTTACGAAGGCCAGTCATTACTCGAGGATAGGGATTAAGAATATTGTTAGTTGGACGATGGAAACACTGTGAGATGATAAGAAACAATGCATTGTATGGGCAGAATTTGATTATCTAAGATGGCGGCGCAACAGGTATTTGTTAGCATTGAACTTTAAAAAACAATTTGTACTGAGCTGGGAAACAGCTTCATGGTATTTTGTTTCACAGATGGCATGGTTTCGTAAATAAACTTTGTTCATGGAAGTTCCATTGTGTTTTCGGTACATGGGCAGAGAAAGGAAAGTTCTTTGATGCGGTTGTAACTAGACGAGTCCTTGCTGTGAATGCTTTAAATGGGTAGCTTACAAAATACCAGTAGCACTTAACACATGAATAAGTATTATGGGCATTTGTTTTTGTTTTCATTCTTGAAAACTTCCACTCAGTTACTTACGCGTAACATTTTCGTAAAAGCAAAACACAAAAAGAAAAACCACAAAAGAAAACATTATCTACCTGGTGCATTACACATACAACTCTCATATTTGACTTATTGAGTTATCTTCCGTTGTTTTCTTAAGATTGTTTTTAAAATGGCGGGCAAGAGGCCGCTCTTCTGTTAGTCATAAAATTTGATTTTTTTTTTATTTAAACAGAGAAAGCTACAATTTGGCAAGCCTTTTCTATTTAATTTGCTACTAGCCGAATCCAGCAAGGGGCTATAACAAACAAAATAAAAAAGATTAAAAAGTGTGAATACCACCTTTATATCAAAACTTCTCCCTTTTTGCCTTCATCAATCTATCTTTCTCTTTTTCATTTTCTACATAATTTTTTCACCAAGCCCATTCCTCTCTCTTGTTTTAATGCATTATTATTATTATTATTATTATTATTATTATTAGTAGTAGTAGTAGTAATAATAATAATAATAATAATAATAATAATAATAATAATAATAATAATAATAATGATAATAATAATAACCTCTCTTTTATATAATGTATAATGATTAGAAATTGATGAAAAACGATCTTCTCTCACGAAACCTGGTTCACTTGATCTGTAAAGAATTAATTTATTTCTAAATTTCAAACATTATTCATACCGGGCACACTGTATACCAACATTTCGGGTGTTTGTTTTGTAAATTTTGGCTTTTAGAGAAAATGCAAATATACTACAATATAAACATACAGATAACTTCTTTTAGATTATCACGTTGGATTCATTTGCTTGGACGCATTTGTTTGTTTGTACTCATAGAATATTTTGAATTTCATTTTCCAAAATTATTTCTGGTTTGTTCTTGCATAGTTCCAAATGAATTTCCTTTCACACGTAGTGGTGTCTGTTTTTCTATTTTTCTGCAATCACTTCTGTAGTTTACTGTTTAATCTTTTTTTATATTTACTGCGTTCCGGAGTTCTGTTTATTTTACCTTTGATATAGTTCTGATTGCGTCATTCTGTGCGGATGTCGTGAAACTACTTGGTGTAAAGAGATAACAAGTACAAAAACAGGAGATGTGTATTGTCTTAGTCTTGTAAAGACCAAGGCTACAAGGAAAATAACCAGCAGAAGGGAATTTCCACATCTCCCCAATGCTCGATGAAAAGCTACCGAAATCGGAAACTATTACGATGAGGTATCAAAACAATGAATTGCGATCACTAAATCAACGAATCAAACCATCATGAGTAACAGATGTCATGAGAGTATTTTTTGGAAAAAATTGAGACTAGTAACTTCACATCCCCTCTTCTTCATCTTATCCACTTCTTCTTCTTAATGATAATAAACAATATTATTATTGTTATCATGATCATGATCAATGAATTATTACTGCTATTAAGCAGTAATAATTCATTGATCATGATTACTGATTACAATATCAATAACAATAATAATAATGTGAAGAAAAATAATTAAAGCTTAAGACTAAAACAAAAAGTAATATTAACTAGTGTTGCCTCGAATAATTTTCCTATGTGGAACTGAGAACTTAAGAGGCTTATGATAAGTTGTAGGACTAGGCCAGATGTTATGCTAACTAGTTTAGTCACATAATTTCGGAGAGGACATTAAAAACCTTTTGGGTAAGTCGGTGTGGAAATCTGTCGAACACAAAGAGAGAAATATTATCATGACTGATATGATAAGTAGAGAAATTTTGAGGGAAAAATCCTCGAATACGGAAACCAACCCATACATATTATAAACACTAACCAGTCACATAACACAAAAATATCGAAAACACACAAACACATGAATCTAGGGAACTAAAAATGCAAGAAATTTTACACCACTGAAAAAACAAAACAAAATAAAAGCAAAAAACAAACAAACAAACAAACAAAAAACAAAAACAAAACAAAACTATAATGTGATGGCACTAACCTCGGCTTATACTGCAAGAAAGTTTGCATAAATAAACAAAAAAAACAACAACAAAAACAAAACAACTATAATGTGATGGCATTAACCTCGGTTTGTACTATACAAAATAGCCGTAAAAAAAAAGAATCATAGAAAGATCGAGAAGGGAGAGCATTAGGTAGATATCCGCTTGGATAGTTCGGATAGAACTGCAGCCTTACAGAGGCTTATTATAACCCAATTTCTACAATCGTTTCTAGCGGAAATTTAATGGTAAGCTGTAGTTGCGATAACACAAGGTTGTTTACAAAGGTTATAGAAACATGGAAAATACTAGTAACCCAGGAAAGCTTGTTGTCACTCAGACTCCATGAAATATCTTCGATTATTATTAGTGAGCAATCACTAATTATTACCTATTTGGGGAATTCCTAGTAGGTAATTAGCTGTTGTTATTGTTATTAATGATAATGATGATGATAATGATGGTGATGATGACGTAGATGATGGAGATGAAGAAGATGATGATGACGACGACGACCAGGAACGCAATAACGATGATGATGATGAAGATGATGATGACGACGACGACGACGACGACGACGACGACGATGATGATGATGATGATGATACCGTCACCGCCGCCGACGATGATGATGTACAACACAATTATTCAGGTACATATAAGTAGATATTTGTTTTTCATCATAAAAACGACGACGACGATGATGATGATGATGATGATGATTTTTGAAGATGATAATGATGAATAGGATGAAAATGATGACAACAACAATTAAGATGGCGACGACGACAATGATGATGATGACAATGGTGATGATGATCATGTACAACACAGCTACTTCAGGTACATATAATTAGAAATTTGTTTTTCTTCGTAAAAAAGAAAAAAAAAACGCATAGATTATTCAAAGAAGGTTTGGTCGAGGAATTTTTGTTACTTTGTTCTTTTAATCTTACGATACGCCAAAGTTTCTTTTTATTTCGGAGGTGAACACGCATTTATTTATTATTCATAGCTTTTTTTATATATATTCTTTTTATTCTAAATACATAATTTAACCTGACAGAGCCGGCCGCCATGATGGATGTAATAAAACCCGTTAAATGGGTAATTGATTCTGGTATGTTCTATCCATTGTTATTTTTTTGTGTTTAATTATTGTTGTTTTTATTATCTGACGACGAGTTCCGATGCTGATTAGATTTCGCTTTGACTAGGCAAAACGCAATCAATGTGATACGACGTTTGAACTGCTTAATTTCATTCATCTTCTTTGAAAAAAAAAAGGATATCTATCTACAAAAGAAATATAGAAGAAAGACTTTTAATAAAGAAACTAATGAAGGATTCGATACGTGAACATAGAAGTTGTATGTGAAGTAAAAAATGTCAGTATTAGTAGTAGTATTAGTTTTCGTAGTTGTAGTAGTATCAGAGAAAGCAAAAACAGGAGGGGGGACTTAAAACCTTAATCTTCGGAAGTTTAGATTTTCTTTTCAGGACTGTTTTGCGAGTTTTGTCTTTTACTGCTAATTAGAGGTGCGCGAGTTTGTGAGTGTGGGAGTGTGGGTGTGAGGGCGTGAGTGTGGGTGGACGGAGGCGAAGGTGCATACCGGGAAGAAAACACGCGGTGATCTTTTTGGTTCTTTGTCGATGTATTATCTTGCCGTCGGATTTATTAATGATGAATGCGCGAAGTAATTCGAGTTTGATATCAAATATCGTACAGACACAGAGCACAGCAAGCCGACATACTGACACATGCACGGACACGCGCGAAACATGGTAGCTGCGATACACGCTAGAAATAATTACTAGAAAAATCAAACTTGCGACCCATAACATGTATACTCATTTTTATACACGAGAATTTTCCAGAAATTGTAATTACAATGCATTGAAGAGACTTGTGTAAATATCCCCATCGTATACTTTATTTATTGTACATTTTTGTGTTAAAAATATTTTCATTTAATGGACGTACGGCATTGAACACAGATGCCGCGATATTTTTGTACTACATTTGTTCAAACTCAAACGAATCTGATTAATATAGTTTCAGAATATATCTAGAGAGAGATAAAGTGTCACATATTTAGGACCTAATGCTAGTAAGTAGTGATTATGTAAGCTAGTGTGAATTTGGATAAGAGTCACATTCGTACATGTCAGGATAACCTAACTGCAAACAAAATTGGACCCATGTAATGTTATCTAACAATCGCAGAGTAGACAAAGAATAGAAAAGAACTTCTTTTTTTTTCATACAACGATATTTATTTCCTCACTCTCCCGCCATTCTACAGTGCAATATAAACTACAATATATTATGGACATAGTCACTGTAGAGAGGAATGTGAAGCTCTCTCTTGGTGCACCGCAGTGTGTCCCCAACTAGAGCAATCGATCCATTTATTTATTGCGGACTCAACTACTGTGCACTCTTTAACCCTTATCCTTGAGTGGCCTCTGGGCCTTGATAATGTGGTGACGCCTTTGTAAAAAAAAAAAAAAAAAAAAAAAAAGTCCGCAATAAATAAATAAATAAATAAATAAATAAATAAAACTAATCTAAATAAACATTCCAATTAATTAGAGCAATCGATTTGATTGAAAAACAAAATGGGCGATTCCACTTATTCAATGATAATAAAATATAGGAGGGTGAAACATTCTTTAGTCCTCATTCAATCCCGGATACTGTCGGGTCTCCCTGCTAGTGTTGAAATAATCTAAGCTAAATATTGCCGACGCCTCTGTCTGTTGGGTGGCTCATTTCTTAAGTTAAAGAATTAAGTTTAATTAAAAATGAAATTTTGTAGTTTTTTTCTCTCATAATCCCACTATTCCCAATAAAACATCGAAAAAAAAAAAAAAACTCAGCAAATTCTTCGTCCTGTTTCTCCTGTACGAGAAATATTTTCATCTAGTTTTGCAAGCGAAACAATTGTCAACCACCTGACGACACGGTCACACATGGACGCGACTAAGAGTAATAGCAACGATGCAAAGAATAAAAGACGAGCACGTATAAACATGTGTGTGTGTATATATATATATATATATATATATATATATATATATATATATATATATATACTAGCAGGGTGACCTGATGTTACAGGGGATTGAATGATGATCAACGAATGTTTCACACACCCGCATCTTTATTGTCAATCGATGAAATAGCCCATTTTTTCAATCAAATCGGTTGATTACCCGTTGCAATTAGGGACCCACTGCGATGCACCCGAAGAAAGCTTCACAATCCCCTTGCAGTTACTTAGTCCACAATGCATTATAATCTACATTGTACTGTAGAGAACCTACTGTTGATTTTATAAAATTATTTTTTATATAATAGCTTGCATTAAATTTTAAAATGCAAAAGTCAAGAATTATGCTTCAGTTGTGCTCTAAGCAGAAACATTCATTCTGAACGCGCCCTTGTCATATAAAAAAAACCTACTGTTGATTTTATGGCGATAATGGCTTGAATTTAAGTTTAAAATGAAAAAAGTCGAGTATCATTTTGAAATTCTGCTTTAAAACGAAACATTTATTTCAAACGCGCCATATCAAAGAACCTACTGTTGATTTTATATGTTGCGCCTTTCGGCTTGTGTGGTAATAAAACTTTTCAAATGTATTTGCGACGCTATGGTGTTGTAAGATGTTAACTTTGGTCAAAATCTCCTGTTCTTTCTTTCATCGGATTATTTCGATTACAATTATTGATACTTATCGAAGAGTATTCGGCACAAATCTATCTAAGAACACTGCCAGGCAAATAAAGTAGATTCATGTGAAATTTCATTAAAATCGGCTCAGACATTTTGGAGTCCATGAAGAACGAACTTACATACACACAGATACGCAAAGTTCTTTTTATATAATAGTAGATAGATAATATAGAACAAGAAGTCGAAGTGCACATTGTTGCGTAGACTGTCAAGTTTCAATCCTGGCTTGAGGAATTTGCAATAAATTTGAAGCGCAATTAAATCGACTCAACTATTAAGTTTCATGATTATCAGTTTTTATAATCGAGCATTCATATGAAGTTTTCACAAACTATATATTCCAGGACAATCGGAAAGTAATAAAAAACACACACACCGAGAGAGTGGAGTCAGGCTCAACTGCATGGTATCGTAAATAACAAATAAAAATCTGTTCAGTTATGCATTAACAAGTGTTTTTACCGTCTGATGAAATGCCATTCTGGAATATTTTTGAATGACATAAAGTTTGAAATTGTCTGAAACAATTGCAATGTTAAAAAAATACACAATATGGTGCTATAATTTTTGTTGTTGTTTTGATTTTGTGAAAGTTATATATATATATATATATATATATATATATATAAATATATATAAATATATATATATAAATATATAAATATGTATATAAATATATGCATGCATATATGTATATATATAAATATATATACATATAAATTTCTATACATATAGACATATATATAACTATATATATAAATATATATATAAATATATATATAAATTTATATATATATATTAATATATATATGTAAATATATTATATATAGAGAGAGAGAGCGAGAGGGAGAGAGAGAGTTAGATAAGGAGAGAGAGAAAGAAAGAAAGAAAGAGAGAGAGAGAGAGAAAGAAAGAAAGAGAAATTAGAAAACGGTGGAAATGAAAGAGGGCGAAGAATGTATTCTGACTTTGTGAAATATTTTGACCTGGAAATCCTAGTAGCAGAACAGGGTTATTTTTAAAATTATTAAATAATCATGCTTTGAATAAATTTAAAAAATAATCAATCTTTGAATAATTTCTTTAAATAACCATTTTTAAATAAATTTATTAAATAATGTTTCATCGAATAAATTCATTAAATAATCATTTTTTGAATAAATTTATTAAGCCAACATTCTTTGAATAAATTTATTAAATAATCAATCTTTAAACAATTTTTTTTTAAAAATCAATCTTTGAATAATATTTTTAAATAATCATTTTTAAATAAATTTATTAAATAATCATTCTCTGAAAAAATTATCATATACATATCATTCTTTGCATAAATTTATCATAAAATAATTTTTGCATAAATTTATTAAATAATCATTCTTAGAAAAAAATTATAAAAAATTCTTTCATTGAATAATTTTTTTAAATAATGGACTTTGAACAAATTTATTAATTGATCATTCTTTCAATAAATATCTTGAATAATGATTCGTCGAATAAATTTATTAAAACATCGTTCTTTGTACAAATTTATTAAATGATTACTTTTAAATAAATTTATCAAATAATAATTCTTTAAATAATTTATTAAATAATCATTCTATGAATAAATTCAATAAATGTCTTGTTTGAATATATTTATCAAATAATCATTCTTTGAATAAATTCTTTTACAATCATTTTTAAATAAATTTATGAAATAATTGTTCATTGAATAAATTTATTAAATAATCATTATTTGAATAAAATTATTAAATACTCATTCTTTTAATAAATTTATTAAATAACAATTCTTGGAATGAATTTATATAATCACTCTTTGAATAAATTGATTAAATAATTATTCTTTTAATAAATTGATTAAATAAATATTATTTTGATAAATTAATTAAATACATATTCACATTTAAATAAAATAATCAAATAATCATTTTTTAAATACTTTATGAAATGATCATTCTTTGATTGAACTTATTAAATAATTATTCTTTAAATAAATTTATTTGTTAAATTTATTCAAAGAATGATTATTTAATGAATGACTTCAAAAGTTTATTATTAATCAAATTTATTCAAAGAATGATTATTAACTTAATTTATTAAAGTATAAATGTACTCAAAGAATAGTAATTTAATAAATTTATTAAAAGAATGATAATATAATAAATTTATTCAGATAATGGTTATTTAACAAATTTATTCAAAAATTGATTATTTAATAAATTAATTCAAAGAATGATTATTTAATAAATTTATTCAAACCATGGTATTTAATAAATTTATTCAAAAATGATTATTTGATAAATTTATTAAAAGAATCATTATCTAACAATAATTCTTTGAATAAATTTATTATATATCATGTTTTTAATAAATTTATTAAATAATCATTCTTTGAATTAATTTGTAAAATAATCATTCTTTGAATAAATTTATTAAATAATAATTCTTTGTATACATTTTTGAAATGATAATTATCTGAAGAAATATATTATATAATCATTCTTTGAAGAAATTTATTAATCAATTATTCTGTGAATAAATCTATGGTATAATCACGTTTTGGATGAATTTATTTAATAATCATCCTTCGAATAAATTTACTTAATATACATCCTTTGAATAGATTTACTGAATGAATCAAATGATCATTCTTTGAATAAATTTATTAAACAATCATTCTTGAATTAATTCATTAAATAATCATTAGTTTAATAAATTTATTAAATAATCATTCTTTGAATAAATTTATTAAATAATGATCCTTTAAATAAATATATATAATTATCATTCTTTGAATAAATTTATTAAATATAATGTTTTGAATACATTTTCGTAATAATCATTCTTTGAATAAATTAATTAAATAATTATTATTTGAATACATTTATTAAGTAATAATATTTTAAATAAATTTACTATATAATCATTTCTTGAATATATTTATTAAATTATTATTCTTTGAATAACTTTATTAAATAATCACTTTTAAATATATTTATCAAATAATCATTCTTAAATAATTTATAAAATAATAATTCTTTGAATGAATTTAATGGATAATCATTCTTTGAATAAATTTATTAAATCATGATTCTTTGAAATAATTTATTAAATCATGATTCTTTGAATTAATTTATTAAATCATGATTCTTTGAAAGAATTTATTTAATAAACGTTATTTGAATATATTCATTATATAATATATCCTTTAATAAATTTATTAAATAACAATTATTTGAATGACTTAATCAAATAACTATTCTTTGAATTAATTCATTAAATAATCATTCTTTGAATTAATTTATCAAATAATCTGTCTTTGAATCTTTTTCTTAAATGATTAATCTTTGAATAAATTTATCAAATAATCATTCTTTGAATAAATTCATTAGATAATCATTCTTCGAATAAATATATTAAATAATAATTTTTAAATAAATTAATCAAATAATCATTGTTTGAATAAATTTATTTATTAATCATTTGTTGAATAAAATTATTAAATACTCATTAATTGAATAAATGTATTAAATATTCATACTGTGTAATGAATTTATTAAATAATAATTCTTTGAATTAATTTATAAAATAATCATGCCTTTTATGAATTTATTAAATAACCATTCTTTAAATAAATGCAACAAAGATGGGAACAGTATTCCAGACAATCCAGAAAATATAAAATATCCATCCTCATCTAAAAAATCCCTAAACATTATATCAAATCGACACGGACCCGAATTGATACAAAAATGGAAATGATTCGATGCTTTTTTCGTTTCATATAAAAATGGATCAAACATTTTGAAGTATAATCTAATGGCCCGATAAAAAAATGAACAATAATATTTTTATCATGATTCATCAATATCAGTCTTTGTAAATCTGCACAGGAAGAATGTCGGAGGTTACATCGGCCGACCCTTCGTGAGAATAACGATCAAGATGAGAACAGTAGTCTCAACAATTCAAATAATACAGAATATTTTTTTAAAATTTGATTATTAATTTAATATTGTTGCAATTTAATTATTTTTGAAACAATGCATAATCTCGTTTTTTTACTGTAAAAATGCGTATCAGATGATTATTTTTCTTAACAAAAATAATATCATTTTCGTACTGTTTTAAATTATAGAAGGACAAAATTCGATTACGAAATAATTTATTTCAGAATATATAAAATTAAATTTTTATTTTATTTCAGTGAAATCAGATCAATCAACAATCGCCATCTTTGCTTGTCGACTGAATCGCATGTTTTAAAAATGTTTGTGAAAGGTGATAAAGTTCGTTGGATCTTCAAGATGATGGATGGTTCGCGCTGGGAAGGAAGCTGGTTTAAGCAGAGCCAGCCTCACTCAAGAGAAGCTGGCTCTGCTTAAATCCAAATCAGCCTGATACAGTGGCAGGACAGGGTCGAGACAGTTGGACACCAGGTGAATTGCAGGAGGGGCTAGAAGTGTCGACGGACTACAACTTCATACAGCGTCTAGTATTCCGAAAGGCTCACCCATTTGATACTGGCCAGACTCAATGTTGCTTAACTTTGGTGGTCTATGCGATTATGCCGTATTTCATTATATAGATAAAGTATAAATACAAAACATACTGACCGAACGAGCTACAAATCCTTTATAAAATAGAACTGTTGTATTAAAATTAAACCATTTCAGTTAAGTGGTTGGGGGTGAGAGTAAATATATTTTATATCAACGTATATTTTAAGCACTCTGTGTTGCATACAAATCATAAACATGCAAATAAAGATAAAACGCGAATAATTCTAACATATCTATTCATTACTTGTTGATTATGAATTGTCTTCATCACCTTTAATCATTTTTTGATTAACTTTTATAAACATTTTTTATTGCAACAAACTATGCGACTTTTTCACTTTCAAAAGTGCTCTAGTTTTTATTTATATTGTTTTAAAAGATCCACATCTATAACATATTGGGTTCGTCTTGCTGTTCGTGTTCTGATTCTTCTCGATTTTCCTTGTTGTTCTTCCTTTTATTATTATTATTATTATTATTATTATTATTATTATTATTATTATTATTATTATTATTATTATTATTATTATTACCATTATTATTATTAATATTATTATTGTTATTATTACTACTGTTATTATTATTACGACTACTGCTACTATTATTATTACTACTACTATTAATATTTTATTATTACTACTACTATTATTATCATTATTATTACTATGACTACTATTATTATTACTACTACTATTATTATTATCACGACTACTGCAACTATTATTATTATTACTACTACTATTATTATTTTATTATTTTTACTATTATTATTATCATTATTATTATTACTACTATTATTACTACTACTATTATCATTATTATTACTACTACTACTACTATTATTATTATTATTTTTACTACTACTACTACTACTATTATCATTATTATTATTACTACTACTACTATTATTATTATTTTTACTATTATTATTACTATTATCATTATTATTACTACTACTACTACTATTATTATTATTTTTACTATTATTATTATTACTACTATTATCATTATTATTACTACTACTACTACTATTATTATTATTTTTACTATTATTATTATTATTACTGCTATTAACATTATTACTACTACTACTATTATTATTATTTTACTACTACTACTACTATTATTATTATTATTTTTACTACTACTATTATTATTATTTTTACTACTACTACTATTATTATTATTTTTTTTTCTACTACTACTATTATTATTATTAGCTGTTCCTTTTCTTCTTTTTTCTCCTTATTTTTATTGATGCAATTCTGATTAACCCGTGACGTAATTCAGATATATATATATATATATATATATATATATATATATACGTCATTTTCTAATACGATAGACAACATCGCTTCTTGGTTAAGCATTTAAATGTAGTAGTCTTTTTCAAACTATATATTCGTACCTGTAAGCTTAACATCCACTATCCAGTTACTTAAGACAATTAGGTTAGTAACAATACATTATTTCGTAAATTATTCTCACATGAATTTACGCCCATATTTGCAATTATAAAATTATTTA
>NC_136505.1:31376237-31386237 GCF_053919585.1 Euprymna scolopes | reverse complement strand
ATTTCGGTTTTCTTGATGTTAATCTTCAATCCGAAGGCCTTGGCTGATCCTGCGAAGCGAGTTATTATGTCCTGAGCATCCTCGTGACAATGCGCTACAAATGCGGTGTCATCAGCAAACGTGAGTTCCCGTACTAGTATCTTTGTTGTTCTATTTGCGGATTTGTATGCATTGACATTGAAAAGGTCTGCTCCCGGCCTAGATCGTATAAAAACACCCTTATCACATTTTCTAAAGGCATGCCGAAGCACAACTGACAGGTAGAGTGAGAAGAGGGTTGGAGCTAGGACGCAACCCTGTCTGACACCATTCTGCACGTCGAACGGATCGGAGAGCTCGCCCTTCAGCTTAACTGTGGCTTTCATGCCTGAATGAAGGGCTCTGACAAGGCTGGTGAAGTGTGCAGGAAAGCCAAGCTTCAGCAAGACTTCCCAAAGAGTGCTTCGATCCACCATATCGAGAGCCTTCGTAAAATCCACAAAGATCACGTAAAGCTCCATATTTTGCTCCACACACTTTTCCTGGATCTGTTTGAGTGAGAAGATCAGATCTGCTGTGCCTCTGTTTGCACGGAATCCACATTGTGCCTCAGGTAGCAAGGTTTCAGCGTGCGCCGTAAGCCTGTTCAGGATAACACGGGCGAACACTATCCCATGAACTGAGAGCAGTGATATACCCATGTAGTTACCGCGCAGACTGCGATCTCCATTTTTGAATATGGTCACTAGCTGTGCGTCTTTCCAATCTTGAGGGACAGTTGCAGTATATATATATATATATATATATATATATATATATATATATATATATATATATATATATATATACGCTCTTATTTTAGGATTTCCCTAATGATTGAGCACTCTGCTGGATTTCTTTTTCCAAAAGAAAAAAAAAACTAATTATATATATATATATATATATATATATATATATATATATATATATATATATATATATATATATACTTGTTTATTGTTATATAAACATGCTCACATTCATTGAACTTTTGAATAGTCAAGTCGCTGACTGATGATATCTGTTGTTTGATTGAAACAAGTGGCTATTTGTAGCAGCGGGATGTGAGCATGTTTATATAACAATAAACAAGTATTATCAGCTCTTTTTATTGAGCACTATCTAACAACCTCGTTGAATTCATTAGTCCATCACTTTTGAATATAAAAAAACCCGAGTATATATATATATATATATATATATATATATATATATATATATATATATATATATATATATACATACATATATATATAGTCATCCACATACAGTACTGCTTCGCGTTTTCACAGCTCATCAGTGCGGCTAGACGGGCAACTGCCTCAAGCCAGGATCGAAACCCGACCACCCAAATAACAGTCAAGATATCTCGGTCTCTCTCTCTCTCTCTCTCTCTCTCTCTCTGTATATATATATATATATATATATATATATATATATATATATATATATATATATAGTTGTTTACTGTATTTTGGGGAAAGTGTTCCGACAAAGTGCTCGATTACAAAGAAAAACTTTTTCGATATTTCGATATAAGAGCTAAATATTTGTTTATTAATTATACAGAGGTTCAGAAAAACGTTGGTACCGTCGGTTTCACGCCCAACACAACGGGAAACCGTTAATGGTAACACGTAAATAATGTTCAGCTCTCGTCAGCCACCTTTTTTTCTGTCTTAAATATATATAAATATATATATATATATAGTGCATACTATCTTTGGAGACAAAAGAAAAAAAATCTTGCGAAAAAAGAACACACGGGGGTAACACATTTATTTATTTGTATGCCAACCAACTAATGCAAAATATAAAATGTTGTTTAACATATACATGTAAATCACCAATTATTCAAAAGACTTGGATTTTGTAACATTTTTGTTGATAAAGTTAGAAATTAAAATTATATCCAGATATTAAGGTAATCGGGTGAAAAGGTCAAATCAATGTTAACTGATACTTGCTTTTCAAAGGGTTAACATTCAGAACAATCTGTTTAAATTGAGTTAGAAATATATGTATTCGTACTTCTTTCTCTCACTCTCTTTCTAAATCTATCTTTCTTTCTCTGTTTTGCTCTCTCATACATTTCTTTTATTTAGACCAGTACAATTAAAAGTAAAAGAAATAAGCAATTATATCTTTATATAAATTTACTATGCTCACAGAAGCAGAAAATTTGAGAAACGTAGTTATAATAACTTTGAATATTGAAGGCATCGAATGAATAAATTATTGAATTAATAAATTAAAGAAAACAGAACACCAAAAATGTAATCCAACTTCAAGCTTCTCATAAACTTCCTTATTTAAAAAATGCAACTGAAATTTAAAAAAAATAAAAACCCTTCATTAAATTAATCTCAATGGAAATGTATTACCTAAACTCGTGTCATATTCGTTTTGTAGATACGATTTTACGAAACGTATATCAAAAGGGATTAATCATAAGAGTTTTTTGTTTCTGAAATAATATGGGATCAAATTTATAAATTATATATATATATATATATATATATATATATATATATGTGTGTGTGTGTGTGTGTGTGTGTGTGTGTGTGCATGTCATTTTTTGTTAAATTTAAAATTCGAAGTGTAATCGAAACAGATAACAATATATACAATTTTAATTCTCAAAAGGGAACGAAAATCGTGTTTTGAACTTTATTTTTTATTTCACTAATGCGATCCATGGATTTTATGATCGCCTTGATTTTGTGTTCACACACACACACACACACACACACACACACACATATATTATCATAACTCTTCAGTATGAGTTATTAGGCAGGAATACAACCTACAATCATCAAGTTGATAGTTATTTAATCTAATCATTTGGAAACGGTCATGATTACAAGTGACATATCGATACTTAATGTAAAAATCCGCAACCGCACTAATTAATGCCCCATTTGTTTACAAAGAATTTTTTTAATGTAACTAATTGCTGCTGGCGATATCACTTACTATATACTTAACCAGAGAAGGAAGAGGAGGTCTTATATATATATATATATACAAATAATATATATATATATATATATATATAATTATTTTTTTTCTATAATAATTAAATACCTACAGACACTAGTGTTTCATCCTTTCGGTAATCTTCAGTGCAGGGTGTCACAATTAACACCAGTCGAACGATTCGAACTCGGCAACACGAGATATCTCTGGCGCGATTAGCAAAGACTGTATCCATTAGGCTACCATTAACCGCGTTAAATAACGTTGAATTTAAACATTACAATTTTAAATGTTCTTTACGTTAGTCACACAGTGATCTAATCGCTATACGATGATCTATGCATAAGAGCTAAATTGACCGACTTTAATTCAACTGAAAATGCTCAGCGACAAGAAAAGAATTTCTTAAAAGCGCTGTCATAATAATTTTTTTACTATAATAATTATATACCTACAGACACTAGTGCTTCATCCTTTCGGGAACCTTCAGTGCAGGGTGTCACGATTAACATCAGTCGAACGATTCAAACTTGGCAACACGAGACATCTCTGGCTTGATTAGCAAAGACTGTATCCATTCGGCTACCATTAATCATATATATATATGTATATATACATATATATATATGTATATATATGTACATATGCATATATATGTACATATGCATATATATGTATATATGCACACATATATACATATATATTTATATATACATACATATATATATACATACATATTCATATATACATACATATTTATATATACATACATATTTATATATACATACATACATATTTATATATACATACATATTTATATATACATACATACATACATATATATATATACATACATACATACATATATATATACATACATACATATATATATATACATACATACATATATATATACATACATACATATATATACATACATACATACATATATATATATACATACATACATACATACATATATATATACATACATATATATATACATACATACATACATACATATATATATATACATACATACATATATATACATACATACATACATACATATACATACATATATATACATACATACATACACATATATATATACATACATATATATATATATACATACATACATACATGCATATATATACATACATACATACACAGCTACACACACAGACACTTTCACTTTTATATAGAGATAGAGATAAAGTGAGATGTATATATATATATATATATATATGTTTAATCTAGATCGGTTCCGATTTTAAGTTGTTTATTTTTTTCTTATATAAAACGTTTCATTATTGTCATAGCCGACCAGTGGCATTGTAGACTAGCACGCGGGTTTTGGCATTTTCTTGATCTTTTCCATTTTCATTGCGTTGGACATTTTGTTGTTTGAGCTATCCACTTGTTATCTGTACATTTCGATAGATCACGTGGTTTCGATACAAGAAGTGGTTACTGGCAACTGAAAACGAAAAAAAAAACCTTTAAGTAGATAGGGCGCATAAGCTTGAAATCCAAGAGAAACAAAAACTGATCACAAACTTCTATGTTCTTTTCTAGACTTATTTTCTACTAGCAGGACCAGTTAATTAATCACAGATATGTTTTAATAAAGCTGATCTTTTCTTGTATTACGCAAAAAAAAAATTTTTTTTGGACAGGAAAACACGCAGAAATTATGAGTAACATTTCTAAGTAAATAATGTCTGTTGTAATTTATGTATTGAACCAACCCAAATAAGATAAATTAATAAGTACTAATAAATACACAGAGATTAATATTGTGCTACATAGTTCAATACAAATAATAAAATCACATTGTGCTCTTACCAGACAATGTTCTTCTTTTCCTGTCATGTTTATTTCGATTACGTAACGTTTAATCGATTTTTATCTTCGCTGAAGAACCAATGCATGTCGAAATTTCTCACACTATCACAACAACGATCATTATATTATTATAATGATATTCGAAAACGAAAATACATCAAATAGACGTCACTCTCACTTTTGTCCAGCTTTGCCAGATTGGCCTTTTTCAAGCTAAATTTTGCGAATTTGGCCTTAATAAAACTATATTTAATTTTTTTTTCAAAGCTAAACGTACGAACTAACCAAGGGAGAAAGAAGTAGAGTATTATACAGATTATACTTTTCTATAAAACAAGATAATTTCATCAGCAAATTAATTTTAAATCCGACATAGGCAATCATTCAGATTGTAATCTATGTTTCTAATAAACGAATTTCGGAAAATAAATGTAAAATGTAAAGAAATGATCTCTGCAAAGAATAAATAAATAAATTAAATAAATAAAAATGTAATTTCCCCCTTCAACACATGTGGTATGCATATCTTTCACTTTATCTCTATCTATTTGTCTGTCCGACTCTCTCTCTCTCTCAAGCACACTCTAAACTATCTATTTCTATACAGACATATTGATAGTGATTAACAACCTTCTTAACAAAGTAGACACATTCAGTGGTTTGTGAGTTTACAATCAACTTGAATAAAATTAGTGAAAAGTCAACTTGAATAAAATTAGTGAAAAAGCAAAGAGCAAAAACCAATTAATATAATAATCTATCGAATTCGACGTAGAAAGAATTTCAATAACAAATAAAATACTGAACACTTCAGCTTGCCGAAAATCTTATTCTCATTTTTTAACTAGGATCGTTCCTGTTCTCCACGTTAAAAAACGACCCTAGTGTCTAACTCTGTCCAGTGGGAAGGCATTGTAAATAGGAACAAAAATAATAACCAACCCATTCTTTTAAATGTGACTCTTCAATCATCAGGTTTGATAACAAAAAATATTATTCGGATATTCTGCGGGCTACTATTCTCAACTTGAGTGTTATTTTTTCAAAACGTTTTGGTCGATGTAAGCTTTGTTCTTATTTAGGTGTATCTTGTCGATTTGAGAATATAATCTGTCGAACTCGGGAATCTGCACGGAATTTCGAACGGAACTCTTTATTTAATCAACGAGGGACCGTAACCTTGTGGAAAAAAATAATTGCTAAAATTTAGTTGTAATTTACACTCTTCTGGAGGTTGAAGGTTGATTCCTCACTACAGGCAACACTCACAAATACAATTGCGAATTACTTAACACAGTCATGGCTGACGGGACGAGAGCATACCACCCTCGTGGCTTAAAATTTTCTGTTAAAAATTCCGTCAATAAAATACCCCTAAAACAGGTCAGACGTTATATCTACCGGAACATTGTGAAAATAATATTGTCCATCAGTGAACATTTTATTTAAAACTAAACTATTCATATTAAAACCCCGTTTTTCTATTTTTTTAAAAGAGAATACAACTTTGTTATATATGGGTTGTCGAATGGCATTCATTTCCAAAAGATCTAGCTAATTTGCATATTCTTTTAAACATTCATCTTAATTAATTCCATATTAGTTCTTTCGGTTTTCTTATGGGACGATCATCTTTAGCCAACTATTACATGTAATTCTATCCATGCAGATATTCTACATGATTTATTCTTGCATAATATTTGTGTAAAAAGATTATAGTAAACACACACATCTTTCTATATATATTATATTTATGTATGCGCATATATATTTAAAAGAAAGTTGCTGACCAAACTCCTCTGAAATCGTTTGGTCTATAGACATGAAACCTAATGGGGTAATCGAACCCATGTGAAACTATATTTAGGTTTAAGCTGGGGAAGATCGGTGTAAATGTGTAAAAATAAAAAATAATGGAATTTGCCAGGTGAAGGTCGAACGATTGCATTACAAATATGTATGCGTAACATACATTGGTTCATGTTTTAATTTTAGCCTTTAAGCAAACATGTCTTCCTAACTCAGGCATTAACGTCAAAGGGGAATAAATAAATCGTAAGTTAACGTTTTGGTTTCGATTCTCGGTAGTGGCACACGAATCATTTTTTTTTTACTTTTGAAATCATTACTATATATATTGGGTCTAATATAATAAATGCAATAATTAAAATAATAGATAAGCAATCTGCATTAATGAAATTATCATATTCGTGCGTATTTTACGACCGGGCAATGTCGAGCGGCCTGCTAATATATATATATATATATATATATATATATATATATATATATATATATATATATATATATATATATATATCGTTTCTTATCGTTGAGCACTTTCAGTTGAATTAAAAGTCGGTCAATTTAGCTCTTATGCGTAGATCATCGTATAACGATTAGATCACTGTCTGTCTGGCGTAAATGAACACTTAAAATTAAGATGTTTAAAATTCAACGTTATTTCAAGCGGTTAATGGTAGCCGAATGGATTAGGTCTCCGCTAATCGAGCCAGAGATGTCTCGTGATATGGGGTTCGAATCGTTCGACTGGTAGTAATCGTGACACCCTGCACTGAAGATTCCCGAAAGGATGAAACACTAGTGTCTGTAGGTATTTACTTATTATAGTAAAAAAAATAATTATATATATATATATATATATATATATATATATATATATATATATATATATATATATATATATATATATAGTAGGACGGGTGTAGGAGATTCATAGATGACCTTATATGTATAAACGATAATGATGAATTCGAAAAAAATAAACATCTTATATATCCAAACGAATTAAAATTGAATTGTGAAGAGGACAACAGGCTACATTTCTGGATTTAGATATAAAAATAGAGGATGGGATTTTTCTTTATAAAATAGTTGATAAAAGAAACGCTTTCCCCTTTAAAATAGTACGTATGCCGCATAAAGATGGCACCTGCCCTGTTTTTATGTTTTATGGAACCATTATGTCAGAGTTTTTGAGAATGGCTCGCGTAACTTAAAAATTGACAGATTTTATACCACCAGTTTCTAGCTTAGTAATAAAGATGATAAAACAAGGTGGGGATAAAACTAAAATATTTAAACAGTTAAATAAAGCATTTGTTCGTAATCCTGATGCTTTTGAATCGTTTAAGATTAACCAGACTATATTAATAAAGGAAATCCAAAACTATATTAGCAATGTATAAAATGTATTTATAATTACATATAATAAATTATATATATATATATATATATATATATATATATATATATATATATATATAAAAATAAAATAAAATAAAAATAAAAATAAAAATATATAAAAAATGTATATATGTAAAAATATTTTAACCTTTATATATCTAATTTTAAATAAATAAGAATTTAAATATACTAAATACTAATCATAGTGGGGGTGATAAGTAGTCAAATGGATTAATCCTAATCTTATAAATATAAGACTGATAAAATAAAAAAAAATATATCCATTTTAAATGTGGGAATTGATGAATCACACAGGTAAGAAATCCATTTTTATAGTATGAGAAGGTTAGTAATTGCAATTAAGAATAGGAAATTGGATCAAATGTTTGTAACATGCCTTCTTCCTAAGATTAAGGGAGGTGGTGTTTGATCAACACTACTGGGAGCCATGATGTAATATACTGTTTTGTTTTTAAATCCCCGAAACAGTGTTTCATGGTAAACAACTGATGATCCCTTGAAAAATAAATTATTAGTACTATAATAAATTCGAGAGCGAGTTGATGCAGTGATTGCAGGTGATTAAATACCTTACTGACTAGATGGTTTTCTAACGAATGATAAAAATATTTTTTGTATAGTTTTAAAGGTTAAAAACTTCAAAGACTATATATATATATATATATATATATATATATATCTGTGAAAATATACTTTATTTCCTTATAATACATAACAATCCTTATTTAAGAAGCCCAATGTAATTACAGAAGAATATAGAGAATGAATGACAAAAGTCTATATTCCAAAGTCCATGATGTTGACGATCTTTCAATTTATTTCTTTAATTCAGTTGACATTTACAATTCTTGACACAATCTGTTTCGTAGCACAAAATTAATCACTTAATTATTATATCAATCAGTGAATCTATTTTGCCCTTAAATCATCAGAGGAAATATCAAAAACCAATCCATCAAAAGGAAATAAAGTGCGTTTTGACATGATTAAAATCCGAAAATTAGAAGAGAAGCTGTAAATACCTTATAATTTGTTTACATAACGCCAGTTTTAATTTAGAATTATATATATACACACACACATCCGAGCATAACATGTTTAGAAGAATAGATTAGAAGAAAATATATTAAACTATCACAGAATGCTAATTTAGTAATTTTCTTCATGGAGATAGCCATATTATATAAACTATTATAAAGATAAATATATTATATAAACTATTATGGAGGAAATATATTATATAAAATATTATGGAGATAAATATATTATATAAATTATTATGGAGAGAAATTTTTTATTAAATAATATATTATGGAGAGAAATATATTATATAAAATATTATGGAGAGAAATATATTATATAAAATATTATGGAGAGAAATATATTATATAACATATTATGAAGAGAAATATATTATATAAAATATTATGGAGAGAAATATATTATATAAAATATTATGGAGAGAAATATATTATATAACATATTATGGAGAGAAATATATTATATAAAATATTATGGAGAGAAATATATTATATAAAATATTATGGAGAGAAAAATATTAAATAAAATATTATGGAGATAAATATATAAAATATAAAATTAGGTAATAAAGTAAAATAAGCTATTAATCGTAAACTAATTAAATCGACCAAATGTACTTAGATAATGATAGTAAATATAATGACAAGTTATTATCAGATTTATATTTTAAATAAACTATGAAGGTAAATATGATAATGCATCTCACATGATGTAGTATTTAATTTAAAAAGTGATAAATAAGAGCATGTAATTATATTCTATAATTAAGTGTGGATGAAATATTTAATTAGAATAGGGAATAGTAGTTTATTCGAAATATTATAACTTTAAGATTGATCGCAATGTTTGGACTTGTTAAGCATTAATTTGCTAAAGATAT
>NC_136505.1:31286237-31371237 GCF_053919585.1 Euprymna scolopes | reverse complement strand
TCTTGAAGATCATTTTCACGACGTTTCGGTCAATGTAATCTCTGACCTTCCGCGGGCGTAACTTGTCGAGTTCGGGAATGTTTCTTTGAACTCGGGAATTTCGACGGAATTTGAACGAAACCTTTCATTTTCTTCAGGTCCAAGTTCCCGAGTTCGGCAGAAACATCCCAAGTTCGACGAAATACACTTGGAAAAGGTCGGAGGTTATCTCGACCAAAACTTTGTGAAAATCACACTCAAGATGAGACTAGTTGTTCGATAAATCCAAATAATACGAAAAAAAATTCTAGTTTAGTCTCTCCGTTGGACACACACACACACACACACACACACACACACACACACACACACACACACACACACATATATATATATAAAAGTGAAAGTGTCTGTCTGTGTGTCTGTGTATCTGTGTGTCTGTGTGTGTACATTTCTCTACGCAATAACTCTGTCAATTTTAAGTCTACAGACTCAAAATTTGTATATACAGGCTACTGAGATTTGGGAAAATCGATGTGATCGGGTTTCTGCCAGAAATCTGGCTGTTAAAGGATCAAACTTCAACGATTTGACCTTTGAGAACTCTACCAAACTCCTCCGACAATGTTAGGTTTAAACACTTGAAATTTTATATATAGGTTCATTGGATATGGATCTAACTTAATATCTTCATTTGAGCCCAAAACAATAAATTTTAAGGTGTCATAATAGGGGTCAAAGTTAAAAAAATTGACCACTTTTTTTTTGCTCAACATACATCTCCAAATACTCGGGCAACACCGGGCACCCATGCTAGTATATATATATATATATATATATATATATATATATATATATATATATATATATATATATATATATATATATATATATATATATATATATATATATATCGCAGTAATGAAGATAGATATTCATAAACCATAATTAAAACAGTTTTAAAATAAAGTACAAAGGGCGAGAAAGAGAAAAAAAAGAGAGGGGTGTCAGCTGACGGGTTTCGCCCTCGCATTCTCAAAGCCGTACCGAGAGATTGTCTTTTATTTTTTAAAGGTGGGGATTCATCAAAAATATGTACAATTTAAAATAAAATTAAACTCTCTTGGATCTTCGAGTAATGTAATGTTGCTTTATTTTAATCGCTTTCTCCATTTTTTCTTTTTTTTTTCTACACATATAATGTAACGCAACATAATTTTATTTTAAATTGTACATGTTTTCAATTCCTCCTTTTTTAAAAAAGACAAACAATCCCTTAATACAGCTTTGAGAAAGCAAGGGTGAAACCGGTCAGCTGACACCCCCTCTTTTTCCCCTTTTACTTTATTTTAAATATATATATATATATATATATATATATCTATATATATATATATATATATATATATATTATTTACGGTAAATACCAATAGCCTAGTGGTTCAGCACTATCGGGAAAGAACACCACAAAACAGGAAGCAAAGACTAGAGACGAATATTGGCTGAAGAGAGCTTGATAAGGATACCTTAAACGGGCCTTATTATCGGGCTTGAAACCGACGGTACCAATGATCTGTCTCAACTAACAACTTTCTGTACACAATATATATATATATATATATGTATATATATATATATATTAAGTAATGTGATTTATAATTTAAAATTTAAAAATTTAAAAATTTAATATTAAGTAATGTGATTTATAATTTCTAGGACATTTAACTATCGAGCTTATTATATATCTAAATTACAACGAGCACTTTCTATTTCCTGTATTTTAATTAAACTAGTAATTTCACTGTTACATTAAAATACACTCAGGTCTTTAGACTATTGTTCTAATCTCCTTTAAATTATATATATATATATATATATATATATATATATATATATATATATATATATATATATATATAGTATTATAAGTAAAGTACACACTTTGCAGCACACGTCCTTTATCTTATGTAGAAATTAAATACTTTCATGCAACGTTTATTTCATTCTTTTCCCAAACAAACAAATAAATATGCGAATAAATCAATAAAAAATTTTCAAAGTCCTGGGGTCATTGCTTAAGAAATACTGAAAAAAAAAATGTCTTTCTTTTTTCTCGCATAAAATATAATTAAAACACAAACATTTTTATAAAAACATTAACTAAGGCATTCACCAAAAATGGTTATGAGCTATTCAGGCTATTAAACACTTTGAAATGAAATTTTACTTAAGCATTGATATTAATTTCGCGCGTCTTTGTCCTTTTTGCCTGCGAAACGAAATTAAAATAAAAAAAACTTTATAAGAAAATTATAATCAATGACATGAAATTGCCAATTTAAAAATATTGTTTTTTTTTGTTAACAAATTTGTGCTTCAGGTAATTTTCTATTCTTCAGCGAAACAATGTTTTTACATAAAAAGAAGTGGAAAATGTCTTTCTCATCGAATTATGCTCCAAGAAAAATGAAAACAAAATTTCTTCATTGTAAATGGATGATTTCAGGTAAATCCATCCATAAATCAGTACAATCACTATAATATAGCATTCCCAATCCGACATAATTACACAATGACGCAGGTTTCTATTAGATCACTGTAGTTAAGCAACGTTGGACGTGAGCAATACTAAATGGATGACCGTTTTGCAATATCAAGGGCTGGGCGTAAGAGTGTACTCTGCTTATTCAGGCATTTCCTCCAAAAGTTTGTACTCAATCAATGCCTGCTAAGGAGGATGTGTTTTGAGATAGACTCACGCGCAGCTACCATTACAGTAGATGTCCATTGTCTCTCAAGACAAAACAACAATCTAATAATATTGATATATGCACTAGATGTGAATTTCTGCAACGTTTTATATTTCGATATTTTTAGAGGAGAATTAAAAAGTATTAATTAGAACATGTTAGAAATACATTTAATTGTTCTTTTCTGAGGTAATTGTCTAATTTGTTGAATAAAATTTCCTGTTACACTAATGAATAGGTTTGCATATTTATTCATCAATATAATGAAAAATTTAAAAAAAGAAAAAAAAAAGAAAAAAAAACAAAACAAAAATAAAACTATTGCCCCACGGATAAAAGTGCTCACTATAATCAGTTCTAAGTTACATTCTTTTGAGCACTGATGGTTCAATCCCTACTACATGCGACACTAAGAATACAATTACGAAGTGTTTAATACTTTTATCTGATCATTTCTATCTTTGTGGATTAAATAAAGGATTCTTTGAAATTCTGCACGGATTTCCGAGTTCGGCAAGACGGGCCTAACAGAAATCTGTGTTATATCGACGCTAACAAAATATCAAAGACGAGACCAATAGTCTTTCAGTTTCCTTCAGTCGTCACAGACTATGTATACCCACTGAAACGGATAACTGCGCGTGGAATTTTTTGTAGCAAGAGTTGCGCAATCTCCAACTACACACCTCCTGAGTCGGCGTTGTTAAATGCTAGTGGCAAGTGGAAGTTCAAAACGACTGGAAACAATGCCGAGATAAGCAGAGAGCACATAGAGCGCCTAGTATTCCCAAATGGTTACACATCTGGAGCTGGCCAGGCTCAACGTTGCTTAACTTCGGTAATTTGACGAGAGCCAGTATGTGAACGTGATTATGCCGTATATATTATAACAGTCCAAATAATCCAAATGATACTGATTAGTATTCTTTTAACATTTTTGGCACCCCTTATCAATATTTTATTTTTCTTAGCCTATCCATCTGTCGTTTTTGTCTATCTATCCGTTCTACTTATCCCCCTCGCCAATCTTTCACAAAAAACACCCGTCTAGCTGAAACCACTGTCAATAATTTTCCCCAATCTTTATCTGTGCCTAAATCAAAGCGTAGATTCCATGAACAAAGCTTCTTTCTTAAAAGGGCACGCCTGTAGAACTCTCTTTCGTTTGCCTGTTTCCCACCTGACTACAACTTGGATGTCTTCAAGTCCAACATAAACAGATTCCTGATAAACTGCCCCCTTAAGTAAGACACTTTATCAAATATCCATTACTAACGATTACTATGATATTGTCCCATTGATTACTGTACACGCAATAACCCTTATCTCCGAGTGGCTTCCGGGCCTTGATAAGTGGTGACTACCATGTAACAAAAAAGAAACCACTGGATCGATCTCGATTAAATTTTTAATGGATTTGTATTATCGGATGCAGAGATTTAAATATCATGCTATCCTTTCGATCCATAGAGATAAATAGGGATCAATAGGGATTGGTATTTACGTTTCATTTTTTCCTCTGAAACCGTTGGACCAATCTGGCTGAAATTTCGTACGGACCTTTTTTATGGCCGGTGCAGCGAAGTAAGTATAATGGTATCCATTCGAGGTAGAATTAAAGACCAATAGAAATTAATGGCGATTAGTATTTAATGCAAAAATAAGCACAAATTTAAATATATTCAACCATGGATTTGGCATAAAGCACATATCCTAAGTCAATAATATTTTTGCACGTGTTCAACGGGCTGAAACATCTAATTTGAAAATAACCACCGTCAAGAAAAGTGTTTTAACATTTATTTTTATTTTTTAATATTTTTTTTACAAAAGAGTTACCACTTATCAAGGCCCGGAGGCCACTCGAGGATAAGGGTTAATGGGTATTTTTTTTTACATGGTAGTCACCACTTATCAAGGCCCGGAATCCACTCGGGGATAAGGATTATTGCGTGTACAGTAATCAATGGCATAATATCGTAGTAATCGTTAGTAATGAAGATTTGATAAAGTGTCTTTCTTAAAGGGGCGGTTTATCAGGAATTTGTTTATGTTGGACTTGAAGACATCCAAGTTGTAGTCAGGTGGGAAGCAGGCAAACGGCAGAGAGTTCTATAGGCGTGCCCTTTTAAGAAAGAAGCTTTGTTCATGGAATCTACGTTTTGATTTAGGCTCAGATAAAGAGTGGGGAAAATTATTGACAATGGTTTCAGCTAGACGGGTGTTTTTCGTGAAAGATTGGCGACGGAGGACCAGATATTGGAGCTCAGACGAGCACTTGCCATGGAAATAACTATAAAACAAAGACAGGCTCGCAACATCTTTTCTGTGGGACGGAGGTTGTAGGGAAGAGAAAAGGGCGCTCCCTCAAAATATAATCGCATTACAATACACAGATTAAACATTTTCAAGCCGACGCATTTCATTTAAAATTCAAACTTTGCTTATTTATCTTATTAATTAATTTTGATATATTTTGCAACAAAAGTATTGATTTATAATAATAAAATCGATGAAGACGTTTTTTCGTGGAATTAAAACGAACATATTTTCACTATCGAATATATGTTTAATATGAACTGTAATATGTAGCCTAGAAACTGTTGTGCATAGAATCTGTTTTCCTAATCGCAGCAATATTAGTAGATTATTTTGAAATATGTAGTTCTTTGCATGTTATTTTGTTATTCTAATACTAATGAGTATCATCATTAGCGCTAAATATGCATAAAAATCAAAATAACAAAGTCACATCGACCTATATATATATATATATATATATATATATATATATATATATGTATATATATATATATATACATATATGTATAATGAAAATAATAGTTTGATTTTCCCCACTCTTTATCCGTGCCTAAATCAAAACGTAGATTCCATGAACAAAGCTTCTTTCTTAGAATTGCACGGCTGTGGAACTCTCTGCCGCTTGCCTGTTTCCCCCCGAATTCAACTTGGATGTCTTCAAGTCCAACACAAACAAATTCCTGGTGAACCGCCCCCTTAAGTAATGACACCTTATCAAATCCCCAATACTAACTATTACTACGATACTATCTCATTGATTACTGTACACACAATAGCCCTTATCCCCGAGTGGCTCCTGGGCCTTGAGAAGTGGTAACCCCCATGTAAAAAAAAAAGATTAAAGCATTAATGGTAACTCCTTCAGTTCAGTACCTCTTGGCAGGATGGAATCCCATTCCAAATATGAAAATAAAACCCATTTAAAATTGATTTCATTATTCATGTATATTTTGAATGTAAAAGATACACATACATTATAACATGTGTAACGTTTGTTTGAAAATCAGATAAAAACAAGGTTTTCCTATAAATCTGATACCTATAAAAATAACTTTTTACGTGACAATAAGTTTTGTTTTGGCGGGTTGCAAAAGTGAAAAGACACATCTAATAGCGGTCCATGTGTGTATATGACCTTATGATAATCCATATCTGTAGTTGATTTTTCTTAGTAAATTTCCTGCTCCTATGTTTAATCGGCTTATAATAGTTTGCCGTGAAACACACATACAGACTCATATCTCTCATTTATAACTCTCAATCTCAAGTATGTAAAATCTCCCATCACTTATATAATAAACACTTTAATCTAGACATTTTGGGATTGGAAATGCATTTTTTTTTTGTTTCAGAATATGGAGTCGTTTTTCCAAATCTGCAGTATCCCCTTAAGCTATCTGCCGCAAGGCCTTTATGCCCGACAGGATTCTAAGAATACTTGAATTTTCATTATTTTGTAAAACGTAAAACAAAAAGAAAGTTAAACAGAAAGGAAGGAAAAAAAGGTACAAAATAATAAACAAATATGAATAAAAACAATAAATGTAATAAGTCCGAAATGGTCTACAAAAAAGAAAAAATGAAAAAAAAAGTTAAATTACATTGTAAATTTATTTGATGGCAAATGTCAACAATTAAAATTTACTAAATAATTTTTTTTGTTTCATCATAACCGTTTCTTTTTACCGTTTTTATTCGTGGTTGAAACGTTGGCTTGATCAAAGATGGGGGAACGTGTAAAAACATAATCTAATTAAGAAACTCATAAATTCTTTTTGATGTCAACGTTTCATACTGGTGTTATTTTGAATACTGCAGACAAATAGAAGCATCTTTGCTTTTCAAGTTATGTCGCCATTAAATAAGAATCGAAAAAAAAAAGGTGTTATGCATTCGTCAATTGCTGAAACCGGACCATCTCGAACAACTAATCGGAAAGTTGGTTACATTTCTTTAATGCTTTCTAATGTCATCAGGATGAACCCATTAAAAATGGCGGCCAAATGCTTACCTCTTTAGAAAGCGAAGTTAAAACCAGACACGCGAAAATATTTGAATCATCACGGACTAATGTATCCTAAGGCTAGTAATCAAATAAAAATGCGTTTACAATTAAATTTCCTACGTCAATTGCATTAGTTTTAATAAAAAAAAAGGGAAAATAGCAGAACAAACAAATAATAAAAAAAACACCGTCAAATGTAAATTCAAATCGCTTTAATGAAATCAGAAAAAAAAAATATAACCCAAGTTTTTTATTAGATTTTTTCTTTCCAAATCAAAAAAAAAAGAAGAGTTTTCTTAACACAGAGGAAAACACTTTTTTCTGATATTTGCTGGTAATTTATCTTAGTCTAAATTCTTACCCTATTTTGAAATACACTTTATACGTTTATTTATTTATTTATCACATCTTTGGTTTGAAGATATTGAACACAAACCTTTTGTAAATGAATGATTTTGATAAGATGCATTTAAATGAAACCTTGGGCTAAAAAGCGATCAATTGTAATATTTCATTTTATTACTAATCATTTGAAAATATGAAATCTTCATTTAAAGAAGAAACAACGACTAAAATAATAATAAATATATGTTCATGGATATATATATATATATATATATATATATATATATATATATATATATATATATTCAAGCACGTCTGATTGAGCACGACAGAGTTATTCTTTTTCGCATTTTTCTAGAAATTAATTTTATTATTATTCTTTTATTAATTAAGTATAATTAATACAATTTTTTTAATAAAATTTCATGGCCATGAGTTTTGCATTTGTTTTAAAATAATTCTAGGTAGAAATAAATTATATTTAAAATTTCCTCAGCTATTAACATAATCTGCTATTTATTTACATCTACAATATTTTAACAGCATTTTTATCATTTGTCAATGAAATAAATAAATGCTAGCTATCATGGGGATAGAAAAAGCTACTTGCCATAGCACAAGATATTCTGAATCTTTCTCACAGAGGAAATGTATTTTTTACCAAAGCATTATGTGCTTAGAATGGCTGTTCAACATTGGAATCGTCAGTCAAAACTTATAAGCATTCTAAATGGGGTTTGGCACTCTTAAAGCCACAGCACAACTCTAGAACTGGATACGGCTTTGGCCGAACAACAACTATTGAAAAGTAACATTCCAGAGTGTTTTAAAAAGAAAGCTTTTACACATTTAGTCTGGGATAATAATGACTTTGGAGAAGAAAACAACTCCTAATACAAATGGGATCATAGTGCAGCAGCTAACTTCTGATCACTTATCACATATTGAAGATGTCACAATAGAAAAAGACCAACCCCAAATGATCAGGAGTAAGAAGTGCAGTGTGATGCTAAATGAAGTACCCATACCAGAATATTATGTGGCAAAAAGAGTTGACCCTTTTCTACCATCAGTTTCAATTGACAACATTCAAAAAGTTTTATTTACTGATTTGGCTATGACTTATGATTAATATTTACTGTGAAAATGACAATCAAAACACTGCTTCAATTCCAGGCTGGACAGGTTTCAATATTCTTTTATTGCAGGACCAAATACCACCAAAAACCAATATTGGACATTTGCCTGTGGTCAATGGTAACCCAACCCAACTAAGTACTGTGAATGCAGTATATTTTGAAAAGTCTTGAAATTGCTGATGAACTTGAAACTGGATGCATTGTATTGACGTTTGATCTTGCATTTTATGCTAAAGCACAGCAATTACGTTGGAATGATGCCACGTATATGTAAAGAACTATTGTCAGACAGGGTGAGTTCCACACCTGCATGTCGTTTCTCAGTGTCATTGGGGAGCGATTTGAAGATTCGGGGCAATCTGACATTCTACTTGAAGCTGGAACAGTAGCACGAGGATCACTACCTTGAGTTATGAAAGGCATACACTATAATCGAAGTGTCAGAGTTATAAAAATTATATCTAAAGCCTTAAGAAGGAAACTCCTATTTACTTTTATTGAAACTCAAAATGAAGAAGAAAAATCTAAATTCATTGAATTGTCTAAAAATTTACATGATGCTTTTCCCAAAACAAAATTCCAAGATTTCTGCACATCAAGTGATTTTAAAGAGTTTGAAAGAAAACTGCCAATATTTATTCAAGAGAGATGCAGCCAATTTCCAACTTTTGCATTTTGGATAAGGTACTTGAATATGGCAGATTGGTTTTTAAATTTTATTCGTGCTACAAGAACAGGAGATTGGGCCCTTCACCTTAAATCAGCAGCAGGAATGATCCCCTGGTATTTTTCATATGACCATTTGAACCACGCTTGATATTTTCCTGCTTATATCTATGAGATGCTTGCTGTTCCTAATGCACATCCTTTAATAGCAAAGCATCTTGCTGCTTGGGATTTTGTAGTTCAGCAACAAACCCAGTACCCATTTAGTCAGACGGCAATGAACCAAACAATTGAACAAACCATAAATAGAGATAGCAAGACCAGAGGTGGGCAAATTGGATTTTAAAATAATCCCAATGCTTTCATCGTCGGATTTTATCTTTCAATGAACGTGCTCAAATCTCTAAAAAAACTGTACTGAAATGGCTGCAAAAGAAGAGGGCTGCAACAGTAAAAATGACCTGAATAGTTCTTGATATAAAAAAAAAATGAAGCAGGTATTCAGAGTGTCATGCAGACAATTGAGTCTATGCAAAATACATTTTTATATTATGAAAACTAATTAATTAACATTTCATCAGGCCAAGTAGCAGCATCTGAAATTAAAGATGACATTTTGACAGCACATGAACAAGGCTGTAATATTTGTAATAAGTTTGTTCAACAACGACTAATTTTGAAAAATGTGGAGTTGAATGTACCAATAAAATCAATGAAGATAAAAACTATCTTGAGAAACATCATTCACAACAAAAGAGCAAGAAGGAAAGAGATTGCCTGAAAGCAGATAAAGACCTTCCCACTAGGCTTCTTACAGTAGCAAGAACCCGAAAAGTTGACCAGGGAGAAATTTTTTCACATTGTCTTTCAGAGTTCCCAACCAGCCTAAGTAACATTGATGGTTCTTCGCAGCGTACCAACAAAGCTGCTTTATTTCATTATTTTCTTGTAAAGTTTCCTGACATGAAAATTAATAATATTCCAAAAAAAATGCAGCACTGCTTTTAGATGGACTGGCAGTGATACAACAGCTTGCAGACCATGTTCCATCAAGGTTTGATGAGCTAAGCATTTATATTTTTAGATATGTAATTAAGCTTGCTTCTTTTTATATATCATCAAGAGTCGACTTTGTGATAAGTACAATCCACAGAGTATTAAAGACTCTGAAAGAAGACGCCGTTTGATTACATCCAGTCCTTTGTTACGTGCTTTGAATGAAAAACAAAAACGCCGGTACAATTTCGAAAATTCCTCATGTCTGGTGACAATAAAGAATCTCTACTTTTATTCATGTTGATGCATTGGAAGAATTGCCAGCAGAAGAATTTCATGGAAAAACTGTGATTGCGTCATTTAGCCAAGGATGTTTCATGCTATGTCCTAACAGAGATACAAATGAAGTAATCACAAAAACTTTGCCAGAATTAACAACTGACCATGAAGAAGCAGATACCTTTCTTTTGCTTCATGCAAAGCATGCATCAACTGATTTCTCTTCCATCATAATTAAGACTCCAGATACTAATGTTTTTCTTCTTTGCTCAACAAAATGATTTAAACTCTGATTTATATATGACAACTAATAACAGTCGATCATCTTATTTGATCTCTATTAAATCAGTTGTAAAGAAATGCGGACCTGTTATTTCAAGTGCCTTACTTTCTTTGCATGTATTCACTGGCTGTGACACTGTTAGTAGTTTTAAGTAAAAGGGGAAAATAAAACCATTTGAACTGATGAAAGAAACAGAGGAATTTCTTCAAACATTCACACTGTTAGGCTTCAACTGGCATTTGACTGACAATTTGTTCCAGTAAGTAAAAAAAATTGTGTGCTCTCTGTTTGGACCGAGAAATGTTTCTTCTGTAAATATTGCCCATTTTAATATTTTTTCACATGACTGGAAAATTTGATAATAGTTTACCACCTTGCCAAAATAGTTTACGATTACATGCCGAAAGAACAAATTATCAGGCTGCTATTTGGCGGCAATGTCTTTGCATTAATATTAATGCTTCTTCTCCAAAAAAACATGGCTGGAAATGTGAAAATAAAGCACTAGTTGTTCATTGGAGCAGCCTTCCCAAAACTCCACCAACATTAATCATTTTAGTAAAGTGTAACTATAAGAAGAACAGCCGTGACTCCAGGTGATGTTCTTGTGTTCGTCAAACACTGCCTTGTACAGACCTTTGCCAGTATGTAGATTGTTTCAATTCCTTTTCTAAATGTATTATTTCATAACAATGTTTTTCAAAGTAACTAAAAAAACTCTTATATTCTTTCACACACACACACACACACACACACACACACACACACACACACACACACATATATATATATATATATATACATAGTCAAAATTCTTCTAAGCATTAAGGTTTGTATATCAGTCAATGTGCATGAGTGACAAAATTACATCAAAAAGTAAATGACCGTCCAAAAAAGAAGAAAAGTTATTCAACCACCAAAAAGTATTTGAAAACAGTTTTTCCATCTATGATTTTTGAAAGGCACAATATTTGGAAACATATATAAATGCGTTTCATGCGTTTTGTTAAACGAATGTAAACTGCAGGTTTTATGAGGATATTTGCAATTTGAGAAACTGATACGACAATAGAAAGTAACGTTTTCGTTGATATGGCTTTACACAAATTATTTTATTTGCTGAAAATTTCTAATTTAATAAATAATCACATTATATAAGAGAATAGACATATCAACTTCTTGTTGATCTACTTTAATGTGTTAAACTACTTATTTAAATTTCACTTTACATAAAGTGAACGATGAAAATGGACTTTTTCCGTAAATGACGCACCCTGTATTATCTCCATTTTTCTGAATCGGTGTGCACATTTAGCCTGGAGATATCTTCAGATTTGAAATCAGCATGAAAAATACTCCTAGAAACACTTGAAATTTTCTTATATGAATAAAATGTCTACCAACTCAAAAAACTAAGCCCTTTTAAAGCCTCTGGCCCATAGTCTATAAAGCTGAAAGAAGAAAAACAGTTCATAGAGACACAGCATTGTGTGCTTGTAACGGAACAAACACAATTATAAATAATCATTTGGAAAATGAAAAATATATATTTGGATCTTGGGATGGAACTAGACTGTTATTCATTTATATATGCTCTGTTATGATATGTAACATATATTGAGCTTCTAAACTTCTAAACTGATATACATAAAGAATGAAATATAATAAAAAACATTATTTTCTAAAACAATACACACATACATATATATATTATATTATATGGAAAAATGCGCGCATGAAAAGTAATATTCTTAAGATTTTATTAAACCTGGAAAAGTAAAGAACAAGATATTCTAGTAAAGTAAAAAATAAGAATTTTTTAGACTTAAAATATTGCAGCTAAAAATAAAATTTGAATATTGATAAATATTTTATTTATTATTTGCATATGTTGTTGTTTATTGTTGAGTTAGAAAGGGTGTCAGTCGCTGGATTGAACTTATTTCCCCCCTATTATTTGCATATATTTATGTAGTGAAAATTGTTTGAATAAAATTAATTCATTAGTTAGTTAGTTAGTAGATGGAATTAACAATTTTATAATTTACATTAAAAAGAATTAAATGATCCTAATTATGATATAATAAAATTATCATCGAATACAACACCAAACACCAGTCATGAGCTGGCACCATTGGATGTGGTACCAAACACCACCCCCGCCTTCACCGAAGAGCAGGATCTCAGACCTAAGTCTGACAAGTCAGCTCTAACATTTGGTAAACATCACGACAAAAACCGAAGAAGAAGGAGAGATAGCGCATGTTTAAGGCTTTTGAATCTGAGGTTCTGATCATGGAAGAGGTTCAGCAACAGGAAATAGCTATCCTTTCAGATAGTCAGGCAACTATTAAAGCATTGGAGAATAGTACGGTAAGATCCCAAACCGTACTGTGCTGCATTGAAAATCTAAACCATCTGGGAAAAGAAAACCGCATATCTATTTCCTGGACCCCGGTCATGAAGGGATACAGCGCAATGAGGAAGTGGATAAACTGACAAAAGAGGGATCAGAACTTCTAATACAGAGCCCTGAACCCTTTGCTCAAGTCCCGTATGCTATCTGTCTTTCTAGCATCAGAGAGTGGTCTACGAAACACCTAAAAGAGGCGTGGAACAAAAGGATAGACTGTAAAAAGACAAAGGATAACGTTGGTTGGGAATCTACCCAACTATTTTCAGTATTTCCGAGTCAGTTTAAATAAAGTTGTGTTGTTTTTTCTTTCATTTCTTCTACTAAAATAAAATAAAAACTAAACCTTTTATTTCATCCATTTTTTTTCTGGCTTCTTCTGATTGTCTCTGCCACTCCCACTAGTATTTTCTTCTTTTTAGTCTTTTAAGTTCATATGTATTATTCGACTTATTTACTTCCGAAACTAGGCCAGCAGGTTCATTGCTGCTGATGATAATATGGACAAGACACGATCTCACAGCAGCAGCAGCAGCAGCTCTAAGAGTAGTAGTTATAATAATAACTTGGAACCAGCGAATTATTAGCATATTAATAGTTCAATTTTCATCGGTATTTAATTAAAAAACAACATTACACGAGATTGAACCTAAAATCTTTCCACCAATCCCGGCTCTATACCCGTTACGGTAACATATAACATTTTCAATTTAATTTCGAATCACAGTAGTTATTATGAAATTACTACATTTTTCATCAAATGTGATAACGAAAAATTTGAATTCATTCAAAGAATATGTATATCATAGAATTCACTAATATTTTTAATCGATACATTCACCATTTTTTGCTATAAAATCATAAGGAGAGTTAAAAAAATAGTTATTAAAAAAAGTTCGGTTTTTTAATTATAAAATAAACCGATACACGGGATTGAACCTAAAATCTTTCCACCAACCCCCGGTACTCTAGCCGTTACGCTAACATGTCATATTGGCAAAATCGCAGTAAAAAATATTTATATACAATAAAAAGTTATGCAAAATAAAAAAAGCGTTAGTCACTTATGTATGTACTTACTCTCCTGTTTGTGAATCCACATATTTTGTTGTAACTTTTTTCTATTGAACCAATTTTCGAATTTTTTTTTCAAAATGTAGCTAATTAGGTGTTCTATCCAACTATATAACCTGTTTGAAATTTGGTTGCGAATGGAATTAGTGGTGGGGGTTTGAATGTGTCTCGATTCATTCAATTTCGGACTTAAGCATATATTCAACCACTACCGTGGTTGAATGATATATATATATATATATATATATATATATATATATATATATATATATATATATATATATATGGCGATTAAGCTACACTGAATATTATGGGTTTCCTCCACTCTAGGATTCGTCAGGCTTATGCGCATAAGCCTGACGAATCCTAGAGTGGATGAAACGCCGAATGTTCAGTGTAGCTTAATCGCCATATATATTTTATAAATTACTAACTAGCTCTACCTACGTATTGAGCACTTTTGAAGTAAATACTTAAAGTTTACGCATAAATCTATACTTTCGTATATTAATTTTATGTGAGTAAATGAAGTAGTTATATATATATATATATATATATATATATATATATATATATATATATATATATATATATATATATGAATTTTAAAATGGATACAATCCGACCTTATGATGTGAAAAGGTAGCAGAAGACTGGAGGCTCGACGTTTCGCCCGTATTATGCGGGCTTTTTCAAGATGTGTGGTCACTGACGAGAGGGTCGATGTTTTTAGTTTTTTTATATACTGGGGGAGTGTATGCAAATAGAACTATTATACATATATACAAAAAAAGAGAACAAATATATATTTATTAACCAGTGTCTAGATTTTTTTCGTGCAATATTATTTTAGATAAGTGGAAAGAAATGTTAAAAAATCCTTTTTTTCTGTTTGATAGTGTTAGTAGAGTTAGAGATAAGAGCAGATTCCAGGAGACGGCGTGTTGACCTACTATGTATATGCTTTAGGAGGGTCGCATTTTCGAAATCAAAATGATGGTCATTTTCCATTATGTGACCGAAAAGAGAATTAAGTGTATTGTTATTCTTTATGTCTCTTTTGTGTTCGTATAATCTTTTAGCAAGTTTTCGCTGCGTCTCTCCTACGTATATCTTGCCATAATTGTGTTAATGGTTTATTATTGTTTGTTTTAGATTTCCGAGTTAAATCTTTTATCGTGAGGGAGGTTTTCTGTACTATTTGAAAGCCGATTTTGTTAAGGTTTTTATAAATGTTATTATTTTTATCGTTAGTGGGAACAATTAGTCTTCTATCCTGTGTTAGGTTTTCTTGGGATGGTTTTTATCTCGGTTTTGATAGATTTTAAGGCCTTTTTTAGCGTTAAGTAGGAAGTATTGGGGATATTGTAAGTTCTTGAATGTAGTTTCTATATATTCAAATTCATCGTTTAGATATTCTTTGCTGCATATTCTCATAGCTAGCTCTTAGATAAAATCCAATTATAATGCATTTTTTTACGTTGTCATTGTGTTGCGAGTAAAAAATTACATAATCATTATTTTTATTTTGACTTTCATCATATTTTGCTTTGGTTTTGATACCCCCAAATTCGAAGCTATCTCATTACAACACTTCCTTTTCATAACCTATCATACTTTCATAAATCAGAGTCCATTTTCTGTACGCTGTTTTTGAACCCAGTCAACGACGGGTACTTTTGCTAGTATATATATATAAATAAATGTAAATATATATAGAAAGATATATACATATATATATATACACAAAGATATATACATATATACATATATATATATATATATATATAAAGATATATACATATATATATACACACGTATATATATATGTGTGTGTTACGTTTTCACTCACGAGTAATAAAAGAACCAAATAAAATCAATTCCTTCGTTATACATAAATGCGTGTGTTTTTTTACACAGGCATCACCACATTATCAAGGCCAAGAGGCCACCCAAGGATAAGGGTTAAAGAGTGTACAGTAGAAATTGGACAATATAGTAATCATTAGTAATGAAAATTCGGTAAATTTGTTAACTTATATGGAACGGCTCATCAAGAACTTATTTACGTTAGAAAGGTCTTTTGAACGCCGTTGTTATTAAAACTTGAATTCTTTTCTACAGTTTGCATTTTGGAGACGGAAGTGTTTTTTTAGATAAGTGACTTCTATATTAAACGTACTTTTTATTTTTAGATTCAAATATTAATAACTACATTTTATTTCAGTATTTAATTTATGTATTTCTGTTTTATTAAATGCTAGCTTTTTTCTCGTCCATAAATGTTTATTTATCTACCAAGTTGATCTTAAATATTGCATAGACTCAATCCATTATATTATCCTTTCAGTCACCACCCCTTTATCCTGCTTCCATTTTATCTCGTAATTACTTATAACGTCACCAACTAACTTTCGGAAGAACACCTCCCATCCGCTTTTCTTTTATATCGCAAGTTTCTTAAAACGTGACTAGCTAAAGTTCAGAATAAAATCACGCTTTTCTTTTAACGCTTAATTAAAAAAAGTCTTTTGAACGCTGTTGTTATTAAAACTTAAATTCTTTTCTACAGATTGCATTTTGGACACGGAAGTGTTTTTTTTTTTAGATAAGTGACTTCTATATTAATCGTACTTTTTATTTTTAGATTCAAATATTTACGTCGTTGGATATTTAAAAAAATATATTCATATGCTCACAATTCGAATGACGATCAAATCTCTATGAATACAGAGTGAAATGGAATAATTTCGAATACAGAAGATAAATATAATTGAAAAATTGTCTTCAAATGTTCAAATTGATGACCATTATTGTCCAGACAATGCTGATGAAAATTAACGTGTGATTGTATTTTAAAGACACTCTGTATATATATATATATATATATATATATATATATATATATATATATACATATAATTTTTTTTTTTTTTACTATAATAATTAAATACCTACAGACACTAGTGTTTCATCCTTTCGGGATTCTTCAGTGCAGGGTGTCACGATTAAAACCAGCCGAACGATTCGAACCCCGCAACACGAGACATCTCTGGCTCGATTAGCGGAGACCGTATCCATTCGGCTACCATTAACCGCGCGAAATAGCGTTGAATTTTAACATTTTAATTTTAAATGTTCATTTACGTCAGTCAGAAAGTGATCTAATCGTTATACGATGATATATATATATATATATATATATATATATATATATCTTATTTCTCTTAGTCTGTTAATCTGTGAGTTTTCTTGGAACCTACTGGGCCGGTTTGACTCAAATTTTTTATTGGTCTTTGTCATCATAAACTGAAGAGAACTAAGTATTATGGTATACATTGGAAGCAGAGTTGAACATTAATAAATATTAATAGGGATTTGCAAAAAGAGCACAAATTTAACCATGTTAAACCATCAATTTGGCATAAAGCATTAATTCTAAGTCAACATTCTATAACTTTCTCCCATTTGCTTTTTAAATTCTAGTGCATATATATAAGTTATTAAAATATATATGGCATTTAAGCTACACAAGATATTCCGCATTTCATTCTCGTGAGAAATCGTCAAGCATGAGGATAAAACGCGGCATATTCTGTGTAGCTTAATTGCCATTACTATTTTCATAACTTACTATCTAGCTCTACTTATGTATTGAACACTGTTGAAGTAAATACTGATAATTTACGCATAAAATTATAGCTTCCTATATAAATGTATATGATTAAATGAAATATATATATATATATATATATATATATATATATATATATATATATATATACACACTATTTTCTGGTCTATACATTGAATGTTGATGTCCTCTAATGTGTCTTTTTTATTGAAGCTTTTTACAGATAAAATAACTCAAAAATGTGTCTCTTGGGCGTCTTTTAATTTTTTATTATAAAAAAAATCTAAATATTTTAATGTTTGTTATTTTCTTTCAAAATATTTTTTTCCTCGGCGTATATATATATATATATATATATATATATATATATATATATATATATATATATATATATATTTAAAAACTTTTTTCGGTGTCATTTTCTTCTTGCCCCTGTTTTCATGTTGTGCGAAGATCATCGATGTCTCTTGTTTAGAAAACAGACTCACATCCGTCGTTTTTGTAACATATTGCATTTTTATCCGTGTATTATAGTTGCACTTAGCTAATACGAAATGTCTGCTTTAAAAAAAACAAACAAAAAAAAACCCATAGATATATTTATTTAATTATTTATTTATTTATTTTGGAAACTTTTTGTAGTGTGTGCAAGGATAAGTTGCATTAGCATTCTGTTCTTTAAAAACTCGGGATTTAACAAAATGTGTCCATTCAATATTCAAAATGCAATGCTTTTTAAAACTTAAGCACGGGAAACCAATGAAAACCTCTACTATTATATAAAAGGGGCTTTATCAGTGTGTCAGTGATTTCGTTCCCTATGGACTTTTAAACGTCTGGGCAGACTTTTTTGAAATTTCAGACGAATATAATTCATGTGACTGGCAATGTTCTTCGAGAGGTTTTGTATCAGAAATTCTTCGCTAAATATATCACATACAAAAATGACCAAGCCGTGACGCGAGTTGATTTCACAGCGGAGGAAGAAAAAGGAAAGAAAAACCAGAAAAATGAAAAAAAAAGAAGCCCGTTGTGTCGACAGGACTTAGAAGCACGCGCCGGCGATATATAGACTTTTAACCATATGGCGGGTCGGCAGGAACTTTTAAAGATGCAATCCGAACGTTTAACAAAATTATCGGACGCTCATGTGCAGTGCAGCGAGCGGCTGACAGAGCAGCTGGTTGTAGATGCGGACCGAGAAACTGTTAATTTACTCATAGAGAAAAAAAAGCAAAAATGTTACCAAATTTCCTTGTGAATTTTAGTTATTCCCTAAGCTCAAGGAAAACCTTAGAGGCCGTTGTTATGAGGCAATTGGGGAGATGAAAGAAGCTGTGACGAGGGTCATTTACTAACTCACACAAGAACACTTTAATGGGACATTACAGAAGTTATTGGATCAGTACAACAAGTCCATTGCAGCCGGAGAAAATTACTTCGAAGGGTACTAAACTTTCAGGTGTTTACTATCTAGAAATGTGCCCATACGAAGTCTGAAAAGTTATTGTAGGCACTACCTATGTGCAAATCACGAGGTAACGGACTCGTTTTAAACCAATTCATAACCACTATAACACAAGTTTACAAAATTTACTTCGTAGCGTTTTTCGTATTATATGAACTATTCGGACTACGTTTCTCATCCTGAGTTTCGGTCGATCTAACATCTGACCTCCTTCAGGCGTATCGTGTCGAATTCGAGAATCTTTACGTCAAACTCGGGAGTCTGTACGAAAATTTGAAGATAACTATTTAATTATTCTACGGGGATAGCATGCTCTTGTTCCGTCAGTCATGACCTGGTAGAAGTCCTGAGTAATCCGCAATTGTATTAGAAGTATCGCCCTCATTGAAGATTGAACCTTAAACCTCCTGAAAATTGTAACTTACAACTGAATTACCAGGTACTTTATCTGTTACGCCACGAGATGGCCTTGATAAATGGTGATACTATGTTTCTGAATTTTTTAGATGAGGATTGGTAATTAGGATTGTTTGGATTATTCAAAATACTGTTCTCATCTTGAGTGTTATTCGTACCATGTGTTGGCTGATATAATATTCCACCCTTTTTAGGGGTATCTTGTCAAACTTTAGTGTTTATTATTTTTTTTTTCTAATCTCTAAGAATGTGTTTAATTGATCTTTCTATCAAACTCAGGAATCTTTCTATCAAACTCAGGAATCTACACGGAATTTTGAACGGAACCTCTTATTTAATCCACGGAGCTTTAATGTTCTCGTTCCGTCAGCCATGACCGGATATAAATCCTAATTCGCAGTCAACTTCTGAGTATCCCCTTTCCACCCTGGAGATTGAACCTGCTAAAACGTGTTTGAATCGTTGTGTGAATAAAACTTAAAATGATGACAATAGTTCGAAGAATCCAAATAATCCAAAAATGGTGATTTATTAATACAAAATATTTTATAATTACGTTGCATGTTATTGTATAAAAATAAATGAATGGTTTTTAGAATTCTTCTGGCTTTAAGTTTTAGCGTTTATTATTATTATTTTTTAATCTCTAAGAACGTGTTTAATTTGTTAATCAATAACATAATTAGAAAACCTGTTATTGATGAGGTTTTCTTTTAATGCTTTTCAAACCCGTGTCATCATCAGAAATGATTTTATTCGAGCAAATCATTTATTATAAATTTCTACAGGAAGTGAGTCAGAAAACATTTCTCTAGTACACAACAATCCGAAGAATCCGTTAAAAAAATATCAAAATCTTTTTGTTATTATGTTTTACTATTTTGCACTGTGTTAGAATTTGGACATTCATCATAATCAACGTTGAAATGCTGAAACATGCATAAAGACGTGAGTAAATCAACTTTGCCGTACAAGGAAAACAACGCCATTTTTCAACACGATGTTTTTTTTTTATATGGGTGTTCATTTGTAATAAGATTGTATTTTGATCTTGTGTTCATAATCATGTCCATCCTGTTTTGTTTTTGGCATGTTTGGGTTTCCATAGTATTATTGTTTCGATTATTTTGTGCTTTTAAAACTGATAAATATTAGATGACATAAAGTCATATGTCCCACTTGCAGCCACTGGGCGCATAAAAAAACGTATCTGTATGTTTTGTCGGATTAGAGACAAAAGATGGAGGTAAAAAAAGAGTGTATGAAAAACAAAAACAACAACAAAAAAAACTAAATAAAACAAAGAAAAGACGAAAAGAATGAAAAAAAAAATCCCAAACCAAAACAAAACAACAACAACAAAAAAAAAACATGTTCAATTGAAAGATGAAACCAAAGAGAATTAAGATAAGAATGATGAGATAGGATGAAAGCGAAATAAAAAGAAACAGCATTTATGCAGAGTAAAAACCGTCCAATCATCGTAATTTCACGAGGAGGTTTATGTATGAGGGATGTTGCAAAGGTAATACCTCTTATTTTTTACTACGTCCGATTGGGTCAGAATAGATTGCAAATTCCATTGTTATTTTAGCTGACTTATGCATTCTTGGCCTGGAAGTCTCATCTCTCTGTTGCAGATATTGAAGATGTGAGACTCTAAGAAAGCAACCACTATTATAGATGTGCATCAGAAGCAGAGATGCGTCATTCTATTCTTGGCAAAAGTGCATTGGGAACGAAAGAGACTACGTAGAAAAAGAAATCCTGCAGCACAACAGCTCGCCAGTTTTAATGGTACCGGTTCCATTTTCGTTGTTCTTCAACTTTTTGAGTTTAAAAAAATAGGAGGCTTTACTTTTGGCACGACTCTCGTAAAACGAAAGTATCGTGATTTTTTTTTGTGCAAATGAAAAATATTTTTTCCTATTATTAAAAAAGTTCATTTTATAAAACATAAATTAAAAAAGAAAGAATACAATATCCTTTTTTTTATTTACAGAGAAAATATATTGAATAATTATTTGTAATTTTTACGAAATTTAAAGAAAAATTAAATTCAAACCAAGAAAGAAAAACACTTATAGAATATGTAGTCGTTTATATAACGAGTGTATATAACAAATGTATATAAGGGGTATATATAACGGATGTATATAACGAGTGTATATAACAGATGTATATAACGGTGTATATAACGACTGTATATAACAGGTGTATATAACGAGTGTATATAATGGGTGTATGTAACGAGTGTATATAACAGGTGTGTATAACGGGTGTATATTTATGTATTTATGACAACGCCCTTATTTACTGTTATATATTTACGATTCGTTGTGGGTATATATAAGTGTTCATGCATGCGAGAGTATTTAGTGTTTGCGACCGTCTAGTATCTCTATTTCGGCTAGCTTATGCGTGTATAACGTGTGTTTATGTATGCATAAAATGTGTTTATGCATGTATGACATGTATTTATGTATGTATAACATGTGTTTATGCATGTATAACATGCGTTTATGTATCTATAACGTGTATTTATAAATGTATAACATGTATTTATTTATGTATAACATGGGTTTATATATGTATAACATGTGTTTGTGCATGTATAGCATGTGTTTGTGCATGTATAATATGTGTTTATGTACGCACAACATGTGTTTGTGCATGTATAACACGTGTTTATGTACGCATAACATGTGTTTATGCATGTATAACATGTGTTTATGCATGTATAACATGTGTTTATATACGCATAACATGTATTTATGCATGTATAACATGTGTTTATGCATGTATAACACGTGTATATGTATGTATGACATGTGTTTATTTATGTACACCATGTGTTTATATACTCATAACATGTGTTTATGCATGTATGCCATGTATTTATGTATGTATAACATGTGTTTTTGCATGTATAACATGTGTTTATGCATGTATAACATGCGTTTATGTATCTATAACATGTATTTATAAATGTATAACATGTGTTTATTTATGTATAACATGGGTTTATATATGTATAACATGTGTTTGTGCATGTATAGCATGTGTTTGTGCATGTATAACATGTGTTTATATATGTATAACGTGTGTTTATGTACGCATAACATGAGTTTGTGCATGTATAACACTTGTTTATGCATGTATAACACGTGTTTATGTACGCATAACATGTGTTTATGCATGTATAACACTTGTTTATGCATGTATAACACGTGTTTATATATGTATAACATGTGTTTGTGCATCTATAACATGTGTTTATGCATGTATAACATGTCTTTATGCATGAATAACATGTGATTATGTACGTATACCATGCGTTTATGCATGTATAACACGTGTTTATGCATGTATAACACGTGCTTATGCATGTATAACATGTGTTCATGCATGTATAACATGTGTTTATGCATGTATAACGTGTTTAGCAGGACATATAACAACACTAACAATGCAAAGGAACAGAATACAGTCCTATGGGGTTTTATATCTGACTAATAGAAAAAAATAACTTGTCCATCTTTAGGTCCTGTCTTGACGAATCTTCGAAGCTGCACATGAATGCTCATCCAAAGGCTTCGAGTTGTATTTTCAGCTACTTATATTCCCATAATGATTTTCAACTTGGAAAGTTTTACGCTTGTCCTATGTTCTACATTCTATTGACAGCGTCCTCGGGGTTTAGAAACATGCCAGCGTCCTCGGGGTCCAAAAACGATCGATCGCCAACTCGTTTGTCCGCTCGACTCTCTCTCTCTCTCTCTCTCTCTCTCTCAAACTCTCTCTCTCTATCAACTGACTAAACTCTACGTATATATCAAAAACTGTTTTCCTTTCTAAGTTACGTCATCAATATACGTAACATTACATGACCATCGCCTGATATCTGTCACGTATTCATTTATTATTATTTATCAAGTAAAAATTCCTAACCTGCTCGGTTTATGTTAAAATTCAACAATTAACATTCTTCTTGCTATTCGAACATTTTTCTATGCACACAATTTTTCCCTCATTGCATTTTTCACATTATCCACCTAGTCTTCCATAATAATAATAATAATAATAATAATAGTAATAGTAGTAGTAGTAATAATAATAATAATAATAATAATAATAATAATAATAATAATATTTGAGCGTACAGACAAATGGTACAAGCATAAACCCGCAACAGCACTCGAAAACGAGAACCACAAAATCCTATGGGACATGGACATACAGACGGACAAACCCATCCAAAAGACCAGATGTCGTAATAATTAAGCAAGAAAGAAAAATCCTGTCAAATCGTAGACTTTTCTGTCCCAGCTGACCACAGGGTGAGTATGAAAGAAAAGGAGAAACGAAGCAAATACACAGAGATAGACAGAGAGTTAAAAGGGATTTGGATGATGAAGAAAATCAAAATAGTACCGATAATATTAGGAGCACTAGGAACAATTCCGAAAAACTTCGAATGTCAGAAATTGGAATAAGAGGAAAAACTGCAAAAGTACAACGACTAACGAGAATGAAAAGGACTGAAATATTAAGGAAAACCCTTGAATGCGGAGAATAATACAAGAAGACAATATAACGAATAAGCGTCACAGGGAATGAAGAACACCGAAGCTGCATATCTACAAGTTCTACACCCCCATCATGGACCCCCCCATAGTTTCATCACCGCTCCTCCCAATGAAAAAGTGACACCAAAGAGCTGAGAAGGGTCAAGAAGGACTGAAAGACCGAGGAGAAAGTTCTAGCTAGACCTCGATTGGACAAGCGCAAAGAGAACTGGGATTTTGGGAGACTTAGTGCCACTCCAATTTCAGTATAAACCAATGGCCACTGCCGTCGAGAAATCAATGGTAAGCGGCTGTTGCGATGATGCGAATTCATTTGCGAATGCTATCGAAGGAGGTGGAGAGAGCTGAACGCCTGGGGAGACTTGTTGTCACTCAGCTTCCAGAGAACACCACAGGTTTCGAATCAGATCGTTTGTTGACTTGTGTGAAAGCTCCATGTGAGCCAATAAAGATAATAATAATAATAATAATAATAATAATAATAATAATAATAATAATAATAATAATAAATAATAATGATAATAATAATATAATAATAATAATAATAATAATAATAATAATAATAATAATAATAATAATAATAATTTCTTAGGTTATCCGACGTTTCCTTTGCCAAACATCACACTTGTTTCTTGAATAAATATTTAATTTTTAATTAACAAAAACTGATAGATTATATGATTGTTTTCCGTTTTTATAGCTTTTTGGTTTAAGTGAAGATTTGTATCCATTGTTTTATAATAAACCACTGCCGCAATTTCATTGGGTCAGCGTTTCGGCACCTTTCGACATTTGATAGAACGGTCCCTATTTTGCACAACTATGTAAAAACAGAAAACAATTGATGAAAACAAACAATAAAACACACTGAATTCTAAAGTAAATTTTTTAAAAAAGTTACAAGGTGCAATTCAAATAATGAGGAAGGTTAAAATAATTGAAGAAGTGCGAAAATAAAATGGAAAGCAAATAGACTAAAAGAAATAAAATACACGAAGGAAATTGCAGATTTTTCTACTGAGAGGAATATAAGGGCAATCAAACAACACATACTGGAACAAATGGAATGGAAATTAAAATGTGAAAAGCTGGAAGAAAGCAGGGAAAAAGAAACACAAATAAATGCAAAAACAGAAATCAATGAAAAATAAGACAAAAAACAATACACAAAAGAAGCGAAAAACGAAATAAAAATAAATTGGAGTAAGACAAACAACAAAAGAAGTGACAAACAAAAGATGAATAAAATAAATACAAACACGAAAAGTATTAAATAATGAACAGAATTAAAGAAAACGTAAAACTAAAAATAATGATGAAATAAAAAAGAAACTGATAGAAGCAAAAACACAATCAAAACAGTTGTAAAAAATGACTAAGGGAATAAGACAAAGTAAAAATAGTACAAGAAACAATGAAGCGAACATATCAGGACTAAGAGATACGTGAAAGGACTAAAATGAGTATGAAAATACTAAAAGTAGTTTATAAACGACTCAAAAAGTGCAAAATAAGTAAAAGAAATGCGAAAAAGACTAAAAGAAGTGCGGAAAAGACTAAACGAAGTGTATAAAAGACTAAAAAGTGTTAAAAGACCAAAAGAAGTATAAGAATACTGCAAAAAAGTGTAGAATGACGAGAAGTGCAAAAAGACTAAAAATAGTGAAAAAACACTAAAAAGTGTAAAAAAGACAAAAAGAAATGTAAAAAGACGAAAAGAAGTGCAAAAAGACTAAAAGAAGTGTAAAAAGATTAAAATCGTGATAAAAACACAAAAAAGTGTAAAAAAGACAAAAAGAAATGTAAAAAGACGCCAAAAAGACTAAAAATAGTGAAAAAACACTAAAAAGTGTAAAAAACACAAAAAGAAATGTAAAAAGATGAAAAGAAGTACAAAAAGACAAAAATAGTGAAAAAAACACTAAAAAGTGTAAATAAGACAAAAAGAAATGTAAAAAGACTAAAAGAAGTGCAAAATACTAAAAATAGTGAAAAACACAAAAAAGTGTGAAAAAAAGAAATGTAAAAAGACGAAAAGAAGTACAAAAGGACTAAAATAGTGAAAAAACACTAAAAAGTGTAAAAAAGACGAAAAGAAATGTAGAAAGACGAAAAGAAGTGCAAAAAGACTAAAAGAAGTGCAAAAAGACTCAAAAATAGTGAAACAACACTAAAAAGTGTAAAAAAGACAAAAAGAAATGTAAAAAAGACTAAAAGAAGTGCAAAAAGACTAAAAATAGTGAACAACACAAAAAAGTGTAAAAAACACAAAAAGAAATGTAAAAAGACTAAAAGAAGCCAAAAAGACTAAAAATAGTGAAAAAAACACTCAAAAGTGTAAAAAAGACATAAAGAAATGTAAAAAGACGAAAAGAAGTGCAAAATACTAAAAATAGTGATAAAAAAACAAAAAAGGGTAAAAAAGACAAAAACAAATGTAAAAAGACTAAAAGAAGCCAAAAAGACTAAAAATAGTGAAAAAAACACTCAAAAGTGTAAAAAAAGACATAAAGAAATGTAAAAAGACTAAAAGAAGTGCAAAAAGACTTAAAAATAGTGAAACAACACTAAAAAGTGTAAAAAAGACAAAAAGAAATGTAAAAAGACTAAAAGAAGTGCAAAAAGACTAAAAATAGTGAAAAACACAAAAAAGTGTAAAAAACACAAAAAGAAATGTAAAAAGACTAAAAGAAGCCAAAAAGACTAAAAATAGTGAAAAAAACACTCAAAAGTGTAAAAAAGACATAAAGAAATGTAAAAAGACTAAAAGAAGTGCAAAATACTAAAAATAGTGATAAAAACACAAAAAAGTGTAAAAAAGACAAAAACAAATGTAAAAAGACTAAAAGAAGCCCAAAAGACTAAAAATAGTGAAAAAAACACTGAAAAGTGTAAAAAAGACATAAAGAAATGTAAAAAGACTAAAAGAAGTGCAAAAAGACTAAAATAAATGCACATAACGTAAAGAAGTATAAAAGACTAAAAGAAATACAAAATGACTAAAAAGTCTATTAAAGATTAAAAAAAATGCAAAAAGATGAAAAAAAGTTTATAAAAGCCAAAAATGTGTACAAATACTACAAAAGGGCGTGGAAAACGTAGAAAAGTTAACAGTTACTGAGAAGTGCAGCAATTAATAAATTACAACCAAAAAAGTATTTTAAAAATTGCCAATAAAAAGACGAAGAATAAAAAATTGCCAATAAAAAGACGAAGAATAAAAATAAAAAAAAGATATAAAATATTTATAAAACTAAGTACAAGGGTTGTTCCAAAATTTAGGCCCCCATATTTTTTAACAGAAAAACGCGAGTGATACCATAAAAACGAACAAACTGTTGTGCTCCAAAATATATTTTTTCTCCATAGTCATCACTATTATCAATGCACTTTTACCAGCCGCTTTTGATGCCTCGGTCGTAAATGTCCGGATCACGCCTTGTCACACACATCTCTGTCGCCACTCTGAAATCGACGAACCCATTTCCTGTGCTGACATCTTAAACATCTAAATCTAGTAAACGCTTAACAGGCGTCGTTGAATGCTAATCGGTTCAATTCTTCTGACAGAGGTTGCATTCTTACAGGCTGCTAGAAAGGAGCTGCTAGAAAGAACTTATCATGTCTTGATAGAGTTCAAAATAGACTTCTTATTCTCGTAGTAGTGTTTCATTCTTTGGAAATCATCAGTGGAGGAAATGAAAATTACTGTTAGTCGAAGGATTCAAACCGCGCCAGGAATCTACCTTTGACTATATTAGCGTGGGCCAACTTCAACCGCCACTATAACCAAGGGAAACCTAACATTTATAAAGCAAAATACTGGCATCTTGATTGGTATATACATGCTGTACTAGTATAACAACCCGGCGTTATCTGGGCGTTGAGAATTAAATATTTTATTGTCCAAAGGTACAATGCCGACAACACAAACACATTAGCGCTCGTGATTGGCCTCATGAATACCATTTCAAACAACGGGATCGTTGATACTGTCTAAAATCTAAATATCGTATCTATCGATTTCACTTGTGCAGTTAAACCGTTGAGGAAGCTGTGTACCCCTATTTTCCCTCAGATATTGGGTAAAATTGCAACATATCTATATATACTCGTATATGATAATTAATTGGTGATAGGTATTGCATATCGGTGTTAAATATATCCAAAAAGCGCTGATATGATATAAAACAGACGAACCGAAACCAAACCAATCCAAACTTGCAAAATCACGTAGACGCAGTGGTTCTTGTTAGATCACCGAATGAAGCAATACCGTGCCTTGCCAGTTCCAGATGGGTGACACTATTTGAATACTATGTAGGTATGCGCGTATGCATAACATCATCAGAGAGATAGACACACCTTTCTTGCAAAGTTAGTCCTCTTCCATTTGATATTCCAAAGGATTACCATACAGAAAGTAAAAGAAGATCCTCGGCCATTGTGAAGGCAATCTAAAGAAACTCTTCCCCCAAAATAAGATTAAACAAGTGAAGCATGCATGGTCCCCCGTGAGTGCACAATGAAAGGCATAAAAATGACTAAGTTCAGCATTTGACTCCCCTCATATAGCCCCAAAAGTCCCCTTCCTGGTGCAAATGAACAAACGGTGCAGTTTTAGGCCTTAACATATGTAAATTTGAGTTCTACACCATGAAAAAAAAAAGAAATGACCAAATCTATCATTTACCACCCTCCATTTAGCCCCCAAAGTTCCCAAGGCCTTAACATATTAAAATTTGAGTTCAGCACCATACAAAACTGCTAAATAAACATACACAGACAATTTTGGACAAATGTGTTAAAATAGTCCCCAAATGCAGTATTTTTATTAGTCCTAAAAGAGTCCCTGGGGCACACCCGAGAGTTATCGCAAAATATAGACAAACAGAATTATATAGAAATCAGTTAGTTACAACTTTTCAGAAAGTTTTATAAAAATCCAAAGCATCAATTTTTTTTTAATAAGCACAAAAGTGTCAATTTTAGCTATTTTAACCCGAAAGGCACCCCTAGGGGGAAACCGGAGTTTTCCCGGAAAATCCGTTCTGTTACTTTTTATTCATATCATGTTTAATGTTTGTGCAAAATTTAAAAAAACTCCAAGGCGTAGTTATTAAGAAAAGTACCGACGGACGAACGGACGAGCGGACAAGGGTGAATTTACAGGTCCACCCTTCTTTTGTCGGAGGACCAATAAACCATATAGTAAGAGTCCATTGGTATTGTAAGGAAATCTTTTGAGGATGATGTCCCAAACGAAACACCGGCTTTTAATTTGTAATAGGCTATCACGAAGGAGGTAAGGCTTAGAAAACCCTTATGTCTTCGTAATCTGGTCTTCGTAATCTGGTGGAATGCTTACTAGAGAACACTTGAACGCCTGTTAGACAATCTCCCAGAGTGTTTAAAGTATCTCTTTACGGGGGGAGGGTTGTCAGGACAAAGATGCGTCATGTCACTTTTTCGCTACAAGTAAACCATAACTCAGTATTAAAAATCACATAGTATTCGCGGCTCAAATAAGAGCTATTCGGTATAAATGACTCACAGTGTCTTTTATGGGGAACGGTGCACTTTCTTTGAGTGATGTTGCCTATAGAAACAGCACTAAGCTGGATTATCCACTAGACTAGATGAATCCTTTGCATTGGAATCTAATGAGACCAGGAGACCCCAAGACGGATATACTATAACATTTAAATTCTTACGGATGGTTCTGCTCTCGATGGGAAATAGGTTCTAAAATTTTCTGGTCTTTCTTTCTTATCAAACCTTCTTTGTAGCCCATATATTAAATCCATATATTAAATCCATATATTAAATCCACTGCTCTCTCCGATTCTCGTAAAATCAGTTATCTCTATCGCTGTATACATTTTCTTACACCCTGACTCTAAAACTCTATTATCAGTCCATGTATGGAGTACCGTTGTCATATTTAACTGATCAATTGGAGAGGGGAAAATTAATATTTTTTACTTCTTTTACTAACTCAAGATTTCAGACGTAAAAGGAGGTTTAATGGAACATTCGAATATCTATGTATCTCATATTAAGATCAAGTGTTAACCCCTAGGGACGGGCTTGTTTATTTAATTATTTTTTTTTATTACATGTTCACTCCAAACAAGGCACACGTTACACTTGAACTTCTGCATGTCAGTACAGTTGGGGAAGCAGGGAGCCGTAATTGAATTCCAAAGTCTAGCGGTTCTGGGGAAGAAACTATTGGAGTAGAAAGCTCTCCTACATCTGTGTAGGGTTGGGATTTAGCTGTTTGTCGGGTTTAACGATGGTATTTACGTCGTGGGAGCGCAAGTGCTTGCAGTTCGTCAGAGCATTCACTATTAAAATACCTGTAGAACAGGCAGAGGGATGCAACATTTCATCGGTGGGACACAGGCTGAAGTTTAGATGACGGTTCAGAATCTATCAGGTTGGAGACTCTCTTTTGGATCTTGTCTAGGAGCGAGAGACTAGTATCAAATGCACCAGCCCAAATTTGACAACAATACATGGGCGAATGGTGGCCTTTATAGAGGTACAGGATACTTTCGGGCGTTAGTAGCTTTCTAGCATTTATTCATTCACGAGAATTCGACTGAAGTAAAATAAAACCAAAGAAAATCTCATCAGACATAGTGAAAAAAAAAATACACAAATCAAAGCTGCAGATACTCTCCCGTGAGTTACACGCATTCATAATTGAAAGGGTAACGGGCGTGTCTAGGGAATCAAGGGTTTTATATACGAAATTGTTAGTTATACCAGCATTTGAAGTTCTGACTAGTTCATGATATACATAGTGGGATCCGGCCATTTCGTTTAATTTTTTTTCACGGCATATCAACCCGTTTGCCGAATGTAGTATATATGAAAAGTAGTTATGCTTCAAGTTTGACATCTTCATACATTTACTCAGAGTGTAATTCGTTTTATGCAATTATTTATATTTACTTAGATTTATTAATTTAGATGAGGTTTTTATTTTTCTATTTGTCACATATTTAGGTTGTATATACAAAGTCAATGCTATAAGGAAAGCTATTATAGCGTCTACATTAGTTTGGGTTTCTAGTTTTCGGGCGCTCCGCCATAAAAAATACTCATATTAGCGACTCACGTGCCGAGTTAGTGATGTATGAGCATTTAAGCTGTGGGCATGACGTCACGAATTGAAATGCATGTATAGGCATCAAGATCGAAGGAAACGTGAACGAGGAAAAAGAAAAAGGGGGGAAAAACGCGTGGCACTTGGAAAGGTACGCTCGACATGCACACACAGTCTCCTCCCTCTACCCTCTCGAAAACGAACCGGCAGAGAATTACTGCCAAACAACAGCGAATTTTAGCTAAATACAAAGGACTGGTAAAGGGAAGGAAGGGGTGGTTTTATCGTGTCATGTTGAAAATACATGTCAAAGACTTGCGTGTGAAACCGGACGAAATATTTTTTTCTTTCAACTAAAAAACGTTTTCTGTTTATTGCGAGTTTCCACATACGACTTTTTGATAAATTTTAAAAAGTAATAACAACGTTACACTGAAGATGTTGAGAGATTGTTTCACAACATATCGACCCGTTGCCGAATTTATTCGTTTTAATAGGAACCGTTTACGGCTTCTAGTCTGAACGCGTTACTTGTGTTGTTACTGCACGTGACAATAGATTGATGCAGTCTCTTGTTCCTGTGTTTACGTTCAGATTCTATTTTGCCATCGCCATCATCTATTATATAAATTTCACACGTCTGTAAGTGTATGTGTATGTTATGTATCTTGTATGATATAGCCGATATCGCCAATCCGTTACAATTTGATTTAAGTTCTGCGTTTTTTTAGTAATGTAATCCATTAGTTTCTAGAATTACATGTCAATTCTGTTACGCAAGTTCAGTTAATTTGATATTTCTGTTGTTACACAAAACTACTCAATTGTTAAGAGTTTGCATAGTTAAACCACCTTCTCATTTGTCAATCCACCTTGCGGCCCGGGTTGGTTTTGTTTTTTCCTTCACGCTTGACATCTTTTTTGTTTGCGTTTAAACATACCTTCTTTATGCAACTTTACTCGCAAGGTTATTATTTTCTGCTCACTTTTCTATTATTGCTGCGTTATTATTCGACGTATTCTTTTAATCCATGTCCATCATGTATTTTAAAAGATAATTCATTGTGGCTGTACTATAAGTATTATATTTGCAATTAATAAAATGTCTCTAAATTTCACTAACTTGTGACTATTAATTCCATTGAATTTGATTAATGATTATTAGACGTTAGTTAAGGAGAGCAGAACATGAATCTTGAGTTTTTTTTCGGCAGGCTCGTTACTCTAACTTCCTTTATTTTGTTATTTAGTCCATGAATTCGATGCGTAATGCTCTTGACAAAGGGATAAGAATTAATGTTTCCTGGGTTAAAATATACCTAGTTAATAATTAAACACATACTTAAATCATTCATTGACATTTATGCTGATGACACGACCATCTGCGGCAACACATCTAAGGCTGTAAATGACAAAGTTCTCTCTGATTCTCTCTCCTCTGATCTCGAGCGCGTGGTTCAGTGGGGGAAGACGTGGTTGGTTACCTTTAATGCATCTTAAATCAAGCTCCTATCTTTACATTATCAACGCTCTGATCCCCATCTGGCATCAATTGAAATAGATGGCTCTCGTCTAGGAGAAGCCCTATGTTTTGACAAGCTTCTGGGCTTGACCTTTACTCCTCATCTGAAATGGAACACGTACATCAAGTCTGTTGCCAAGGTTGCCGGAAAGATGGTGGGATCCTTCTACCGCTCCAGAAGATATCTCACTACGGATGTAATTCTCTATCTATATAAAAGCCAAGTACGCCCAAGGATGGGGTACTGTTGCCAGATCTGGGCAGGAGCTGCTAAAACAGCATATCATGCCTTGACTGAGTACAAAATAGACTTCGTGGCTTAGTGGGGGATGCCTTTTTCTCTTCCCTGCAACCTCTCTCCCACAGAAGAGACGTTGCGAGCCTATCTTTGTTTTATCGTTATTTTCATGGCAGCTGCTCGTCTGAGCTCAAATCTCTAGTCTCCTCTCGCCAATCTTTTACGAAAAACACCCGTCTAGCTGAAACCACTGTAAAAAATTTTCCCCACTCTTTATCTGTGTCTAAATCAAAACGTAGATTCCATGAACAAAGCTTCTTTCTTAGAACTGCACGCGTGTGGAACTCTGTTCCGTCTGCCTGCTTCCCACCTTATTACAACCTGGATGTCTTCAAGTCCAACGTAAACAAATTCCTGATAAACCACCCCCTTAAGTAGACACTTTTATTAAATCCCCACACTAACGTACTGTACATGTAATAACCATTATCCGGGCCTTGATAAGTGGTGATCACCTTGTAAAAAAATATAGAGAGTGCTAGTTTTTAACGTTTAAGCATTATTTTTCCGCACTTTACGTCATATAGTTTCATGTTATGCCTGAAGCGATTTTCAAGAAAAAAATAAGCAAGGTACCTTAAATTGCAATTTATCTTTTAGGGTTTAACTTGAAATATTGTTTAAGAATCAAACCATGTAAATGATTTTGATTAAAAGTATAAATACAGATTTTATACATATTTTTAATATGATTATATCTTGATTTTTCTCATTGTAAGAGGTCATAAAAATGGCGAAGAAATATACTGTTTTAAGGAATTAATTGTTTCATCGACGCTTATTGAAACCATACTTGTTTTTAGTGATATTTGCTTTTGATGGGAAATATGTTTTAACTGCTTCTATATCATATATTTAACTAGTAATGACTTAAGTTCTGCAAATATACTTAGAATGTTTTCTTATGCAAATACGATGAGCGGCCTTATTTATTTTTTTATTTTTCAATGGCTACTCTGAATCAGATATCCTCATTGCAGATCAAAATGTATATATACCTAACTGAAAAAAAAAACTGTTGTTCATTCACATTCAGATTTACCCCAAAACAGAAAGTTTTATTTTCCATTTACAAAAGTACTGCCGTTTATATATATATATAAAAATGTCTTCTAACAACGTCAATGCTATTTCATAAAACACGTTTTGGTTATCACGCGTATTTAGTCATCCAAATAACTTCCGGTTTTGAAAACGCTCAGAAGTAAACGGTGTGAGGTAATTTGAAGAGCAGGACATAATAAGTACCTTTATTAAATCTAAATGCCTCACTAATGAAATAGATTTAACATATACACTATAAATTAAAATGATCATGTTTTAAACGAAACATAATTATAATAATTGGGAATAAATCGAAGAGTTACATCAATAAATTGATGGGTTTATGGTGTTTTTTTTTTTTTTACCCTTTGTGTTCTGTTACGCATTAAGCTCTTTGACTTCAAGAGCTTCAATAAATTGCTCTATTACGGGTATAGCATACCGTATATATATATATACGGAATGTTATACCCGTAAATAATAGAACAATTTATTTAAGCTTTTGAAGTCAAAAAGCTTTATGCGTAACAGAACAAAAAGGGTAAAAAATTCAACACACACACACACACACACACACACACACACACACACACACACACACACACACATATATATATATATAAATATAGATTTTTTTCTAAATTCAGTATGGCGTTATGTAAACAAATTATAAGGTATTTACAGCTTCTCTTCCAATTTTCGGATTTTAATCATGTCAAAACGCACTTTATTTCCTTTGGATGGATTGTTTGTTGCTATTTCTTCTGACGAGTTAAGGGCAAAATAGATTCACTAATTGATATAATAATTAAGTGATTGATTTTGTGCTAGGAAACAGATACTGTCCAGAACTGTAGATGTCAACTGAATTAGAGGAATAAATTGTAAGATGGTCAACATCATGGACTTTGGAATGTAGACTTTTGCCATTCATTAACTTTATTGCTCTGTAATTACATTGAGCTTCTTAAATAAGGATTGGTATATATTACAAAAAAATAAAGTATATTTCCACAGAAATCCATCATCCAAAAATCTTTATTTAAGAAGCTCAATGTAATGTGGTTGAATACAAATATACATACATACATACATACATACATACACATATATATATATTATATATACATAGAAATAGAAAAATGCGAACATCAAAAGTAATGATTAAGCTTACACATGGGAAAGTAAAGGGCTAGTTGTTAAAACTGGAAAAGAAAAGGACAAGATATTCTAGTAAAAATATAATAAATTCATAACTTTAAATGTTGTAGCATTAAGAATGTTTTTAAAAATTCAATTGACCATTAAATGATCAATTCTGTATAAATACTGCCATATTTTAAGTTATAAATTTATTATATTTTTTATTAATTTTTTTCCAGTTTTAACAACTAGTCCTTTTACTTTTTCATGTTTAAATCTTAACCATATTACTTTTCATGCTCGCATTTTTCTATGTAATTCATGATTGCTACAGGCTTTACTTTGAAATAAAAAAAATTCTCTCTCTGTTTCACGTGTTACCTGAGAATTATTAGCGACAGTAAAGCTGAGCAACAGATTAGGACAGCGGTGAATTACTAGCGACAGTTTTTATATTCTGTTACGTCATCATCTCAGCCGATTTGAGGAAGCGAAACAGATTTGGTTGATATGGTAACCAACAGCTAATCAAAAATAAAGTCTCTCCGTTCCTTAAAGATTTTAAGAATTTTTAACACAGTAATTTTAATATAACTTTTGTTTTACTGAACGAAAATTGAAAATTTACTTTCCCAAATATAGCTGAGAAGGTGACCTATGAACTGTAAGAGTTGTTTTAAATTTGATCGCAAAATGAGTGCTAGGTGAAGCTTGAAAGTAGTTCTAAATGAGTAAAACTAACACTTAACCATATGTTCAAACACGGTAGTGTTTGAATGATATATATATATATATATATATATATATATATATATATATATATATATATTTCCCACACACTTTATCTGTGCCTAAATCAAAACGTGGATTCCATGAACAAAACTTCTTTCTTAGAACGGCACGCCTGTGAAACTCTGTTCCATCTGCCTGCTTCCCACCTGAATACAACTTGGATGTCTTCAAGTCCAACGTTAACAAATTCCTGATAAACTGCCCCCTTAAGTAAACACTTCATCAAATCTCCGCACTAACGTACTGTACTTGCAATAACCCTTATCCCTGAGTGGCTTCCGAGCCTTGATAAGTGGTGACCACTGTGTAAAAAATATATATATATGTGAGTAAGTGAAGTAGTTATATATATATGTGTGTGTGTGTGTTTCTGTATGTATATAAGTTATAGCCAATAAAGCCGCCATATTTTTATGAAATATACATCACATTCAATTTTAAATAAAAAGGGAGCCGCCGTATTTTTATATTCAAATAAACTTTTATTTTATTGTACATTAAGTTATTGGGGAAATCAATGTAACATTTTGCTAAGGTTCCACACTGAAAGAAGAACTATTTATACTCGGGGATTACATTAAATACAGCCATACCTGAAAGGAGTCATGCGAGGAGAAGGAGGATGAGGGAGCGAGGAGTGGACAACGCATATGAGATAGAGAGGAAGGGAGTCCCGGGAGACTCATGGCACAGTGAAGTCTCAGTTGCAATTTCAGACAAAATAGATAATAAAAATAATTAAAGGACTGAATGAATTGAAGAAAAAAAAATTAAACAAAAAAAAAAAGAATATTTTTTTTAATAAGAACACATGGACGAATAATCCTGAATATATTGTAGAATTGTTTTTTTTTTATATTTTTATTCGAAAAATAAATTGCAGATGCATGAATGTTTGTTGACAAACTTACAAAGGCATATTCCAATAATTCCATTTCCTATTAAACAAAAGAACAACCCCGGCAAATATAAAGAAGAGAAATAATTAGACAAAACACAAAAGGGGGAATACATAAACATCCCACTCCTCACGACTAAATAAACAAAAGAAAAAAAAATGGATGAATAAATAATTTTCTAGATTTGACGGATAATAAATGTGGCTGCTTTATTTATACTTTCAATTTATTGAATTTTGATTGGTTAAAAATTACTTTGGAATGCAAACGACGGCGTTCATTGGCTATCGTTTTGGGCGTTGTTAAATTGTGTTCTATCTCTCCTCTTTTTTTCTTTTTTTTTTAGCAAATATACAAAAAGAGAAAATTTATGGGATTGTTTTCGTTTTCCTTTCTCCCTAATTTTTTTAAAATTTTATTTTATTAATTTATTTTTTTATTTATTTATTGTCATGTAAGGTTCGGTTTTTGTGGGAAGGGGATATTTTTATTGCTTGACATCTACTTAATTCCTTAAAATAATTTATTTGTTCTTATGGATTAAAATGAATAAATAAAAAGAAAACGAAAATCGTTTTTTGTTTTTAAGTGTAAGATGTACACGCATATGTATATGTATGTCGATTTTTTATTCAGAATGTCACGTATAAATTCATGTAAGAAAAGAACATATATATACATATATATATATATACATATATATATATATATATATATATATATATATATATATATATATATACATACATATACAGTGCAGATTACGTGCATACACCCAGATTACACAAATACACATACATTGCAGATACAATAGGAAAAATAAATATATGCCCGCACACCTATACGCATCTACACACACGGTTGCATACCTATATACACTATACACACAGAAAATATCACATAAATAGATGTACATACGTAATTAAATATATATAAATTTAAACAAAATTGAAATAAATATACGCAAAGATTAAAAAAATTATTTATATAATATTGTATTACACTTAAATATATACGCACATACACTCATATATACATATATATTAGGTTGACAAGAAAGTTCTTGTGGAATTTTTAATTTCGGTTTCAAATGATGGATTTTTAAATAAGTTTTCGTTATAATAGCTTTACTTAATATTCTATTTTTAAAGAGTGTTCTTCGCTCTATCTAATCGTTTAGATTACAATCGTTTTAAAACAATTGTCTTCTTTCCAGAACGTTGAATACAAGATTAAAAAAAGTAAATTCACACCATTTTCTTATTTCAATTCAAGCCAGGCCGAAAAGCTGCTGAATCATCTCACGATATCAACGAACCACGAATGAACGCACAGCACAATGGTGGTTTAAGAAATTTTGTGACGCATGCGAAAGTTTTGCAGATGATCAGCGTAGTGGTCGACCATCAGATGTTGACTATGATCAATTAAAAGCTTTTGTCGAAGCTAATCCACGCACAACTTTTTCGAAAATTAGACGTAAAGTATACTACGATTTCCAACCACTGGAGATAGCTTGAATTGAACAACAACCAAAAGAAACGCCGTTATTAAATGTCATTTTCTCTTTTTTTTACGCAAACAGAACGACCTGTGAAAGATGTGACTTGCGATGAAATGTGGGTTCTTTACGACAACCAGTGACGTTTAGCTCAGTGGTTAGATACCGACGAAGCTCCACGACACTTCCAGAAGCCAGAGCTGCACCAAAAAAAAGTCATGCTGACGGTCTCATCCATTACAGATTTTTGAAAGCAGGCGAAACCATTACGGAAGAGAAGTACAACAAATGAATGAAAAGCATGAGGAACTTCGACAACAACACCCAGCATTTGTCAGCAGAAGAGACCAAATTCTCCTCTACGACAATGCCCGACCGCACCTTGCTAAACTGCCCCCGAAGAAGTTGAACTAAGTGGGTTATGCAACTCTACATCATCCTCCATACTCTCCAGGCCTCTCCCTATCGACTACAACTTTTCCAAGTATCTCGAAAACTTTCTGCGTAAAAAAATACTTAAAAAACCTAAGCTATATCAAAAACGCCTTCAGCGACTTTATCGCCACCAGAACACAAGATTTTTAGGTTACTGACATAAATACATTTGTTTTGCGTTTGCAAAAGTGTGTTAATTCTGGTGGTGCTTATTTCGATCAATATATTTTTCTTGGCGCCGAGAAATGGTCATCTAAATTTAAAAGAACTTATTGGTTAACCCGATATATATATATACCGTGTCAGACGTAAATGTATATATACTGGGTTCAAAACAGCCTACAGAAAATGGACTCTGATTTATGAAAGTATGATAGGTTATGAAAACGAAGGGTTGTAAAGAGATAGCTTCGAATTTAGGGGTATCAAAAGCAAATCAAAATATGATGAAATTAAAAATAAAATAGATAACCCCCATAATTCATTATACCATACCTGTTCACACTGAAACACATATTAAAAAAACCTTGGTAAACTTTGTGACATATTTCGATTCTATGGAGGTCAGGTGCGAACGAACACCCCATAATTTTATTATACCATATTTCCTCAAACTGAAACATAATTATCAAAGCATACTTACACAGATAGATATGAAAAGTCTTTATTAAAGTTTGTACCTATTTGCATTCCATGGAGGCCAGGCGCGAACGCAGACCCCACAATTTTATTATACCATCCCTATTTAAGTTAAAACATACTTATCAAAGTATTATTATGTATTGTTAAAGTATTATTTGGCGCATGGTATAGTAATTAAAATAATAGTATGCTCCTTGATATTATATTTACTCATAAAAAAGATATGGTTCTCTTCTACATCATTACATCTAATCTTCATTCTTCTGCTATGTACCCGGCTGGCGAATTATTTTCTATTGCACTCTCCATCTATATGTGTATTTCATACGCTTGTGCCCACCGGACGAATTTTCGCCTACATCAGTATGTGCATTTAATTTAGTTGTTCCATTATGACTTTTGTCGTATGTTTATCTTCTCAGCGTATTTCACACACACACACACACACACACACACACACACACACACACACACACACACACACACACACACACACACACACACACACACACACACACACACACACACACACTTATTAATTGTTTAAGTTTGACTATATTTATAACAGAAACTAAAAAGAAATATTTCAAAAGTGCGTAATACATTCTTCTCCGCCAATTTTGAGTCTAGCCACTTGAAATTTTAGATGTAGATTCCCTGGACATGGATCAAACCTTTTATTTAATTTGAACAAAACAACTATGTAAAAAGTTCGTTTACGTGAATCGATTAACGTTTCGACATTTCTATGTCATCATCGCGACTCCCAAATTAATCCCACGACAAAACATGTTAAAAAATATAATCTTCACAGAATAAGGCCTAAGAGGAAAAGTGAAAAAGTAGAATCATATTAATTCGTCCCTCATTTTTGATAACTTAAAATACTATTCATCCACATATCGCGTTGATAGGCGGTAGTTCTACCCACCGTCAATGGGATCTGTGTTCGAAAATGACCTCCACAAATGGCGATTTAATTAAACACTCGCCCACCGCTTTTATAGTGCTCGTACTGCTTGTTTATTTACAGACAAACTAACAAACAGCGAGCCTCGCTTTATAGCAATTTAAGTATATATATATATATATATATATATATATATATATATATATATATATATATATATATATATATCTCAGTGGAATTGTCTGTGTGTGTGTGTTTCTGTCAATTCTCACTGTACAGACTCAAGATTTTACATCAGGGGCATTGAGATTGGAGATTTTTTTTTTAAATCGGTTTTAGGCCAGAAAATAGCTGTCAAGGGGTCAAAGTATAACGATTTTATCTTTGAAAACTATAACAAACTTCTCCGCCAATTTTGGGTCTAAACACTTGAAATTTTAGATGTAGATTCCCTGGAATAGATCAAACTTTTTATTTAATTTGAGCCCAAAACAATAAATGTTAAGGAGTCATAATTGGGGTCAAATTAAAAAAAAATATTAGACCTCTGCTGTCTCTATCAAATTACTCAGCGAACTTTTGGTCTAAACATTTAAAATTTTACGTACAGTGTATTCAGATATTATAAATTTTCTTTGCTTGCCTTTCATCTATGCTTCATTTTTTTTTAACTTCCGGCATTTATTGGTAATCACAGAGTTTAAGATAAGGTTTGCAGCAGTTTTTATAATTGAATTGAACTACCAACATTTTATAATTTTATTAACTACCAACATTAGTTTACATTAATCAAATTTCAATATTTTTATTTAATTTTAACCAACATACATGTTTCATTTTTTTTTAAATTTAAAAACTAATAATTTTAAGCATTTATATGTTCAACATTGTGAAGCTTGCATACATTTTGCAATATTAGACTTCCGGTTTATTTCAAATATCGTGTGAAACGTTTTTATCTAGTTGAAACTTTGATTTTCAATATTTTCTTATAACATATTACTAGTTACTTATTTGGTAAAGTTTTTTGGCGAGGTTCGTTCGTAGCGGTGGCTGCTCAGATAATATGTGTCTATTGCCTTTTAGACGTCGACCGGTTTTATGCTCTTCGCCTTTTGTGCGAGTCGATTTATGTGTAAATCGACTTAACTCTCGCTCGATCTCGCAGGGAGAGCTCTTCTGATACAGGGCTCCCCCCCCCAAGAACGGTTGTTAGAAAATCACAACCGTTCGACACTGGTGCGTCTGTAGCAGAAGGTGATCGTTGAATAATGAATGCGAGGGAGTCTGCACTTGTTGATTGTATCGTCTGTGCTGTGGAGATATTTGTCGAGATTGACGGTATGCTGCGGTTGAAGTCAGTAACACAAAGGCTTGCAAGCGAGTCTGCAGTACCAAGTACAAGCAAGTTTGTAGCCATGTCGGTGTTATCGTTCGTGTTGATCGAGTTCCCTATGCGTTGGTTGAATCAATGAACGTCCAGTCGTGGAGTTTTTCAATGTGCGCGCAGCAGCTTACTCGTCTTAAACTAGTGACTTGTTCCATAACGTCCAGTGTAGAGGTTTTTTCTTTTTAAATTGCATGTTGCAGCTTAACTCATTTTAAACTGGTGGGACTTCTATGGTAGTTGTTATTGATATCCGTGGATTTTATGTGTTTGACTAAAATCCGTGAGGGTTCAGGTTTGTTGCTTGGGTTTTGGTGAAAATTCCAATATTTTCCCTGCTATGGCTGCTAGTTGTTTGTTCAGTTGTTTTTATCGGTGACTGTAAAGGGTTGAAAATGTCTGCGTCAGGCGCATCCAACACGGTGGTTTCACACTCAATATGGGATTTCTTTAATCTCTCCACAGACACCATCTCGATGCGACCATTAATATTCAGCTTGAAATATTTTTTTTCTTGCCAAAACTTTGAATGGCTACAGATAGAGATGGCTCAAAGGTCCATGGACCGCGTCATTTCGAATGAATACATGGGTCCATTTATCCATATCTCTCGGGACATGTGCTGGAATCATTTGTCGGTGAGGAGACAGGGGAGATAGTCTCGAAAAATATGTCTGAAGCCGTGAGATGTACGACGAGATGTCTGTGTTGTACGAATTTTTACTCTTACAAAAAAATCTCTAAAGTTTTTGTTTCTTGAAATTTTATGCCCTTCGTTAAATCAGTTTTGTTATTTGATGAGAAATTTCGTTTATAAAACTAGAAATTTCCGTTGTATACTTTTATAAAAGCGAAAAAATTCGTTTGTTTTTCCTGGAAGTGGATTAGTTGTTATATCCCAAACTCTTTTAGCTAAAAATGCCGGCATGCAACAACACAACATGCGTGGCTTATTATGTGGGGGAGGCATCATGAATTAAAAAAACATCAACAACAAAAAAAGTCCACTTGCGCAATCCACAATTTCGCATCTTCTGCGAATGGTGGTATATATATAAAACACATTTTTCCCCTTTGAAGTTGAAAAAAAACAACGAACGGACTAAATGAACAAAAGAAAATTTTATGGACTAGCTATCCAAGAGAAATTTGCACACACACACACAAAAAATTTCAAAATATAAAATATCAAAATTAATAAATAACCCTAAAAGGGAAAATCGTCTTTTTTTTCAGTGTGTGTGAGTTTATAAAAATAAAAGGAAATTTTCAAAACTTTCTTTGAATAAAGTAATAACGTTTCAACAGATTAGCACAAGAGGACAAACATTCTTTTATTCGTCTGTAGTACTACTTCGTAGTAATTTTTTTAATTGAAGGAAAAAGATGTTATTAAAACTAAAACAAAATATTCAATGTAGTTTAAGTTAAGATTACAACAACGAATAATCTGTTCGTCCGAAGCAATGTTTTTTTTTTTTTTGAGTTAGTTGTCTTTTGTAATTCCAGTAGGATGTTTAAGCCGATGTTAGCTCGTATTGTGTTTTACACAGATAATGTGTTGGTCACCACTTTAGCGAGGTCCGTTCGTTGCGGTGGATTCTCAGATAGTATGTGTTTATTTCCTTTTAGACGTCATTCGGGTGTATGCTCTTTGCTCTTTGTGTGAGTGGATTTATATGTAAATTAACTTAACTCGTCTCTGCTACAGTTTATGCCCCTTTCTTTATTAATAATTAATATTAATAACTTAGGACTTTTTTCTTCTTGTTCTCTGCTACTAACCTTACATAGATGTATATATTTGTGTGTGTATGAGGGTATGTGTTCTAGTTGTATTCATAGCGGTTGGATAAATAATCCTATGAATCTTAACTGTTTTATATAACAGTGCTCAATAGCAAACGTAATAAAACTTCCCCAATGCACTTATGATATTAACTTTGATCAAAACCGCCTGTTCCTTCGTGCATCTGATTATTTCGATTATCGATACTTATCGAAGACATTCCGCCACACAACCAATAATAAAACACTACCAGATACATAAAGTCCCTTCGTGTGAAATTTCATACAGATCTTCTCAGCCGTTTTCGATTTCATAATGAACGACCTCGTAGACACACAGACAATTTCTTTATATATATATACGAGGGGCGTGCAATAAGTAATACCCCTGACCCACTTCCCATAGTGTAGAGCAACGAAACTTGGCACAGTTATTAGTCTTTCTCTACATAGGAAACACACAGAGTTATGAATTTCTCCCATCGTTTGATGCAGCTCTGGAGACCGTTTTTGTAGAACACCCAGGTTGGTTTTCAACCACGACGTGACTTCAGAAATCAAGGCTGCATCATCTGGGAAACGTTTTCCTTTCAAAAACAACTTCATGGCTGGGAAGAGGTGAAAGTCAGAGGGTGCAAGGTTAGGAAAGTAGGGAGGATAGGGAAGGATTTCATAACTACACGCCCGTGCTTCTGATCTGGCGACATGCGAGTTGTGGACCGGAACGTTGTCCTACAGGAGGAGGGTACCTTTGCTGATATTGCCCAGCCTCTTGATTTTGATAGTTTCCCTTAATTTCCTCCAAAGTGAAGCATAATAGGCTCCTGTAATTGTGGTACCCTTTGCCAGGGAATCTGGTCCCAGAAGACTGTGAGCATGACCTTGCCAGCGGAGGGCAGCACCCTTGCATTCTTTGAAGGTGGTGAGTCCAAGTGCTTCCACTGTATTGACTGGGTTTTGGTCTCTGGATCATAGTGATGGACTCAGATTTCATCCTGTGTAATTAGTCTGTTGAAAAACTTTGACTCATCTTCTTGGCACATCTCCAAATTCATCCTCGAGCACTCGACGCGTTCTCGCTTCTGGAATGGTGTGAGCAACCTGGGAATCCATCTGGCAGACACCTTATGCATATGCAAATGGTCATGAATGATAGTTTCCACAGACCCTGTACTAATCTTGACATCTTGGGCTATTTGAATAGTAATGCGCCGATATTCAAAAATGGCAGCCTCAACTTGACGGACAGATGCTTCATCAATGGCAGAAGGGGGGCGACCAGGTCTGAGAGCTGTTTCCACAGACTTCCGGCCATGTTTGAATTCACGATGCCAGCGTTTTACAAGGTCATATGATGGGGCATTATCACCATAAGTTTCTTTCATTTCATCAAAAGTCTCATATGGTGTGCGTCCTTTCAAATACAAAAACCGGATCACTGCTCGACATTCAACAGGCTCCATTTCACACCTGACTCAGTTCAAACACCTGTAAAACAGAAACCACAATTAGTTCAGAGCTGTCATTTGCCACATAACCCGTAGAGATATAAATAATTGCACATGCAAAATTTCAGCTAGATCAGACAAGTGGAATTGGGTCAGGGGCATTACTTATTGCACGCCCCTCGTGTATATATATATATATATATATATATATATATATATATATATATATTTATCTATGATTATTCAAGACTGCTCAATATCGACATACACATTTATATGTCGCTACATGTAAAACGAATAAAAATTATATATATATATATATAATTACATGTATATATACAGATATATAGATAGATATACACACATTTATATGCATATATGATATATGATATTCAGTAGTAATAATTGATATATTTATTTGTACTTATGTTTTAAAATGAAATAACGAATAAATCTATAAGATTTATTTTTTGTCATTTTGAATAATGTGAGGAGCGTGTTCACACATTTCTCAACTTGTCAGAACTCTTCATCGAAAGTGTTTCCATTCTTATTTATTTCACAATGCCTTTTCTCTGCGTTTGTTTTTCATTACAAAATGCGACCACGTGCACCTATAAAAGAGCCCATGTCCTACGTCGAGCGGTAACGCTTAACTTTGAAACTGCAAGTAGGTTACGTTGCTGGAATTTTTAGATGAGTACTGATAATTTGTTCGAACTTCGATGATTGTCTCACAAATATTTCGTCCAATGAAACTACATGGACATATCGCGCAACGGATAAAAGTGTTCAATTATAATCAGTTCCAAGTGATTTACTTTGGGGTTACATATAAAATATTCACTACATACTATGTATATATTGACTTGTTGTTCACCTCAGTAAAGTATGACACAAAGTCGAAAAGTGGGCATGTCCAGCCACAATCTTTAAAGAGGTGCATTCTAGCCTAACAAAAATTGCCTGGGCATTCCCATCGACATTCATCGGTAGGTGAGCCCCAGACAACTAACGATAAACTTGCCTCACCAGAAAACCGAGTAGGAAAGCCTGAGAGGGTGGCCCTCTTAAGTAGTATCCGGGCGGCGTACCTCAATCTCAGGTAATGGACTATTTCCTGGCCCCTCACCATTCGGGATGATTTTCAAGAATATATTCTTGACTGGCACTTCTTCCAAAGTCTCCAAGCAACCAAACCAGCTAGGAAACACACTCTGTAGCATTTAAGGATGAGGGAGACTATAACAATTATTTAAAACGGCTACCTGGTTATAGTAGAGGTAATGAGAACAATCTACCCTCTGGATTAATTAAAGGATGCAGTTCGACATTTTGTATAAATTAGGGAGTTCGGTCTAAAGATTACTGATGTCGAAGTTATATCGGCTGAAACATTATGAGAGTAATATTTTTTTTTTTACATGGAGGTCACCACTTATCAAGACCCAGAAGCCACTCGGGTATAAGGGTTATTGTGTGTACAGTAATCAATGAGATAGTATCGTGGTAATAGTTAGTATTGGAGATTTGATAAAGTGTCATTACTTAAGGGGGCGATTCATCAGGAATTTGTTTGTGTTGGACTTGAAGACATCCATGTTGAATATTAATTTATTTTTTATTTCAGACTATTATTCTCATCTTTTATTAGTTGTTGCTTTTGATCTTTTATTGGTTTTGTTTATTCACAACGTTTCGGCCAACTATTCCTCTGGCCTTCGTCGGGGCCCGTGGTGCAATTGATAGAGACGTTGAATCTCTACAGTTCCAGATGAACATTGTCTGAAGATAACGGTTTCAATCCCACCCAAATCGTGCCAGAGGTTAATTGGCCAGAATGTGGTGAGACGATAACAACTACGGAAGGCAGTGATGGCTGAGAATGCAGTTAGGAGATTCGAAGTTCCTATCCGTCGCGGTTACCACCTGACGAAGGCCAGAGGAATAGTTGGCCGAAACGTTGTGAATAAACAAAACCAATAAAAGATCAAAAACAACAACTAATAAAAGATGAGAATAATAGTCCGAAATAAAAAATAAATTAATATATATAATGCTCATCTCAAAAATGAATTCCAATTAAGGAATATATATATATATATATATATATATATATATATATGTTGAAGTCAGGGGGGACAGGAAAGCGGCAGAGAGTTATCTAAGATGTGTATATTATTTGGAGTAATATAAATAATACAAATTCATTGAAAGATATTTCCATTTTCTAAAAGGGCCAGTTAATAGGTTGAGTTATACTTCCTTTCCTTTATTTCTAGAAAATGTGACACAAAGTCGGAAGATGTAGATTGAAAAGACAGCGCGCAAAAGACTTGTGCACTTCATCTTACAAAAAAAATTGAACGGCCTTGTTGGCATTCCTCATCTAGAAATGAAAAGATAAAGGCCTAGGAACGTGGGCTGCTAAAACAACACAGAGCTATCTCTCATGCAGACAGCCACAAACTCAGAAAACACTGTCCAGCATGTGGCAAGAGTTCGAAGACTGGCTAATGAAATGATACAAAATGAATGGGATCTTTTATATGAGATCAGACTCAAGAAACTAACCTTTTCTTCGCTTGAGCGCCGACAATTATGCGGTGATTTCATTTTAACCTATTGTAACAAATTTTCCTCAATGGTTGTTATGATATATTTTAAGACACAATATAGGGTGAATCGATAAAATTGTCGCCCTAGAAAAGACGACATGATTCTATTTCCGTTTGATAAAACCGTTTTCTTTTTTTTCTTTTTTATTGCAGACCATCTACTAGTTGGCCAGTTCTATACTAATCACAAGACCGATAGGATTCTTCTATCATCTCTGAAAGTGACATAATGTTCAACGAGTGAGACCAGAGATGTGCTGCTGTACAACAGGACCATTGCCGGCAATCTCAACATGCATCATTGGATTACCACGAATAATACGAACGTACCCAGGGGGATGAAAACATATTTTTCGGCCACGGTTATGGTCTTTGGTGTGATTTCAAGTGAGGTTCACATCATGTTGCTTCACATCTGTGAAGTGAGCTTAGGGATAGGGTTAGGGTTAGCTTGAAAATCAATACCAAAGTGTACCTGTAAAGTGTGGTGATTCCTTGGTGCAATCGGGTGGCTGCTGGCAGACCCTGGGTGTTGCAGCAGGAATCAGCACCGCCCCACAAGTTCAAAGAGACCCACGCTTGGATTCAGAAGGAGTGCTAACGCCTTTGTACTCTTCTCTCCTCCCTGATCTGAACCCGGTGGACTACTTCATACGTCGAGAACATCACAAGATGGCCTCCCACAACACCAAAGCCAACCTGACCGCTGCCATCCGCCGGGTATTCACCGAGCTTCCACCGGCAATTATGAAAAAGGCACACCTTCGACTTTAAACAATAAAAAATAGTTAAATTTATTTCAAATAAACCGTGCCGGAGACTTCTTGAATCAGCGCTTACCGCAAATTCAAGCACAATTAAACAACGTGCAGGTTTCTATAATGTAGCGCCATTAATAAGTAAACTTTTATTAAAAGAACATAATTTAATTGTAGACACAGGTTAACCTTTTCGCACCATAGAAACACACCCTGTAATAATTAATACAAATAATCTCAATCAATAAATTTCATAACAAAAACACACCCATTTCATTTCTGTTACACACCTATATTTGAATTTTAATAGACATATTTTTTCCAGAAAGAATATTAACTGCATTCATATCTTTTAAAATCGTATTAACGTTATTAAATATCTCCCTTTCTTTGACAACGCAAGCTTCCCTCCTTTTTTGAATTTCCAACGTCTTTGTCCGTTTCTGAAATAGAAGAGTATCACACGTTGCACATGAAAAATGTTCAAATATTTGTACTGGTGTTTTTGTTTTCTTAATCTCATTCATCCAGAGGAAGTCTCGAAATAAAGACGAAACTTTGATGAAAACATAACTCGGTTTGTTCCTTTTTATTTCTCTCTCTCTCTCATATATATATATATATATATATATATATATATATATATATATATATATATATATATATGTGTGTGTAAAGCTGAAAGTCTGTGTTTGTGTCTGGTCATGAATAGGCTCCTATATGTTTGACTATTATAGAAAATTGATCATATATAATGATAGAAGATGTATCGAGGCACAGGAATGGGTATGTTTGATCTGGCATAATGATGATTCATTAAAATTGTGGGGTCTGCGTATGCGTCTGGTCCACAAAGTATGGTAATAAAAAAATTAAAAATTAAATAAAAAACGTTTACAAGTGTTTTTGATATAGATGTACATAATAATACTTTGATAAGTATGTTTTAACTTAAATAGGGATGGTATAATAAATTAGAATGGAAATAGGCACAAACTTTAATAAAGACTTTTCATATCTATCTGCGTAAGTATACTTTGATAATTATATTTCAGTTTGAAGAAATATGGTATAATAAAATTATGGGGTGTTCGTTCGCGCCTGACCTCCATAGAATGGAGATATGTCACAAAGTTTAACAAGGTTTTTTAATATAGATCCACAGAATATTGTGATAAGTGTTTCAGTGTGAACAGGTATGGTATAATAAATTATGGGGTTTATCAATTTTATTTTTACTTTCATCATATTTTGCTTTGATTTTGATACCCCCAAATTCGAAGCTATCTCTTTACAACCCTTCGTTTTCATAACCTATCATACTTTCATAAATCAGAGTCCATTTTCTGTAGGCTGTTTTTGAACCCAGTCAACGACGGGTACTTTGCTAGTATATATATATATATATATATATATATATATATATATATATATATATATATATATATATAAGTTTGTTTTTATTTGTGTATTGATATTTATATTAAAAACACTTTTTTCTGTTTATTTAAAAAGAAAATACAATTTTGTTACATTCACCTGCAAAAGATCTAGCTATTTTGCATATTTTTTTTAAACATTCATTTTAATTAATTCACTATTAGTTTTCCGGTTTTCTCATCGGATGATCATTTTCAGTTAATTATTATGTGTAATTATATTCATGCAGATATTCTACATGATTTATACGTGCGTAATATTTGAGTAAAAAAGTTATGGTAAACACAAATCTCTTTCTATATATATATTTATAGATGCGTATGTATTTTTGTTTAAAATGTTGCCTACCAAAGTCCTCTGTCAGTTGTGGGTATACAGACAGGAACCTTAATATATGGGGTATACGAAACTTTATATTTGGGTTTTAGTCGAGCAAAAGTGTGAACATTTTAAAAATGGAATGTGCCAAGTTGAGGTCGAACGACAGCATTATGAATATGCATGCGTAACGTAATAGCTATTGGTTTATGTTTTAATTTTTAGCTTGGTAGAAAACATATCTTCATAGCTCAGTAATTAACGTCAAATGGAAAAGTAAATCGTACGCTAAACGTTTTGGTTTCGATTCTCGGTGGTGGCACACGAGTATTTTTTTATTTTTTATTATTTTTAAACTTTTGGGTTTAATATAATATAATAATAACTACGAAACCTGCATTAATCAAAATATCATATTTAAGCGTATTTTACGACCGGACAATGCCGGGCGGTTTGCTAGTATGTATATAAAGTCCGTCTTCTTTTAAAGGCATCCTGATTGGCTAAGCGCTCATTTCGAACGAATGCGTCATCAAAATTACCATTCCGGTTTTGTTTTTTTTATGCATATACATTCAAGAAGATTCCATTTCGCTGATCATGCGTTCAACATTGAAATTGAGCACAAAAAATATTTCTGATTTTTTAATTTTTATTTTTTCTTTTTATTTAAATCTACATGACACTTATATTTCTGCTGATTTTAAATTATCCGTTTCTCTTTAAAAAAATATCAGGAAAATCTCCAAAGACTTTTGCTATCTTGTCAAATAGAAAACAAAGTATTAATCTTGTCATGTTCTGCCAACACCTAACTTATCTAACATATCACTTTACGAGATGTCAGAAGAACGAGAGAGAATGAGATAGATAGATAGATAGAGATAGATAGATAGATAGATAGATAGATAGTTAGAGAGAGAGAGAGAGATAGAGAGAGAGAAAGAGAGAGAGAGATAATAATAGTAATAGAATAAAACATTTTCTGTTCATATTATTTGGATTCGTTGGATTACTCTTCTCATCTTGAGCGTCATTTTCACAACGTTTCGGTCGATGGAACCTCAGAACTTTTTCAGGTGTACCTTATCAAACTCGAGAATGTTTCTGTCGAACTCGGGAATTTAGGCAGAATTTCGAACGGAATCCTTTTATTTATTTCACATACTCCTGTTTTGTCAATTTAACCTTCAACCTTTATGTGACTATCACTTTTACAATTGATTTTTTTCCAAGTTCTTTAACTGCTGCGCTACGGCCTCTTGCGGATTCTTAGTGTGGGCAATCGGAAAATACAATTGCAAATTACCTAGGGCCTCTATCCAGTCATGGCTGACGGAACAAGAATATGATATCCTCGTGAAATAAATAGAGGATTCCATTCGAAATTCAGTTCAAATTCCCGAGTTCGACAGAAACATTCCCTTGTTCGACAAGATACACATGAAGAAGTTCGGAGGTTACATCGACTGAAACGTTGTGAAAATGACAGGAAACAGGAGGACCGTATTCCGATGAATCCAAATAATACGAATAACCAATCCTCATCTAAAAACTTCAGAAACGTAGGATGTCTGTTGTGTAAAGTTAGATTAACTTGAAATAGACCATTTTGACTTTACCTTTTCAATAAGAATTTCCGTATTTATTCATTTAGATTACAATTGGCGTCATCTTTCTGTTTCACTATATATTTAATAACTAGCGGAACTGTAAAAATGGAAACCGCGCGATATTATTGCAGCCCTTTTTTTTAAAACTGTAAAAGTATTTATCTAAGTAATCTGGTTAATGTAGTGTCAGAATATATCTGGGTATTACGGTTTGCCGCCATTATCCTTATAAAAGTCTGTGACATACTTTCATTGTATAGACGCCCGGCTCGAACGGAAACCACACGATATAATTATACCAGACAGAATAACTACTACCTTTAAATCCTAGCCAGAAGACCAAGAAGGTATATTTTAGTTTCACGTTTGGGTCAAAAGCGACATCAGTAGTTCAATTTTTTTTTTACATTGCATCTTTGGTGATCGAGAGATCCTATTTTCTAAAAAGAGGATAAAAAGCGATAACATTCTACGAATATTAAATTAGCGTATATATTTACTAATTTAATGTTCGTAGTACGTTATACCATTATATCCTTCTTTTTAATAAACAGGATCTCCTTATCGAATCATTTATAATCTGGACACTGTGATACACGTGCGTATATACGTTAAAGATACTACGATATTAGTATATAGACTAGCAATTACTTGACATGCACCATAAAGGGATATAATTCAAGCGAATGATAGTATCATTATCCCCACTTCCCTATTGTACAAGCTATTTTCACTGTGCGTTGTGTGGTAATAACGTCGTAGTAGCAGGGCTATACGGGTTGGAAGTCAGGTTCCTAGCAGGGACACCTAATGCAGACAAGTTGCGAAATCCCTAACCAATGCAACGTTGCCTCCACTCCATTCTCTTTTGTGTGCAGGGCAAAATCTTCCTCGTCTGCGGATGCAACCACACAGCCTTGCAGTGTTGGAAGGTAAAAGAATAATGTTATTCTGTAAGTAACTAAATAGCCGTGACAAATGAGGATGGCTTCATGCAAATAAGATAATCCTGGGACGCAATCTTCGTGATTTCTATGAAGTATTTCGTCTCGCTTAACAAACAAACAAAACCAAAGTCCACGGCATTGGCTGACGTAATACCGTTTTTTCTTTGGAGTAAATTAAATTATAAATATGGCAATTAAAAAATAAAAATGTGTCGTGGTAAAAGGAGTTCGATTTGATTTTATACTCTTTACAAAATGTATATATTTTTATATGTTGATTTGATTTTCTATTTAAATATATCCATGGTGATACCAAATACTCGTTATTCTTACAAAAACGTGACAATAACTCAAACACAAATGATGAAGCAACGCAAAAAATGATGTTCTACATTCCATTTCTTTACTTTAAGACTAGGTAAATAAAAAAGAACAGTAAAATAAGAGAAAAGAACATATTCATTTTTATTAACACAAAGTCTGGTCAATTCTAACCTGGTTGACCATATGGTTAATAGCAGGTGTTGTATGTGCTCTGAGCATGGAAAGAGATGTGCGTTGTCAGTCTATTCTTGACCAAAACACACTGCATTATATTATGCAGCGCCCCCTCCCCCATCCACCTACGCAACACACATAGAAAATATGTTTATGACGAACATTAGTCTAACAGTAAAGAAGGAAAAATAAAAGGTTACAAAGACAATTTAACTTTCCAACAATTTCCAACATTACACCTATCTCTCTGCTCTTCAAAAAATCAATTTCTGGAAAAAAAGGGAGATAAAAAGATGAAGAGAGAGAGAGATAGATAGAGAGAGATAGAAAGATGAAGAGAGAGATAGAAAGATGAAGAGATAGATAGAAAGATGAAGAGAGAGAGATAGAAAGATGAAGAGAGAGATAAAAAGCACTAATAATGTTTTGTCAACCTATGTCATTTTTACACGTTCCTATAACAAGCAGAAAAGAGAGATAGAGAGAGAGGAAGAGAGAGAGAGAAAGGGAGAGAAGGAGATAGAGAAAAGGAAAGAGAAAGAAAGAGAGAAAGAAAGGGGGAAGGAACAGGCATGCTATGTTATTCTCTACCTCTTGTATTAAAACCACAAGAAAAAAAAAAGAAGTTACAAAGAGAATCTAACTTGATAACATATTTCTAGCGTCATTGCTTTCTCCCACATCTCTGCAAATCAACTCCCCGCTTTCTATCAGTCCTTTTTTTTAAAATCTCATTTGTTTTTCACATAGGCTAATTAGTTACAACTATAAAAGTCTAAACTTGTGAAAAAAGCCCATTTTTATTCTGGTAGATGGGAATGCACGATATTCGAACCATAGCATTATCTTTACAGCTGGCAAGAGTTTCTCATAATTGTCAAAATGAACAAATAATGCAGGAATACAAAACACATGCCCCCTATTATATATATATATATATATATATATATATATATATATATATATATATATATATATATATATATTACCGGGAGTGGGCCGGCTTTGCCCGGGCGTTAAATACGCTTAAATATGATATTTCAATTTGTCCAGATTTCGTATATATTATTATAGGGTCTTGATTTCAAAAGTTAAAAAAAAAGTATTTAAGTGTCATATGATAGAATCTAAACCGAAACTGTACACTCAAAGCCGGTGAAGTTAACACTGTACCAACCTGACACGTATATGCCCCAATTAAATATTAAAAATAAACTAAGATGAATATACAACGTGTCTAACAGTTTTTTAAAATTTTGACCCATATTTGACCCCTTAAAAACGATCTTAACCGGCTAAAGATCCATAAAAGAACGGCATGTAAAAACTCCAAGCATTTGAGGCGCCTGGTGCCGCTGTGTGAATTTTAGTTTGGAAGGAAATAGAGTTTGACAATAAAGAGACAGAACGACAGACAGACATATAGCCGTTTATATATTAGATTTTGGCGTGGTGCAATGGATAAAGGCGTCGAATATCTACTGTTCCAGTAGTGAATTGTCTATTGGTTTCAATCTTACCCAAAGCATGTCAGATGTTTTGTTTTACAAAACGTGGCGGGAAGACGGCAACTATGGAAGGCAGTAATTACTGGGGATACAGTTATGAGACTAAGCATTCCATACCCGTCGTGATTAATCACCCGAAGAAAGCCAGAGGATGTTTTGGCCGAACTACGGTGAAACAACAACTATGAAGATGAGGATAACAGTCCTCAAATAAATAAATACATGTCCCCTAATTCATTTCAAGAAGTCTAAAGCAAATTAAACCAATCATTCAATATCAGAATAATAGAAAAGCACATTCAATTGTAACCGTACCGTGCTGTGTCGAAGCGACACTCACTCTAAGAACGTGGAACCGACTTCCTCCGAAGAAGGAAGTTTCATGGGAATATCAAATTTACAAACAGTCCCCAGTCGCTTGTATATGCCCGTTAAGAAGAGATGGCAACGTTAGGCTTTTGAAGGTCCTGCATAGAGATGTCGACGTCCCCCTACATACAGCGCTTATTCTTCCAAAATGATTACCCATCTAATACTGATCAGGTTCAGCGTTGCTTAACTTCGCTGAGCTAATGAGAACTGCTGTCTGATTGTCATTATGCCGTAATTGGAAACATGTGCCATTTAATTGTAAATATGTTATCAAATCCGATTGTCAAAGGTTTATTATTATTATTATTATTATTATTATCATTATCATTATTATTATTATTATTATTATTGTTATTATTGTTATTATTATTAGAGAAGGAGAACGAGAAGTGGAGCAATTATGCTCCATTGGCCTTGGAGATTAGGCGTATATACGGGGTTAAAACACAAATAATCCCGGTCGTAATTGGTTCACTAGGAGTAGTATCAAGTCGTCTGGAAGGACAATTGAAAAACTACGATGTTTTAGGTTGCCTTCAGACCTCTGCTATTGTAGGTACCACCAACATCCTTAGAAAACTCCTTGAACTTTGAAGCTTCTAGTTTGGGTCCAGGATTGAGGGGAATCCTCTGTAAATGAATCCCATCCCTTTTAAGAGAGACGTTGATAAACGAAATCAGAATTATTATTATTATTATTATTTAAACCAAAAGTTCGTGCTTTTGCCAATGTTATCAGTGTGTATTTTAATTATACTAGGTCCGATAGGTTGATTGTGGCGTCCATTAGTTCAAAAACGCAACTATGGATAAGCCTGGAAATTATCAAGAGGTCACGATAAGGTCTCTTAACTGTGTACATTTCTGGGGAAGTGTATTATTTACTTACACCTTTTCTAATGTCAGACGTGAACGCGACACAAGAATTTTTCCTATGGTAAGCTTTTCGACGAACGTCATTTATTCATAAACAAATCAAATCAATTTGCACTTATAAATCAATCATCAACTGAACAGACAATAAACAACATTTACACACACACACACACACACATATATATATATATATATATATATATATATATATATATATATGAAAGGAGACGAGAGCAAAAAAGTCGGCTGCAATGTTCTGTGAGGTATTTAGCAAGTAATTAATGGCACTTACTTAATTAATTTGCCGGCTGTCTATTGTAGAAAATCACTTTTCTCTTCATACAGCAAACAGAATTTTCCGGGAAAAAATAAGCTCACTTTCTGTATTTTTTTGTACTTTTTACGCATTTTCTTTGTCGTTTATGGTCGCAAATGTAAAAGCAGAAAAGTTTGGTGAAAAAAAAAAGTTCTTAATAGGCCTCCTATTATTTTGTCAGACAAGACAAGAGTCAGTCTTAGACAATTCGTTCAATTTGTGAGATAGACGTATTTGAAGAGGTTGAAAGAGTACTCGTAGACTAAGCTTTTCGAAAGAATGTTGATAGCTACAGAACTTTCCAGCGACAGCTATTAAGAGCCGCTTCGTATTTTTCCCAATCGACGGCTGGACAATTTTATCACCTTGGTTTCGCTAATAGGGGTAGCTAATATAATTAGCTGAAATGGCCTTAGTTGTAATATTAATATCAATTATCTAGTTACGATAATATATATATATATATATATATATATATATAGTAATTTATAAAATATATATATGACGATTAAGCTACACTGAATATTCCGCGTTTCATCCGCTCTAGGACTCTTCAGGCTTATGCGCGAATTCTGTGGTTGTTTATCGTTTTTATATGCTCCTCTTCTATTGAGATACTAGAAAGCTGATTGGCTAACTAAAATCTCAATAGAAGAGTAGCATACAAAAACGATAAACAACCACAGAATTCGCGCATAAGCCTGAAGAGTCATAGAGTGGATGAAACGCGGAATATTCAGTGTAGCTTAATCGCCATATATATTTTATAAATTACTAACTAGCTCTACCTACGTATTGAGCACTTTTGAAGTAAATACTTACACTTTACGCATAAATCTATACTTTCGTATATTAATTTTATGTGAGTAAATTAAGTATATATATATATATATATATATATATATATATATATATATATATATATAGGCTTGGAAGTTTCTTAACCTTTGAAACTATATAAAAAGGTGCCGTATATATAGATAAGATAGTGGCTAATAGTCTAGACATAATAAATTTGCATGTGGCATCTGTTGTTGCAAACCTACGGTACTTTGGTCCAGAGGGGAACTTCTACAATAAAAATATTATATACGGAGATTACATTAGACGCAATATATAGTAATGATTGAAAAAGTAAAAAAAAAAAGACTTGTGCGCCACCACCGAAAATCGAAACCAAAACGTTTAGCTTACGATTATATTTTTCTTTTGATGTTAATGCCTGGCCTATGAAGACAGTTTTGCTGCAAGGCTTAATTAAAGCATAAAACAATAGCTACTACGTTACGCATGCATATTCGTAATATCGTCGTCCAACCTTCACTTGGAAAACTCAATTGTTTTTAAATTTTCACACTTTTGTACCGATTTCCCCCGGCTAATACCCAAATATAATGTTCCGCATGGGTTCGAATACCATATAATGACAGTTTAGATATATTTAGTCGTTATAATAAAATCCTACATTTCATCCAAGGAGCAACAATATAACAATCGCACTATCTTTATAGGAAGTAGTGCCTATTTTCCCCTCTAAATATTACGTCCTCCTACTGCACCTCGTGAAGACTTGGAGGAAATATACACATTCTACAGATATTGCGCTTGCACCCTTCGTAACTAGACCAAAACTCATAGACATTACATAATCGTCCCATTCCCGTTTCTAAAATAGTAAATTCCCATTTTTCAAATTCCGCCAATTCTCATTATCTGAGCCTTGAATATTCTTATATTACGAAATTCTATTCTTCTCTATATAAACAAACAGTTATTAAAATTTTAAAAATGGCGTAACTAACAGAACATAATTTGGCTCGGCGATGAGCCTGATACAAAATACACATCTGTTGTTAAAACTACTGGGACAAATAAAAAAAATATTTAATGTATATAAACATTTCACAAAACAACTTCTACAGAGAAAAATACGTATACAATTTTAGATCTTCAATAAATTTACACAGCTATTTTTGTGTTCGGTCCAGTGTACATTCGGAAATATAAAAACACAACTTCTTTTTTTACATACTTTGCAATATGAAAGATTAAATGTAATACAAACTACTTCTACTGAGAAAATTATATATATATGTATCTATATGTAGAGATAGATAGAGAGAGAGAGAGAGAGAGAGAAAGAGAGAGATAGAGAGAGAGGTAGATAGGTAGATAGATATATAGATAGATAGTCGGTAAATTTACTATATATTTACATTTTTTAAATTTCTGGTCCGTCGGAATTGTGCATGCGTGTTTCTGCGTGCGTGTGTTCGCGTCAGCGTGCGTTACCAAAGAAAAACATTTCAGCTTTTAAATACTTTGTAAACACATTTATTACATGTTAATAAACATTAAAACTGCCAGTTGTATTTACATAATTAAATATCTATCTAATCAGTAACTTTTTAAGTATTTTTCTTTTCAGTTTCTGCATTGCTATTCTTTTCTCGTTACTTTCCGGGTCAAACTATGTGAGGGTGTTCCTTATACGGGTCGGCCGATACAAAAGGGTGCTTCTTCGGTATTGTAGCGATATCATCAAGGCGAAAGGTTGATTATATTTAAAAATACAATTATACTTACTTAGATTTTTGGTCTATTTAAGTCTGGACCCGACAAAAACTGCTTCTTCGTTATTGTAAAATTTAATTTTTATTTACAAACACCATTATAACAAATTACATTTTTTTTGTCAATTTATGCATTCCATGATTCTACAAAAAAAAAAAATGCTTTCGATGCTATTTCTGTATTGCAACGTGGCATTTGTCGTAAATACATTAGAAATAGCTCACATTTCTATTTCCTTCGAAAATTATTCCCTTTAATTATTAACGTATACATTATCGTTTTGCATGCATTGGGGATATTTTCAGTGCTACGACATAGCAAAAGTAATATCCACAGGCCTTGAGAATATGAACACAAGAATCAGACATTTTGCCTATTATGTTTTCTGTTTGATTTCAGCTACAGTAAGGTGTGGCCGGGTACAGTTAGGATAATAATAAAAATCTACATTAATTAAAATATCATATTTAAGCGTATATTATGACCGAACACAATGACGGGCGGCCTGCTAGTATATATATATATATATATATATATATATATAATTATTCTTTTTTACTATAATAATTATTAAATGCCTACAGACACTAGTGTTTCATCCTTTCGGGAATCTTCAGTGTAGGGTGTCACGATTAATACCAGTCGAACGATTCGAACCCCGCATCACGAGACATCTCTGGTTCGGTTTAGCGAAGACCTAATCCATTCGGCTACCATTAACCGCGTGAAATAACGTCGAATTTAAACATTTTAATTTTAAATGTTTATTTACGTCAGTCAGACAGTGATCAAGTCGTTATACGATCATCTATGCATAAGAGCTAAGTTGACCGACTTTTAATTCAACTGAAAGTGTTCAACGATAAGAAACGAATTTCTTAAAGGGGCTGTCATAATTAATTTTTTACTATAATAATTATTAAATACCTACAGACACTAGTGTTTCATCCTTTCGGGAATCTTCAGTGCAGGGTGTCACGATTAATACCAGTCGAACGATTCGAATATATATATATATATATATATATATATATATATATATATATATATATATATATATATATATATATATATATATATATAAACAAGAGAACGGACAAGCGTTGAAAATTTTTATCTTTATATATACGTTTTCGGTAAGTTACAAAAATGGAGAGAAAACATTACCCACTTTCTATAATTAACGATAAGTATTTCTTACGTTCATTCCTTAGTCTATTTTGTTTGTTTTAGTTTTTCTTAAATTAAGTGCCTGTTTCTTAACTTGTCGGTTCGTTTCAAATCGTTCACCGTCAGATTCTTCCATTGTTTTTTTGTTTTTTTTGTGAGTTCGTTTTTAATCCTTTGTCGCCACTGATATGTCCCGAGAAAGGTGAATGATGCTTGCTACAGTTTTGAGTAATAACATGTAATGTCAACATACCGAAAGAGTGTTGGTGGTCAGAGATGATATTCCTTAGCGTGTCGGTATTCTCAGAGGTCGTTATACCAGTCGGTATTTATGGCTTAACAAGCCAATCACATTCTTGTAAGGAGGAAGAAACCGGATGTATTCATTACATTATTTACATAATAAATTCCAGTGTATAAATCTATACCATCTTTCACATACTATGTATCACTAAGTGAAATATTCTTATGGAATATTGATATAACTTGCCCCACTCTACTGTGCATATATGAGTGTATGCTCTTCGTCAAAACTGGGGAAATAAATATCCCTCGACAGAGTTTGCAGGAATTTTCATAATCATATACAATAGCGTTTGATTATGCTAAATTACTAAATAATAACGAGATTAAGATAACCGGATGGTTTTTAAAAAAAAGGGAAAACGGAAAAAAAAAGGATAAATCGTTATTAGAAAGAAATTATGCAAATACTGAATATTTTAAATTAATTAGTGATGTCGCTTGGTTTATTTTAATATTTACATACACACTGTCTCTCCTCCCCCTCTCTCCCTCCCTCTCTCTCTCTCTCTCTATATATATATATATACTCGCCTGGGTGCCCGGCATTGCCCGGGTGTTTGGAGATGTGCGTTTGGCAAAAACAAAAAGTGGAAGTAGGATGGCAGGCTCGAACCCGTGCCGCGAAAGCGGAAAAGAAAGTGAAAGAAAATCTGACATCTTAGCTGATGTCTCCATGACACGACCGGAAGTAAAAAACGTCGGAATTAATCGAAGTCAATCCAACGGTGATGATGACTTGCTAAAATGTCAACAAAAAAATCGACCCCATCTTGTACAAAACGGCCGAGTAACGAGTGAAGGAATTAATGTTTTTGGCCAATTCTTCGATAGTTGTCGTCTGAGACGTCGAGCTTCAAAATGATACCTACCTTGTCAGGATCTGTTGCCTCTGTCGAAAGTTTTTGCGGGACATACATACATACATACATACATACATACATACATACATTTAAATAGACAGGTGATATTTATATTTTATTTATTGTATCACCATAGTTTCCGAGATATAAATCCACTGATACTCCGATGTTTATCAAATAGTGCTTAGTAACAAACAGCGCAATTACATATTTATTTATTTATATAAATATTATGTATTCATACAAATATCACCTAAGTTTTGAATAGTAAACTTGTGGATATTTAAAAGGTTATCTTCAGTATATTGTCTATTAAAAATTTTGCACGTATGTAGCCAGTAATGTTTCTATAGATAAACACACTGTAAATATACATTGCTTTTTATAGTTTGGAGAATATTTTCATTCTCAAACACACCTCTCACACACAATACCATACACACACGCACGCACACGCACATATATCTATATATCTATATATCTATATATGTATATTAGTGTTGGGACGATTAATCGGAATCGGGAATCGCAAAAATCAGAACTCTTTAGGTTATCGGAGTCGACAAAAATAGTGCCTATTTTCCGATGCCAAAAATGATTTCTTTATATATTTTTTTGTTTGATTTTATTTTTTAAAAAAATTCTCATTGTAGGTAGTAGTAGTAGTAATAATAATAATAATAATAATAATAATAATAATAATAATAATAATAATAAAATAATAAATATTTATTGATTTAAACTTTCATAAATCTATAGATTGCGTTTAAGAAAATATATGGACATTTATGATGTGTTTTTTTTTTTACGGTAATAGTTGTTTTATTCTTTGCGATTGTATCCACTGGAAGTTACTGGAATTGAAATGGATAAACTCCATTTTTTTATTGTCATATTGTTGGTATTGTTTTCTCCTGATATTTTAAATTATGATTGTATTTTAGAAACACATCAAATACTTACGAGAGGAAGTACGTGCAGATTGTCAACATCCTAAGTGAAAGTGTTTATGTGAACCGAACTAGATTCGAACTTGGCACAGGCAGGTCGTCACCCGATACTATTAACCATATAACATCCATTTCAAAAACATAAACGTCATATATTTTTGGGACTTCTGCAACATTCGAATGAACGCCATTGTTGGGGGGGGATAACTTCAATTTCTTCTTGCTCAAATAAATAACAAACAAGATTTTTTTTCCAAACAGAAAACATATTTTAAAACCAAAACATTATATAAAAAATGCATCAAAATATAATTGTAAAACATTTAGTGAAAAGCCTGCATAAGAAAATATAATTTTAATAAAACAATTTTTGAATATTTATGAAATAAATAGTTTTTTTAGAACAAATAAATAATTTTAATGAAACATTTTTGAACTGTCAACAACAAATTAATAATATAAATGAAACATTTTTCCGAATTAAAGCAAGATTGGATTTTTTTATCCTCTGTTCTTTGACCGAAAAGCGTGACCTGGCGACAGTTTAGTGAAACACACCAAAAATCTTTGAGCTCGCCCGAATACGGTAGAAGTACCTATTTTTTTTTAAAACTGTAACTGTGTAATTGAAAGGTATAATGAAAAAAATATTTTACCAAATGTTATGATAAACAATTAATTGTAAGAAATGAATACTTTTATTGCAAAAAGATAGGGAAATATCAAAATGTTAATTTTAATTATTTTTTATGAGGGAGTTAGTTCACTCTTATGTTTAAGGGAAATGTTCATATTTTAACAGTATTTGTGAAAAGAAAATAATGTAAAAAGAAAAGTGTACCAATTCGAATCAAAAGATTGAAACTTGGGTACGATATGAAAAAATTCGATCAGATAAATTTATATGTTAGACGTATAAATGAATAAAATAAAAATGACAAACTGCATGAATGTTCATCTTTGAAGAATTTACTGTTTTCAGTGAGAGGGTTAAAATGATATCTCTACTTGGAACTTAATATGCTACTATTTGTACCCAACAGTAGAGAGTTGACATTCACATTACATTTAACCATCATACATCATACATCATACTACAGTCATAGAATCAAGAAACAGGAAGGAGATTTCAAAGTCAATTGACCGAGGGAAGAGACTCCTCAAGTAGGTTTTTCGGCATCTAGGGATCTTTACAGTGAATTGCTGGGATTTTGTTACTTGTCTAGTTAGTTGGGAGTACTATGTCGAGGAGGGCACAAGTACTACTAGTTTATCAGAGCACATTCTATTAAAGTACTTGTAAAAGAGATACAAGGATGCGACATTGGGGCAATGGGACGGGGGGGGTTGAAGTTTGGACGATAGTGTGAGACCTGTTAGATTTGAGCGTCTTTTTCAACTCTGTCTAAGAGTCAGCGAGTTATGGGAGATTCACCAGCCCAGATGTAGCAGTAATACTCCATGGATGGGTGAATTGTGGCTTTATAAAATACAAGATACTCTCTAGTATGAGTAATTTTCTATCACGATAGATGAAGCACACCTTTAGTCCAACAGCCTTGGCAATGTCCTCGGTGTATTTGTCCCAATCCATGTTGCTTATAAATGTTAAGAAGAAGAGTTATTTATTGGGACTTAACAAAGATTACCGCTTATATTATATTGACAATATTATCAGTAAAAACATTATGTGAATGTCCAACGAGAGTTTGATTCTTCGAGGGTTAATTTCAAGTAATCGGCGTCCATTGTGCAATTTACGGAATAAAAGAAGACAATTTCTGTTGAGAATCGTTTACAAAAAAAAAGAAAAGAAAACAACAACAAATAACCCGACAAAAAACACGTTTGATCTCCTTATAAAAAGAATGAAAACAAAACAGAAAATTTACCAAGAAGAAATACAAATATAAATAATAAAATAACGTCGTATTCGTCTTTCATCACCATTTTCTTTTTTTTAAGAAAGGGATTTTGATGAGAGCAATTTTTGTAATTTCACGAAGAACAGTTTAGAAGATCGAAATATTAAAGGCAGGGCAAGAATGGAGAAATAATTTTACCCGTGGAGTCAATTTATTCTTGAGAGTCTCAGCAAACAAAACTTACTGCATATAATCAATATATGTAAAACGTTTCGAATATATAAAATGAAATAAGGAGAGATTGAATCTATTTCCTGCGACTAGCGTCTGTCAATTTGGAATTTTGAGATATTACTTGACGAAAAAAAGCTTTTAACGAGATCTGCAGATTGACGAAGAAAAGATTCTGACCATCATAAATAAAAGGAGGCTTCTGCATTGTACATGTAGCGAAATGGGGCCCCTGCGTTAGAATATAACCCCAAACAGTTTTAAAAAATGTAGGTCCAACGGTTATTATCTCTCCCACCCCCCCAAAGTAGCAGCCTTTTTTGTGTTAGTCCAATATTTCTCTTAGCTTAATTCAATAGTTTTCTGAGCTTAATTCAATATTTCTCTTAGCCTAATTCAATAGTTTTCTTAGCTTGATTCAGTATTTCTCTTAGCTTAATTCAATATTTCTCTTAGCTTAATTCATTAGTTTTCTTAGCTTAATTCAATAGTTTTCTTAGCTTAATTCAATATTTCTCTTAGCTTAATTCAATATTTCTCTTAGCTTAATTCAGTATTTCTCTTAGCTTAATTAAATATTTCTCTTAGCTTAATTCATTAGTTTTCTTAGCTTAATCCAATAGTTTTCTTAGCTTAATTTAATATTTCTCTTAGCTTAATTCATTAGTTTTCTTAGCTTGATTCAGTATTTCTCTTAGCTTAATTCAGTATTTCTCTTAGCTTAATTCATTAGTTTTCTTAGCTTAATTCAATAGTTCTCTTAGCTTAATTTAATATTTCTCGTAGCTTAATTCATTAGTTTTCTTAGCTTAATTCAATAGTTTTCTTAGCTTAATTTAATATTTCTCTTAGCTTAAGTCATTAGTTTTCTTAGTTTAATTCAATAGTTTTCTTAGCTTAATTCAATAGTTTTCTTAGATAAATTCAATAGTTTTCTTAGAAAAATTCAATAGTTTCCTTAGATAAATTCAATAGTTTTCTTAGCTTAATTCAATTGTTTTCTTAGCTTAATTTAATATTTCTCTTAGCTTAATTCAATAATTTTCTTAGCTTAATTCAATAGTTTTCTTAGCTTCATTCAATACTTTTCTTAGATAAACCCAATAGCTTACTTACCGTAATTCAATACTTTTTCTAGCTTAATTCAATAGTTATCTTAGCTTAATTCAATATTTCTCTTAGCTTAATTCATTAGTTTTCTTAGCTTAATCCAATAGTTTTCTTAGCTTAATTTAATATTTCTCTTAGCTTAATTCATTAGTTTTCTTAGCTTGATTCAGTATTTCTCTTAGCTTAATTCAATATTTCTCTTAGCTTAATTCATTAGTTTTCTTAGCTTAATTCAATAGTTTTCTTAGCTTAATTCAATATTTCTCTTAGCTTAATTCAGTATTTCTCTTAGCTTAATTCATTAGTTTTCTTAGCTTAATTCAATAGTTTTCTTAGCTTAATTCAATAGTTTTCTTAGTTTAATTCAATCGTTTCCTAAGATAAATTCAATAGTTTTCTTAGATAAATTCAATACTTTTCTAGTAATTAATACGTATAAAATTGCATCATTTACGTCAAGATACATGACGACTTTTGTTTAACAACGTTGTTTATTATAAAAAAAACTTGCCTTTTGTGCCGTTACAATGTCTGTCACAATTCTAATCAACAACAACTGCTACGTAACTGGTTTTCCTGCTTTTCTAACACCCGATCATAACCTGTTGACAAAAATACTGCGATAACCACAACAAAATAATAGTTTACTGCTTTTCCAACACTTGATTCTAAGTCGCTTACAACAATAGAGCAGTACGAAACTATTATTCTTCTTCTCCAGTCTCCAATTATAACACTACGCTGAGAACAACAAACTGATACGTAACTATTTTACTGCCTTTTCAGCACGCGATTCTAAACCAAGACTAGTAACAGTTGAACTACACCCTTGCTCAAAATTTATTATATTGTTGTTAAGTTATCAACAAATACTGAAACATCCCCATTTTCGTTTTCATTTGCATATTGCTTTTGTAAATACAAAACTCTAAATACTTATTTTACTTTTTTTATTTACACAGGAATACCCAATTATCAAAGCATAGAGGCCACTCGAGGATAAAGGTTAATGGGTATACGTTAGTCAATGTGATTATAGCGTAGTAAACATAAGTAGTAGGAATTTTGTAAATTGGATTATTTAGGGGAACGGTTCATGAAGAACTTGTTTACATCGGACTTGAAGACAATCAGATTATTACTTCTTTTAAAAGTACGTGTGAAGTGGTGCCGTGTACAGTATATAATGCATTTTTTTATTATTCGTCATTGCGACATTTTACATCCAAATTATGGTATTACATTTAAAAATGTGTGAGTATCTGGCTTTTACTTTAAAAAAATACATAATATTTTCAAAATTTGGCTACCAAAAAAATATCTGTTGCTTGATTATTCCACTTCATATATCTCTGTACTTGCCTCTCAAGTCGTAATATATTTTTATTTACGGCAAATTTACGTTGACACGCCGTTTCCCAGTCGCCAACCTGATAGGTCTTGAACTTTTATCTAAGCTTCAGCCTCTGTCCCATCGACGAAATAAAGTCTTAAAATAAAGACGAGACGTTGGTGAATATATAATTTTGTTCCCCCCTCGTCAAGCGACAATGGAACCTCCGGCTCTGCTCGAGGCCAGTCCTTTAATAAATATTAAGACCAAATATTCATTGTCGCCTAGCGATGTCCTATTAGACTGAAATAATAGATATATTGTAGCGACTTATTGCCATTTTATTTACCTAAATTGAAAAATTATACTGTGCTTTTTTATTAGCCACTATCAACAACCTCGTTGGAATTCATGATATATATATATATATATATATATATATATATATATATATATATATATAATAATAAATTCCATAGCCAAACAACGTCGCAGCCCACAAGGGCCATGACAGTCAAAGAACCGGAAGTCCAAGACTCGAGTTTCGCCCTCATTTGAGCTCATCATTTAGACACATCCGAGCTCAGGATTCGAAACCCGAGCCTCTTGCATGCAAGGCAAACACTCTACCAACTGAGCAAACGCCCTGCACACAAGAATTTCTATTAACCAACACAGATCAAGCAAACCGTGCCGAAATCCGACTGTGAAATGAACCTACAAGCCTAACCTATTGAACTTGCTTTCGTCACTAAAAGCACTTTTGACCAATATGAAGAGTCATGATCTTCATTGCATCTGACGAAGTCCAGACGGCGCTTTCTATTCTTTACAGAAATCATTGGCTTGCGTCTTGCAACATATCATCGCAAATTAAATTTCTTTAATCTGTTCTTGTCAGTAGAAAAAGAGCACTTTTTAGCAAGACTGCAAAAGGTTGGATTTGAGGAGCCGTTTACAATTTGTTTCTTAGGCTGCGGATCTTGAAGGCATTGTATTCCCTGTTGGAGGTAATTATAATACGACCAGAATTGGGCCCATCACGAACACTGCCGGTGTTTTAGTGCTTTTGCGCTGTTTTTCGTATCGTTTTCTCATCACATTTAAATCTGCGGCTGATTTCTCGATTGGATAAACCAGAAAGGTGGAGATTAATGAGGTCCTGACGATCACTAAGAGAAAGTCGTGGCATATGGACTAAATGTTATGTTGTATAAACTAGAACAACAACAATTACGATTAAAGATGCTTTGTTGCAGGTTGGTGGATATTTTAAACGGATTTAAAGCGAATTTGTTCGTGTGGACATTTTTTTGCTTCCTCAATTTGCAGTTACTCTTTTAAATTGACGTGAACACTAGAATATTTCAATTAAAAGTCAAATATGAACAGAGAAAATCATAGAGAAATAAAAGGCGAAGGTTGTTACATTAAATTTAACTTAAATTTGCAGTTTTTGAAACAATTACAAGTGCGGCCATTCTTTTTACCAGCACTGTATAGAGCTATACACATGTAACTATATATATATATATATATATATATATATATATATATATATATATATATATATATATATATATACTAGCATGGATACCCAGCGTTGTTAGGGTCGACATGAAGTTCGGTTTGGCCACACCTGCTATACTAAGAATATTGAGCAGTTTTTCATTCTTATATGCCATCTCCATCGTTACCCCAAAGTTTCAGAATAAAAGAACGAATGAAAACAGGAAAATGTACCCGCCTCCGAAAAAGAAGAAGTACGTGACAAACTCTCTGCCAGATATTTCAGCAGAAGGGATACGAAGAGAAGCTATTTTCCGGATATTGAGCACCTTTTTATGACTATATTCCTGTTTAAGCGAATTTCTTTTATGCTACCTCAGTCTAGAAAAGTTTTGTCCTTACGGTCTGTTGCAACGAAAATAAATCATAAATAATTCAGTTTCAAAAATACCAAAGTAGAATTTGTGTTAAACGAAATACACGTTTTTATGTTATAAAAATGATGAGTTATGACTTATTGTGTTATTAAAAGAAAAAAAAATAGATATTACGATGTAAAAAAAAAAAAAAGAAGAAAAATGTGAAGAACAACAAATAATTTTTTTTTGTGTTAAATAAAGAATCGTAGTTGAATTGGATTGTTTGTTTATTTTAAAATAAAAAAAATTCTCTGGACAACAAAGTTAATTGCGAAATCACGGAAATTATCTTATTCCAAATAATTAATAAAATAATGCTTGAAAGTTTTTAGTTTAAATATTTGCCGAAAAAGAAAACAAAAACAAAATAAAACAAAGTTCGCACCAAGGGGAAAAAAACTCAAACCGGTTTTTAGAAAAAATCGATGGCGGCAAAAATTAACAAAATATATTATCAATATAAATCAAATTTAAATAATAAACTAAAATAGAACACTAAAAACAATTCTCTCAGTATAAACAATAACTATTTAATAAAATCGATTTTCCTTAATGTAATATGCAAATGACGTCACCTCTTAATCGTATATTTTGCAATAATTATACTATATAGAGGAATGAATGAAACATTATACTGATGGACTTTTGTATATCTTAATCAAATTGTGAACAAACAAACAAATAAACAAACAGGCATACGATTATATATATATATATATATATATATATATATATATATATATGAGAAATGTTTTGCAATCATTTATTACCAAATACACGCACATTTACTCCTCTATCATACTTCTCTCTCGTGCTCTCTACCTTGCTCCCCCTCTCTCTCTCTATACATATATATATATATATATATATATATATATATATATATATATATATACTAGCAAAAGTACCCGTTGTTGACTGGGTCCAAAAACAGCCTACAGAAAATGGACTATGATCTATGAAAGTATGATAGATTATGAAAAGGAAGGGTTGTAAGAAGATAGCTTCGAATTTAAGAGGTATCAAGACCAAAGCAAAATATGATGAAAGTAAAAATAAAATAGATAAACCCCATAATTTATTATACCATACCTGTCCACACTGAAACACTTATCAAAATATTTTGTGGATCTATATTAAAAAAACCTTGTTAAACTTTGTGACATATTTCCATTCTATGGAGGTCAGGCGCGAACGAACACCCCATAATTTTATTATACCATATTTCTTCAAACTGAAACATAATTATCAAAGTATACTTACGCAGATAGATATGAAAAGTCTTTATTAAAGTTTGTGCCTATTTCCATTCTATGGAGGCCAGGCGCGAACGCAGACCCCACAATTTTATTATACTTATCAAAGTATTATTATGTACATCAAAAACACTTGTAAACGTTTTTTTTTAAATTTTTTATTTCCATACTTTGTGGACCAGGCGCATATGCAGACCCCACAATTTTAATGAATCATCATTATGCTAGATCAAACATACCCATTCCTGTGTCTCGATACATCTTCTATCATTATATGTAATCAGTTTTCTATAATAGTCAACCATATAGGAGCCTATTAGTGACCAGACACACACACACACACGTTCAGCTTTATATATATATATATTATATATATATATATATATGTATGTATGTAGTCATCAGCCCTGTTTCGTTGTATCACAACTCATCAGTGCCGCTAGACTAGCACCTCTCCAAAGCCAAGGATCGAACCTAGAACTGTCGTGTTGACAGTTGGCAGCTCTACCAACTTGTCCGAATATCTATTTAAACAACCATCCGCCCGCTACTTGTACAGTGCTCAAACCGCCTGTTTGTAAACAAACCGTGAGCTTCGCATTTTTCAGCCAATTAAGTAGCGAGTGAGAATTATTTATGACAGTGTTCTACCCAAATAGGGGTCTCTCTCTCTCCCTCAATCTGTGTGTGTCTCTCTCTCCCTCAATCTCTCTCTTTCTCTCTCTCTCCCTCAATCTCTCTCTCTTTCTCTCTCTCTCTCTCTCTATATATATATATATAGAAAGAGAGCGAGAGAGAAAGAGATTGAGGGAGAGAGAGAGTGAGAGAGAGAGCACAAATCAAATTTCAAATATAAAGATTAATATTACCTTAAGATTCAAAATATCAAGGTAATACTAGATAGAGCGAATACAAAAATAGAAAAAAAAATGACGATGAAAAATAAAGTTGAATAAATTACATATTTATTGATCCATAAAATATTAAAACAAGGAAATATAATAACTAAACATCCTTAACCCATATATTCTTAAGGATAATATCTATTCATTAAAAGAAATCCATGGTTAAGGAATTTTTTTTATTATAATTCCTTCTTTGAATTTTTCATGGATCGATAAATATTGTAATTCGTTTAATTTTATTTTGCGTCATCAATTTTTCTATATTTCGTTTACCCCCCCCCTGTCTGTCTGTCTGTCTGTCTCTATAACATCACAAGGCAAGCCAAAATTTATATAGAAATTGTCCTACCAAACTAGCAACTAAATATTTCAATCCGATAAATACTAACTAAATCCGAATATTACAGATTTAGAATTTTTGTAAATTGTCTTTTTTAGATGCAAAATTAATAAAATACAATATATATATATATATATATATATATATATATATATATATATATATATATTTATATATACATACACATTTATATATATACATACATATATATTTATATATACATATATATATTTATATTTATAATATACACATATTTATATAGATACATATATATATATACACACATAGACACACACACACGCACTAACACACACACACGCACACACACACACACACACACACACACACACACACATATATATATATATTCATCCAAAAGCATCGCAAAAATAACATCCAGTAGTCGCGCGAGATAGCCTAGGAAGAGAGATTTAAAGGTCCTGATTTCGCATCCCGCTTAATTCAGCCACTCTGATGACTCATAGATGGTGAAACACGTGTCGGTGGATACATTTTAAACAATGTATATGACGCTTCCAATTTGGGAGTACCAAATTAATAAAAGGAAAACTTATTCCAACCTCACATTTAAGTAAAAAATGCACTTTCGTGTAAATTATTGAATTCGTCCAAAAGTATCGCCAACAAAAACAAATAACATCTATATAAAACGCGATACATCCAGCAGTGCGTGAGACATCCTAATATTCTGATTACGAATTTTGCTAGATTCAGACACATGCCAGTCGATAATTATATTTTAAACTCTCTCACTCACTCTCCCCCTCTTTCTCTTTATATATATATATATATATATATATATATATATATATATATATATATATATATATATATTATAATATAAAGCTGAACGTCTGTGTGTGTGTATGTGCGTGTGTGTGTATGTGGTCACGACTAGGCTACTATATGGTTGACTATTTTAAAAAACTAATTATATATAATGATAGAAGATGTATCGAGGATCAGGAATGGGTATCGTATGTTTGATCTGGCAGAACGGTGGTTCATAAAAATTGTGGGGTCTGCGTTCGCGGCTGCCCCCTCTAAAGTATTGAAATAATAAAAAAAAAAAAACGTTTACAAGTGTTTTTGATATAGATGTACATAAGAATAATTTGATAAGTATGTTTCAACTTAAACAGGGATGGTATAATAAAATTGTGGGCTCTGCGTTCGCGCCTGTCCTCCATGGAAATATGGCACAAACTTTAATAAAGCCTTTTCATATCTATTTGCGTAAGTATACTTTGATAATTATGTTTCAGTTTGAAGAAATATGGCATAATAAAATTATGGGGTGTTCGTTCGCGCCTGACCTCCATAGAATGGAAATATGTTACAAAGTTTAACAAGGTTTTTTAAAAGGGGTAAGGGTCCACAATAACACCTTGACTTTAATCTTAATTCACGTTAGCTTTTATTTATTTTTTTGAGTTGAATCATATTGTGTCGAATAAATTCACCGCATAAATTCACGTTATTATTAAAGTGAAAGCCCCCCAAAAAAGTCTGAACTTTAGACAATTTTAGACACACATTTTGCATAACTCTGTTTTTTTCCTTCTCCACGTGGCACTCTTTCAAAAATAGATAAATAGATACATAATAAGAAATAAGAACGTTACTTGCTATCGTGTCAAAAGAAGGAAAATCCTGCTGACGTGATTACGTATCTTTTTAAAAACATTTACATTACCTTTTTATTTTTATTTATATATCTGTTTAAGCTTTATTTATCAATGTACTAGAAGGAATTCAGTTGATTACAACCCTTTCTGCGTGTTCCTTACATTACAATAGTACAACCCTGAATCCGACGGCACAATACTACACCGATCAATACTGTAAAACTGAAACGAAGCTGTTCTCCTTGAAAAGGGAGTCATTTTCTTCTTATTCATATTTATATCGATTCTTTGCTTTAAAAAACTAAAGTAATTACGTGTTTAATTTTTTGATATCCCATTTTGCTGTTTCGGATTATTTTACTAAAGTAAGTAAAGCTTCATTATTTTTAAAAACTGTTTATGTTTTGTTGGTTTTCGATATTTCGTCGATATTATTTAGTAAGAGTGTTTAGCAGAAATAAACGACTACCCGAAAAAATAAATATACAAGAAATAAATATTACCATAGTCAATAAAAGTTCAGTTCATGTTTTTTTTTGTTTTTAAATAGTTTTTAATGCTCTTTACTTAGAATAATTTCAGCGAACCGAAATTAAAACGAAATTTGAGGCGATAACTGCTTAAATTAATTTTTATATAAACTACACATGCCATAATCGAATATTCCTCAAGCACAAAATAACGGAAAACATTAAAATATGTTTATAAATATTCCTTAAGTTGATGGAACTCTATTAAATTGTTAACACAGAATGCTCAGGTGCCCCACATTCAAATTGAAAACGGGGCTCTTCATTTCAAAGTCGCTGCCATTTTGATTTTTTTTAAAAACCGGTTCGTGAATTATAAAAAAATCTTTTACAAACTACTTAAAAATACAAACCAATGAACTTTTCTACCATAAAAGTAATTTTTATTGACTATGGTAACATTTATTTCTTATATATATATATATATATATATATATATATATATATATATATATATATATATATATATATATATATATATATAACATTTTCTCTTTGTAAGGAAACATCATTTTGTTGGTCACTCTTGGCTACGAATGAAAACAAAGTTGGTATAAAAAATATATTTTCGCGAAAATTATCTTTATTTCATCATATTTTGCTTAGGGTAAAATTTTTGAGTATCGCTATACAACCCTATCCTTTTCATAACCTATCATACTTTCATCAATCACAGTCCATTTCTGTAGGCTGTTTTTGAACCCAGTCAACGACGGGTACTTCTGCTAGTATACATACACACACACACACACATATATATATATATATATATATATATATATATATATATATATATATATAGTGGGGAAAATAAGTGTTGGACACATCCCATTATTCTTTATTTAACACATTTTTTATGCAGAAAATGACGCGAAAATTTAACAAGAGATAGTTACTTATTTAACAATAACAAATAACTTTAGAAATTGGAACCTTTTAATGCATAACAAAAATTATATAATAAAAACGAGAATAGCCAGAAAAAGTATTGGACACATTAACACAATTTCATCTAATATTTAGTTGAAAACTCCTTATTGGCTATTGCAGCTTCGAGACGTTTTCTATACGATGAAACTAATTTATTACAACGTTCAGGCGAGATTTTGGCCCACTCTTCAACACATAATTTCTTCAAATCCTGAATATTACGTGGATCTCGCTGGTGGACCATGATTTGCAGCTCTCTCCATAGATTTTCTATAGGATTTTAGTCTGGGACTGACTGGGCCACTTAAGAACATCTATTTTGTTCTGTACGAACCAATCGGAGGTTATTTTAGCAATATGTTTGGGATCATTATCTTGTTGAAAGATCCATCCCTGTCGCATAGCTAACGCATTGGAAGCAGGCAAGAGATTATTTTCAAGAATTTCCCGATATTTGGCTGCATTCATCTTTCCATCTATAACATGAAGTGGCCCAGTACCATTTGAAGAGAAGCATCCCCTAAGCATGACATTTCCACCACCAAACTTTACAGTGGGGAGGGTGTTCTTGGGATCGTGCGCTGTGCCATCTTTTCTCCATACTCGACATACATAGTTAATGCCGAAAAGTTTCACTTTCGTCTCATCGGACCAGATCACATTCTTCCAGTAATCAACTGTTTTCAATAAGTGGTCTCTTGCAAACTCCAGACGAGCATTAACATGACATTTTTTTAGTAATGGTGTCTTTCGAGGTGTACGCGATTTAAGACCGTTGCGTCGGAGTACATTACTAATCGTTAGTTTCGTTACTACTATCCCTGCTTCTTCCAAATCTTTCTGAAGTTCGCCTCGTGTGATTCTCGGTTGCTGCTGAACTTTTCATACAATCTTTCTCACTGCTCGATCCGATATCTTGCGAGGAACTCCGGTGCGCGGACGGTTCACGGTTGAGTCATGCACCTTCCATTTCCTAATAAGGTTTCCTATGGTGCTTACAGGGATTTTGAATTGAACAGATATACGCCGATAACCAATTCCATTCTTGTGCTCGGCAATAATCTTATCAGGGACGATTTGAGAGAGTTCTTTACGTTTACTCATCCTGAGAACCTTCACGCGTGATGGCTTACTGGTGGCTACCTTGTTCCAATACTTTCTAATGACGTAGAGTATGGTCTACAACAACCGAGAAACTTCTAAAACGTATAATAGTGTTGGCAAATTAAAATGCGAGCAACAATTTCCAGCATTATTCATAAAAAATAATAATAAAATATAAGTTAAAACAATGTGTCCAATACTTTCTTTCCGGCTATTGTCGTTTTTATTATATAATTTTTGTTATACATTAAAAGGTTCCAATTTCTAAACTTATTTGTTATTGTTATATATATAGTAACTATTTCTTGTTAAATTTTCGCGTCATTCGTTGCATAAAAAATGTGTTAAATAAAGAATAATGGGATGTGTCCAACACTTATTTTCCCCACTATATATATATATATATATATATATATATATATATATATATATATATATATTTAAATAAGGGGGTAGTCACCAACAATGTGTATTTTTTAACATTATTTTATTATTCCGTGTCTTGGTTTTTCATTGAGAATTATGTTTGGATCATTGTAATAATGTTTTTTAAATCATTGAAATCGTTTTTACGCGTTTCAGACGTTCTGTGAAGCGTCCTCGTCAGAAATTATTTTCAAATGTGTTGGAGATATAAAAATGTCATTTTCGTTGTTCATTTGAGGTGTTTCCAATGGGTAGAGGCGTGAAAGTGTCTATTATTCATTGGCATGTTCAATTTTTATTGCTCTTTTATTAGGCTTGTCGAGGCCGCTGACCTCGGCTGTAGTCACTCTCGTGTTGTGTTTCTCTCTCTCTCTCTCTCTCTCTCTCTCTCTCTCACTGCTTGTGTTTTTTTTCCTTTTTCCTTTAGGGTAGGGTGTGTGTGTGTGTGTTTTCTTTTATTGGTTTGAGAATGTGTGTACTGTTTTATAGTATTATGAGATTATTTGCTTCCCTAGGAAGGTGACTGTGATACAAGGTCGTTACTAATGTGTATGTGTGAGGAGGGGGGTGGAACCAGCTTTTCTGAAATAAGGGTAGGGGTGCTTTCATTCTATTTTGATATTTATTTTTTGGATTCTTGGATTTTAGTATTGTGATCTTTTGTTTCAGTCTTTTCGGGTAATCTTTATATTATGTTTGTTTATATAGAGGGGTGTATTTAAAAATATGTATAGGGGATTTTTTAATGTTTCTATTTATTTGTCTTCCCATGTGAGTATGGCCAGACCCAGGATCGGTTCCTAGTTTGGGGAAGATTTTGTTCCCAAGAGGGGGGGAATTGGAGGGGGTATAGATATAGGAGGGGGATGATAGTAAGGATGATAGTTGTCTCAGTCATGAGGAAGTTCTCTTCCACTGACTGAGGAGGGAGCGAGGTGTTGGAACAGATATTATACTATGGTTCTAGGCGTTTCCTAGTGTTGTTGATTTCGAGGTTAAGTAGGGTTGGTATTGTTCAGTGTGTTGTATTAGAGATAGGGATGTTATGTCTGTGTGTGGTTGTATGCGCGCGCGTGCGTGTGTTTAAATGTGGCGGTTGTGATTTATGTGTGGGTGTGTATATGTATATGTATATGGATGTGCATGCGAGTGTGCCTTGCATTTCATGTTTTTGTGTGTTGATATTAAGCTCTGTTCAGTTCAGGAGTGAATCTGGTGATGAAATTTTTTTCCTGTGTCAGTAAATAAAAATAATTGTCTGTTTGGAAGATTGGCATTATTTTGAAGCTGTTTCCACTGCATGTGTGTACGTGTTTTGAAACATAGAGGTGTCTGTTATCTGCAATTTTGATGTTGCTCTTATGTAAGGCCACTGTATTGCTGAAATCTTTGGTGGCGCCTATGTAGGATTTGTTACATGCTGTGCATCGTAGTGCATATACTACATTTCTGGAGGTGCAATTTAGATCCTTTTTATTTTGAATGTTTGTGCTGGGTTTTTGAATGTGTATGTGTTACCTTCTATTATTATGTCACATACTCCACATCGCGGTTTGTTGCATTTTGTAACTCCTTTTGTAGTATGTGGGACGAGTTTTGAGGAAGTAAGGATGTGTTTTAAGTTTTTGGGTTGGCGTTTGCTTTTTATTATTTTTGTTGTTTTAAGTATGTTGTTTAGTTTGTCGTTCTGATTGAGGAGGATAAGGTTTTTGTTATCTGTGTGAATAGTTCTGGGTTGTTTGTGTTGTGTGTAGAGACGTATGCTAAAATTTGTTCTTTGTTGTGTTCTTTTGGGGTTCTTAGTTGGTCTATTGGAATTTTTTCAGCCAGTTCCATACCTTTCTGTATTAGTGGTAGTGGGTATCCTCTTTTCCGCAGTGTTATGTGTAGTTCATTCAGTCTAGTTGGACGGAGGTGTCTGTCTGTTATTATGGTGCAGACTCTACGTGCTAGGGAGTAGGGTATTGATTTTAGACAGTTTTTAGGATGGTGGCTTTTGAAGTGGAAGTATTGTTGAGTGTCTATGGGTTTGTGGTAGATGTCTGTGATTATGTTGTTGTTTTTGATTGTTACTAGGATGTCTAGGAAAGGTAGTTCTGTGGGGCTTTGTTCTAGTGTGAAGTTTATTTTTGGGTGTAGATTTTGTAGCAAGGTGTGGAGTTCTTTGATATCCCCCCATGAGGTTCTCCAGAGGATAAAGCAGTCGTTTAGGTATCTTTTCCAAGATTTTATGAAGAGTGTTTTTATATTGTGCACGTACTTTTGCTCTATCCTTTCATAAAGGGCCTCTTCTAGGAAGGCGAGTGTAAGGGTGGCATATGTCGGTGCTATTTTAGTACCCATTGCTGTGCCAAGTATTTGGATGTAGTTGTCTTTATTGAATTGGAAGGAGTTGTTATTGAGGATTATGTTGATGCTATCAATAACGAATTGTTTATTGAATCTGGGGTGTAAAGTCTGTGTATGTCTGTCAATCCAATATGCGATAGCTTCTTTTCCTAGATTGTGTGGGATATTGCTATATAGGCTGCTAACATCGAATGTGGCTAGTATTGTCCCATCGTCTACTGTTTGTGGTAGGGAGCTAAGGAAGTGTGTGTCATCTCTTACAAAACTTCTGACTAGATTGGTGAAGGGCTTTAATAGTATATCTATTAGGTTGCTAAGTCTGCTTGTTGGGCATGATGGTCCTGCTACTATGGGTCTGAATGTGAGGTCGTTGGGGTTTGGGATGCTTATGTACTCCGACTTTTGTATGTTGATGGCATGTCTTACCTGGTTAGATTTGTGTATTTTGGGTAGCCCATAGAAGATGTTTGTTTTTTTGTGAGGTTTTTAAGGAAGTCTTTTTCTTTTTTAGCTAATGTACTATTGTATGTTATGCAGTTTTGTTTTATATATATATATATATATATATATATATATATATATATATATATATGTGTGTGTGTGTGTGTGTGTGTCTGTGTGTCAGGTCATGTCATATGCTACTGGTATGTCAGGTCATGTCATATGCTACTGGTACTATGTAATCCAGTACTACCTGCCTCATACTCGGGTCACCGGCGACTAAACTGGTTCCCCCACCAGACTTGTTTGGTTAGGAGGGTGGCTAGTCTCCCTGAAGGATTAAAAAGAATTAAATTAAGGATTAAAAAATATCGCAATAGCCTTAAAAAAACTTAGCTTTAGAATGGCATCACTTTCATTTTACTACGATTCATAGTTAAGCAGATATGAGGACTTGAAAGATGTCCAAGATTTTTGGAACACGCTGCATATATATATATATATATATATATATATATATATATATATATATATATATATATATATATATATACAGTGATGATCATATTTATTGGCACGGTAAAATAAAAGTTAAATTTTGTCTAATAAATTCTAAAAAAAGGATTAAATTAAAGAAAATAACAAAGTATATTATGTATTTTTAACTGGCCTTTCCGATGCAGCAATCGGATTTTAGAAAAAATAAATAACAAAGGAACAACAAACATAATTGCAAAAAACCCTTGTTCAAAATTATTGGCACGATTTATTTAATAATCAATTGTATAGCCTTTGGCCTTGATTACCTTCCTCAGTCGCTTTCCATAGTTTACAACCAAGTTGTTGCACTCTTCAGTAGTAATTTTAGCCCACTCTTCCTGACAATACTCCTCCAATTGAATTAGATTCTTAGGCTTCCTTTGCATTACCCTCAATTTTAATGTTCTCCATAAATTTTCAATTGGATTAAGGTCTGGGCTTTGTGATGGCCACTCCAAAACATTAATATGATTGTCCTCAAGCCATTTCTTAGTCAGTTTAGCCGAATGCTTTGGGTCATTATCTTGCATGAACCACCAACGACGACAAAGTGAGAGCTCTTTAGCAGAGTCTTTCAGGTTTTCATCCAATATTTTAACATAATCTTCCTTTTTTATGCTACCTGTGACCTTTACAAGTCGCCCTGGTCCAGAGGCAGCAAAGAATCCCCAAAACATCAAACTGTCTCCACCGTGCTTCACTGTGGGTATGGTGTTCTTAGGCAGGAAAGCTTCGCCAGATTTTCTGTAAATATAAGACACTTTATTATGGCCAAATAACTCTATTTTCGTTTCGTCAGTCCATAGAACACGTTTCCAGAATGCAACATCTTTATCAATATGACGTTTTGCAAAGGCTAGCCTTGCTTTCAGGTGCATAGGCTTCAATAAGGGAGTCTTTCTCGGACGACATGCTTTTAAACCAGCTCTCTTCAAAACTCTACCAACTGTATGTCGAGATACATTCACTCCAGAGGTGCTCTGTTCATCAACAATCTCCCCAACAGAGATCCTTGGGTTTTGTTTTACTTGTCGAACAATTTTCCGTTCATCTCTTGGGGAAAGAATCCTTTTTCTCCCTCTACCCTCTAAACTCATAACGTGGCCTTGCGATTTGAACTTGTTTATTATGGCTCTAACAGTGGATTTGGGAAGGTTTAGCTTCTTTGAAATCTTATCATAGCCCTCCCCATTGGTATGGCATGCTACAACAAGCTTCCTGACGTATTCGCTGTGTTCCTTAGTTTTAACCATGGCGATTGAAAATTATAATTTAGTCACTTATAAAAGTTTAAATAAATCGCTATCTAAAAATTATCTGAAAAAAATTATTCACTGAATTAGCGTTAAACAAGCATAATATGGCTATAAAAAAGTTCAGAAAGCACGTAAACCGGAAATTGATTGATATTATACTGATACTAAAAGAAAAACAAAGCCGTGCCAATAATTTTGAACAAGGGTTTTTTGCAATTATGTTTGTTGTTCTTTGTTATTTATTTTTTCTAAAATCCGATTGCTGCATCGGAAAGGCCAGTTAAAAATACATAATATACTTTGTTATTTTCTTTAATTTAATCCCTCTTTTAGAATTTATTAGACAAAATTTAACTTTTATTTTACCGTGCCAATAAATATGATCATCACTGTATATATATATATATATATATATATATATATATATATATATATATATATATATATATATATGATTATTCTTATTGGAAAAAGAAATCCAACAGAGTGCTCAATTAAAAGGAAAATCCGAAATATAAGAGCGTATTTATATCTTGTATTTTGCGTACAGAAAGTTGTTAGATTAGATAAGTCATTGGTACTGTTGGTTTTAAGCCGGTATTTAGGACCGTTTAAGATATCCATATCAAGCTCTCTTCAGCTAATACTCCTCGCTTATTGGCAATATTGGCCGATACTCATCTCGTATCTTAAACGGTCCTAATCATCGGGCTTGAAACCGACGGTACCAATGACTTGTCTCATCTAACAATTTTCTGTACACAAAATACAATATATATATATACATGTATATATTTATTTATATATATACGTATATATATATATATATATATATATATATATATATATATATATATATATATATATATATATTTTAATGGTTATGAGAGGTTTTGAAGCATGGAAAACGATGTTACTTTTTGTATTTAATGTTTTTATTGTTATTTTTTATATTTCAAGAGGACCTCCGCTCTTGGTCACAAAAAGTATCGAATACTTTTTTGTGACCAAAAGCGGAGGTCATAGAAGAATACGTGGAGTTTTAACATTATGTATATATAGGATATATATATATGTGTGTGTGTGTATTATGCAGTATATTGCGAAATTTGTCAATTTGAAGTAAACTTCATGCAGTATATATTGAATAAAAAGTGCTCTGTACCATGGGTAGCGTCGATATAAACGTAAAATGTTACTGTATGCCGATATTTCTACGTAAGGTATCGTCAGAGTAAAATTATCTCAACTAGATATAATCAGCAAAAAATGAATGTATCTAATTTAACGTATGTGACTTAAAAGACTTAAAATGTTAAGAAAAGAAAAAGAAAGAAAAAAGAAAATCGCCCCCATCCCCACTTTATTAAAGTGGCCCATTTGCAAAAGATTTGCCTTGATCTTGATGTTTATTGAAAAAAAAAATATAAGGGAATTTCGTTTTTTTTTTCTTTTTCACTTTTCTTCCTTTCTCGTGTCTAATGTCAACATTAGGAAACATTATGATTCTTCTTGGATGATGATTCCATCAGATCACAACATTCGATAATCACACAAAGGAAATGAGACAACTTGCATGCCGATCGGTCGGTCTGTCAACCTTCTCCTTACAAAATATTTTCAGTATTAAACGCGCAGATCGATTAAATGCATCTTACTCTAGATACATTTGGATGTCTCAATAAGACGCACTATCCGTCACGCGTATTATTGAAATATCATTTTCGTTGGTTTGTCATGCTTAAATTCAAATATCCTTTTCAGCTGAATGCCCCACTTATAATTAGAGCAGAATTTCATTTGGTCTGCCACGCTTAAATTTAAAATCACTTATACGTCGATGTGTCATGCTTAAGTTTAAAATAATATTTCTTTTTGTCTGTTATGCTTAAATTTTATGTAATAACAGTTCCATTCGTGTATCGTACTTTAATTTCCAGTAATCGCGTTATTAGTCTGTCACGATTTATTTTGAATTAGCATGTCCGTTTGTCTGTCATGCTGAAATTTAAGATAACCTCGCAGTCTGTCATGCCTGAATTTTAAATAGCATTTAGGTAGATTTCTTTCAGTCTTAATCTGCGAAATAGCATTCCTTTAAACGTCTGTGCATCGCTATACTTTTAGACGTGTATAAAATGTGTGTCAAAGTTCTGATATTATTCTGTCACGCATCTGTCACACGTCCGTCATGCATTTATGTGAAAAGAAAAAACAGGCTTATAAACGCAGATATGTTGGATGGACGCAACTTAAGTATCATCGTTCTCGTTTAGTTTGTTTTCTTATCGTTCGCAAAGCTAATTGCGGAAATATTTAAGAAAATCGACTCAAATCGACAGAGTCGAGGAGAGAAGGAAGACGACGACCTCATTTAAAAGCATTTAGGGAAACTGAACTACGTTGAATCTCATCAACTACTCGACCGGGAACAACTTCAAAATGGCGGAGCAATTGTAATTTTCGGAGGAAGGCTCAAACTTCCTGCTCGTCGGCCATGATGGATCGTCTGAATTACGCAGTTTATTGTCAGACAATCATTTTGCGATGGGACAGCAACAAAAATGGCAGAAATAATAACAAACTGGATAGATTGAGCGGATTGTTACTGTTATTTTATTTTTATTTTACATTTGTTTTGCTTCAAATAATTTTCCGGCAATTTTGCCATCAGAAGACGTTTAGCGAGAAAAGTCACCGACTGATGACTCGATAAAGTAAGGAAGTTTATAACATTTCTAAATGAATCGCCATTATTAGATCATTGCAATTGATTGGAAGTCCTTTCATTATTTTCTTTAAGTGGGGGAAATTAAATTATCTCTCTTTGTTTCTCTCTTTCTTTCTCCTCCACTACCACCCTTTATCTTCCTCTCTCTCTTTATATATATATATATATATATATATATATATATATATATATGTATATATATATATATATATATATATATATATATATATATATATATAGTAAAGAACATTTTATGATGAGAATAAATATAGAGTGAGTTAGACTATTTATTAACCCATTAAAAATTCGAAAAATGAATTATTAGAAGGAACATCCATAACGCATGAACTTTTAAAGATAAGCCCTTTTCAGCAGTATAAATGTGTCACAGATTAGTATAACTTTTAATATATATATATATATATATTTATTGATATATTTCTAAATATATATAAATTATATCTTTATGAATTCAAACATTTACGCTAATCATAATCAGATCATATCAATTGATCGAACACTCTTCTATTAATTTATTTAAGTGGATGGTTTTAAATAATCTCCCTTTTCTCTCTCCGTTGGTATCTCTATCGCTTTCTATCGCTCTCTTTTTTACTCCCTCTCTTTCTCTCTCTCTCTCTCTCTCTCTATATATATATATATATATATATATATATATATATATATATATATATATATATATATATATACAGGGTGTTTCAAAAGTCTTGGGAACATTACAAATGCGTATATCTCATGAACTATTCCAGGTAGAAAAATGAAACTGGTGTCATTTTAAAGCTTACTTAATCAAGTTTTTGGTCATACTAATGATTTTCGTCTCATCTTTCCAGGTGCAGTAACGGCGTTCTCTAAACAAGACAAGGCGTTTTGCGTCCTCCAATTTGCAAAGACTGAATCGTGGACATGTGTTCAGCGTGCATTTCGCAGGAAATTTAAAAAAGAAGCCCCTAAAAGGAAATCCACTGTCAGATGGCATGCTAAATTTGTGAAAGATGGGTGTTTGTGCCCAAGTAAGCGAACAGGTCGCCCTTCAACTTCAGAAGATGCAGTTGAGCAACTTCAGACAGCCTTTCACCGGAGCCCCCGTAAATCAGTGAGAAGAGCCAGCAGGGAACTTCAGCTTACTCCAGCAACTGTCTGGCGTGTCTTAAGGAAACGACTGCAAATGGTACCTTACAAGATCAAGTTTATCCAAAAGTTGAAGGACACTGATAAGCCACTTCGCCGTGACTTTTGCATTGCAATGCAAGAGAAGTTGGAAGATAACGGCTTTGATGACCGGCTTGTTTTTAGCGATGAGGCGACCTTCCATCTGAATGGCAAAGTTAACAAGCATAATACTCGCATATGGGGTACTGAGAATCCTCATGAACTTCTTGAGCACGAGGGAGATTCACCAAAAGTGAACGTGTTTTTTGCAATTTCCAAGAAAGGTATCTATGGACCGTACTTCTTTGAAGAGGCAACTATCACTGGTGAATCCTATCTCAACATGCTGGAAGACTGGTTAATGGCTCAGTTGGAAGATGCAGAATCTGATGACTTCATTTTTCAACAAGATGGTGCACCACCACACTGGAGTCTTAGAGTAAGGCAGTTTCTTAACACAAGGCTGCCTGGTAGATGGATTGGGAGATCTGGGC
>NC_136505.1:31268737-31283737 GCF_053919585.1 Euprymna scolopes | reverse complement strand
CCAACGTAAAACTTTTGTATTGTTTTAATTTTCATGTATGAACAATACTTAAGGGCTTCTGCGTGTGGCTCCTCGCAGAAAATTAAGATACTAAAAAGACCTTCTCAGAAAGCCACTTTCGTACGTTTTAGTGAAATCTATTTTGAAACCTCTACTAACTTTAAACGAGATATCCTTGAAACACAGCACGAATTGGAACAAATATATTGATGACATTGTTAAGGCTGTTGCAATGAATGTAGGCTACCTCTATCGTGCTCGAAAATTACTCACACCGGAGAGTGTCCTGTACTTCCAGGAAGCCATTATTCGGCCATGTATGGAGTATCGTTGCCATATCTTGATTGGTGAACCTGCCAATCATTTGTTTCTTTCTTAGACAAGGTTCAGAAAATAATCTCTAATCTAACAGGTCCCGCACCAGCAAGCAACCTCCAACCCCTGTCCCATCGCCGCAATGTTGCATCATTAATTGTAAAAGTACTTTTATAGAATGTGCCCTTTCAAACTTGTTACACTTGCACACCGTAGCATGATACTCCTATGAACTCATCTTGCAGCAAAATCCCACCATTCACTGTAAAGGGCCTCAGATGCCAGGAAACTTTATATTCTGATATTTTCTTCCCCCAGACTGTTAGACTTTGGAATTATTTTCTAAGTTCATGCTTCCTTGACTGTACTTGGTCACAACCCTTTAACTAAGTCACAGACGTTCAACCCTTTAACACCCAAATTTTGAGAAACTAAAAAAAAAAAAAAATTATATTTTTTTCCAATAAAGAAGATATAAGTAAAGTACATGAACACAATTTTTACTGAAAGTTTTATTAATAACAATAATAAAAGAGGACTGTATAGTCCTACTAGTCACATGACACAAATAAATGAAACACGATCACCTGGACATGAAGCACACTATGAAATGACTATAGTTTACAATATTTACTTGCTATTATCCTCTTTAAGTAAACAGCATCGTTTTCTTATAAAACAGAAATGACGAAACTATAATTGGAGTAGAAAATAATCCAAACAATTCACGTTACATTGAGCAGAAACACATACTATAAACACAATTTATTCGGTATAAAACTTAACAAAACAATTGTAACGTTACGTGGCGTTACACTATTTTTAGTAATTTATAAAAATGGTAATAAATACAAATCGCGCTCCTATGCGCCCTGTTACACAATTACAGTTCTTTTCATAGGACAATTGAACGCTGCATTTAATAAAAAACACGAGGATTTTCCCTTTACACCCTGGAAACTTGCAAGTACTAGTAATGGTAATATGTCTTGTTTGGGGTGAACAAGAGTAAAAAAAAAAAAAAAAATTAATTCTGTTCCCTTAGAAATAATCTGAGAATCATTAGTATTGCTTTTACATCTTATTTAGAATTCGCCATCTTGGATTTTAACAGCACCATGATTTAACATTTTGTGCATTTGCAGTTTATGGACCGTTCTGAAATAATAATGTTATTATTTAGAAAGCCATTTTCTGATATGGAGAAGGAGAATTTGTTAACTGTATTTTTACGTGACAATTTAATAAGAATAAGTTACCGCAAAAGTTGAATTTATCGTAAAAATCGTATGCAAAAAAAAAAAAAAACATAGCAAGGTCCGCAAACTGCAGAAGTACGACCTCTTTGTAATGTACACACACACACACACACACACACACACACACACACACACACTCTCTCTCTCTCTCTCTCCTTTCTTTATTCCTTTTCTTTTTCTAAAATTCCCACCTTTGTTCGCCATTTCCTTTTGGCTCTTCACCTTATCGATCCTGTTTCCTCTCATCCATCCTATCCCACCTAAATTCCTCTTTTCACACTTTTTTAAAACTTATTTTCTTACCTTTAATCTCTTCGCGATATTTGTTTTTTTTTTCTTTCTCGGAGCTAATCTCATCCTCGGTGCTAAAGAAGCACTTTTGATTATTCCTTGTCTTTGAGCCGAGTCCCTCCCAACGGGGACCATTCTTGGAAACCATAGAAATGCTATATTAATTACCAGGCAGGCCCTCTCGGAACACGGCTAGTCATGAAGACAACAAACGTGAGCCTGCATTTATACCTTTACGCCATAGACAGCAATTACAAAATATGGATATTTCCATTTGTGGTTCTATGCCTAAGAGTCTTCAAGTGTTGATAGTCTTCATAAAAAAAATGCTTTCAAATTCTTGGACTTGTTACACAGAACTGCCAATCTTAAAACTCAAACTCCAGCCAAATATTCAGCCAGGGAAGGAGAGGTAGTTACTAGAGATTTCTTTACTTGACCACGTAACGATTTGCATTAGCGTGCGAATACGTGTAGGAGGTTCTGGAGAATTTTATGAAAGCTTTCGGCTAATCTCGGCCATTTTTTTTTTTTTAGTTTCTCCGATTTTTCTTTCTTTTACATGTCTTCCGTATTGCTAGCGTTTTGTTAAGGCATAAGGACAATTCCCTAGAAATTTTCGTGGAGATTGTAAGGTTAATAAGATTTCTTTCCTTGCTATCGTCTTCTTTACGATTAATTTATTGTTTTCCCTTTAGCCTTTCTGAGAACAGGATTATCTTGTTTCGAAGAAAAGCTTTTGTTCTTTTCTTCATTTTATTCCTCCCCCCCCTTCATCTGTATTTTAAAAGTTTACTTTTTCATTGCTTGTTTTGTTCGACTCCATTATCGTTTCATTTCATTTACTTTTTCTTCCGTTTACTCTTCCTAATTTTCATCTTCTTGTATCGATTTTGCCTCCTCCTATTTCTTTTTCGTCTCCTCTTCCTCCTCTGTCTTCTTCATCTTCTTTGTCTTCTACTTCTTTTTTTCTTTTTAATCTTCTCTTCGTCCTACTCCCTTTCCACATTTCCACCTTATATATATATAATATAAAGCTGAACGTCTGTGTGTGTGTGTGTGTGTCTACATGGTTGACTATTATAGAAAACTGACCACATATAATGTTAGAAGATGTATCGAAACACAGGAATCGGTATGTTTGATCTGGCATAATGATGATTCATTAAAATTGTGGGGTCTGCGTACGCGCCTGGTCCACAAAGTATGGAAATAAAAAATTAAAAAATTAAAAAAAACAACGTTTACAAGCGTTTTTGATATAGATGTACATAAGAATACTTTGATAAGTATGTTTTAACTTATATAGGGATGGTATAATAAAATTGTGGGGTCTGCGTTCGCGCCTGGCCCCCATAGAATGGAAATAGGCACAAACTTTAATTAAGCATTTTAATATCTATCTGCGTAAGTATACTTTGATAATTATGTTTCGGTTTCAAGAAATATGGTATGATAAAATTATAGGGTATTCGTTCGCGCCTGACCTCCATAGAATGGAGATATGTCACAAAGTTTAACAAGGTTTTTTAATATAGATCCACAGAATATTGTGATAAGTGTTTAGGTGTGAACAGGTATGGTATAATAAATTATGGGGTTTATCTATTTTATTTTTACTTTCATCATATTTTGCTTTGGTTTTGATACCCCCAAATTCGAAGCTATCTCTTTATAACCCTTCCTTTTCATAACCTATCATACTTTCATAAATCAGAGTCCATTTTCTGTAGGCTGTTTTTGAACCCAGTCCACGACGGGAACTTTTGCTAGTATATATATATATATATATATATATATATATATATATATGTATATATGTATATATATATATATCTGATTTACTAGCTACCAGCCCGGTGTTGCCCGGTCTCACAATATGCTTACACATAATATTTTAATTTATGCAGATTGCGTATGTATTATTATTGAATCACTCATCTATTGATATATATTACGAGGAATAATTTACCTTGTTTACTAATTTGAAAATTTTTTAAAAAAATTAAAAAATAATAATGATAATGTCGTTCATCAAATTCCGTCTGTGTTCGTTTACAATATCACGTTGATATTTGGGATTGACAATGAATGCCCTGGAACAATTACTATTAATAATGTTTAGTTTTAAAATATGCAACCGACGAAATGATTTGCGGCGATTTAAAATGGACATCTTCTTTTATCTTTAACTGAACTTACTAGTAAGAAAAAAATTAGATAAATGGTGAGGTACACCTGGCAGTGAACAGGGTATCATTCGAATGTAGTAGAATGCTCTACCAGTAAACTATATCTCCTTATGATAATAAACGTGTTTGTTTTTTTATAAGAAGAAATTATTTGTTTAAATGTTATTTTCTCTGGTCGGTGCAACGTAAATTATTACACTGTAACAATTTTTCTTTATATCTATAAGAGATGGAAGCTATTCTAAAGATGGAATTTTTTCGATTATTCGATACTTTTCGAATGAATTTCTTTACAAAACCAGACATATGACTTAACCATGCGTGAAAGTTGCAAAGGATAGGCCCAGCCGTTTCGGAAGTTATAAGAAAAGGAACTCACACACAAAATGACTTTATACACTAGTAGAGATTTTCTTGCCTTCCATCTTGTTTAGTACTTTTTTTTTGCTTATCTTTCTTATTCAGTTTTAATCTTCCCTTTTCACCCTTTTCCATTTTCTTACTCTTTTTTTTTACCGATTTATTTTTTATTATTTCGCGCTATCATTTTCCAATTTCTTTAGTTTTCCCTCTTTGATATTCTCCAGTTTATCATCTTTACACTTTTCGGAATATTTGTATTTAATTTTTTATTTTCCTATTGCCATTTTCTCTCACTTCCGGTTCCTATTTTCAAACTGTTTTTTTTACCTTTTTACTTATTATGCACTATTCCTTATTTATCTTTGTCTTTTTTTTTCATCTTATTTTATTAACAATCTCTTCACGGTGTTAGACACAAAGTCCAGTATTGGTTCGATTAAAATGTTTAAGTGGAACGAACTAGATTCGAACTTCGCATACGCAGGTTTTCAGTTCACGCCATTAACAATCGAACCACTTTTCCTTGATTCTGAGCCGTCTATTATGTAAATAATATTCTGCTCATTAGTTCTTTACTTTACGTTTTACTAACTTTTATTAGTTCTTATTTCACGCTTTGAAAAGGGTCAAATACCACTTACGAACGCCAAACTGCATATATAAAAAAAGCCAAAATAACGAAATTTAGCTTTCAAAAAGGTCAATATGCCAACCCTGGCAAGAATATGAGAGTAGCCTTCTTTTGATCTAACCTGTTTTCAAATATAAGAATAATACAATTATTATTTCTGTTATTGTTAGGACTATTATAACTATTAATAATATTCTTACGTGTATATTTATTAATACTATTATTACTTTATTTGCTACTATTATATATTATTGCTATCATTACTACTTTTATTATTATTTATACGAATATTTTTACTACTAATATACATATATAATTATCCATTACTTACTGGGAGTAGTTACACAGGCCATCGTCAGCGGATTTCTTTTGTGGCATTCTCTGGAGTCTGAGTGACAACAAATCTCTCCATATTATGGAGAGAGGTGAACGAAAATAAACAATGGTGACGACCTGGATCCTTGACGTCAAATCGTTTATTGGTCAGACCAGGCAAACGAAAATATACAATGGAATCCCCGGAGTTGTGACTACCTGGATCCATGACGTCAAATCGATCATGGGACAGACCAGGCAAACAAAAATAAACAATGAAATCCCCGGGCTGGTGACGAACTAGGAAGGAGGTCGAAGATACTTCAATAAAAGAGAAAAGATAAACATACCAAGACAGTCAGACAGACGATCAGCTGAGGGACAGTTGTCACAGTTCGCCTATCACTAATCCCTCTACCGCCGTCATTGTGTTGTAATGTGTATATTAAATATCGTAAAATAAACTAAGTTGTTTTTATAGAAACAAAGTGTCTCGTATTAATTGATAATTTAATTAATTGTCCATTTTAATCGCTAGACGATCGCCAAACAGACATATACGTAACACCGAGATTTCCGGTAATCTCCACCTCTTCTGATAACCATTGCAGATAAATTTGCGGTATCGTAATAGCCGCTTACCATTGATTTCTCGTTGACGGCGACCAATGAACTTCACTGGAATTTAGGTATCAAAGAGCCTCTCCAAGATCCAAGTTTTTTTGCACTATTCCAGCGGATGTCTGGCTAGTACTTTCCCTCCACATTGACCCCCCCCCATGCTTAAGGATGGGGCGGTAGGGATGCAGGGATAAACTTACAATTATACAGTTTCAATTTTCATGATTCCAAATGATATCTATGTGTTTTACACCCGTATCAATTTCTGTATGTCAAGTTTGTGCCTACAGCCCATGTTTGTTAATCTCTGCATTCAAGGGGGTTCCTTAAAACTTCGGCCGTTTTCATTACTGTTATCCGTTGTATCGCATCAGCCACCCCTCTGACTCTAATCTCTCCCATTCTCTTTCCAAAGTTTTTCAGTGTATATATATATATATATATATATATATGTGTGTGTGTGTGTGTGTGATGATTGCTGCATCTTTCCAGATGTTCGACGTCACATTGAGTTCTCCCAAACTTGTCGTCCATGCCATCTCAGACGAGTCTGCACTCCCGCCGCAGATTTACACATCTTGAAGCAGATGTGACATACAAATTGAGTAATTTCCATTGAGCTGGCTTCCTCCGGAGGTTGAAGGGTATTCCTACGAACAATCACATGTTTTCTCAAACCAGCAGTAGACTTGCAAACTTTGCTGCATTTTAAACAGATTGTCTGGTTCGGACTAATAGGTGCAAAGTTGACCTGATATATATATATATATATATATATATATATATATATATATATATATATATATATATATATATATATATATAGTCATCCTTCACAGCGCATCAGTGCGGCTAGACAAGCAACTATCTCAAGCTAGGATCGCCAGTCGGAGCTTCTAACCGTTGCGCAATACGGCTGCTGATATGTAGGCAGTAAATTAACAATGTTTTGATATTGATATTGACATGCACTCTGTGGGTGCTGGGACAGAAAATGTATCACTACCATTACATTATTAATGTTGCTATTATTATTATTATTATTATTATTATTATTATTATTATTATTATTATTATTATTATTATAACATTCCTTAATATTGTTATTATTATAATATTCATTAATATTAATATTACTATTGTTATTTTTTCTTAGTTACTTCGATATTTTTTTACATGGCGTTATTATTGCTAGCGTTTTAGTGAGGCGTAAAAACAATTCCTCGGTATTATTATTATTATTATTATTATTATTATTATTATTACTAGCGGAGAGGGGAGCGCGCTTGGCTTTGCTCGGGCGTAAATTATGCTTAAATATGACATTTTAATTTGTCAGGATTTCGTATATATTATTATAGAGTCGTGATTTCAAAAGTTAAAAAAAAAATATTTAGGTGCCATCAGCTAAAATCGAAACCGAAGCATTCAAAGTTAGTGACGTTACCACTGTACGAAGGTGACACGCATATAAACCGATTAAAATTAAAAATGAAAAATAAATTAAGATGAATGTACAAAATGTTTGACGGTTTTTTCAATTTTGATCCATTATTGTCCACTTGAAAACTATTTTAACCGACTAAAGACCCATAACAGAACGGCCTGTAAAAATTCCAATTATTTGAAGCCACAGGCGGTGTTCTGCGACTTTTAGTTTCGGAGGAGAGAGAGTTTGAAAATATGGAGACAGACAGACGGATAGAACGACAGACAAACAGACAAAGAGTCGTTTATCTATTAGATTATTATTCTTTCTTTTTAGATTATTTCTCCTTATCTTTGGATTATTTTCTTTTTTTTCCATCTTGTTTATTTCTGTTTTCTTTTTATTATTTTTTAAAATTTTTTGTCCTCGTTCTCTTCTTCTTAACCTTTTTAACGTTCTATATATACGGCACACTCACGTTGAGACACCAGTTCTCGTCAGATCATCAAAGTTAAGCAACAACGAGCCTAACCAGTACCAGATGGGTGACGATTTGGGAAGGAAAGGCCATGTAAATACCGCTTCGAATCATACAAATTTCCAGGTTGGTATCTGGAGACACGTTTAATTCACTGGAGAAGATACACTCCCCTCGGAAACTCGGCTGATGGGTAGGCAACAAGGCGGTACTTCACGTAACAGTGTACCGGACACCTGCTACAAGATGCCTTCCTGCATGCCAAGCACATGTTCGCCGCAGTGAATGGTGACATCTAAAGTGTGCGCGACACGAGGTTGCGCCTTGTGGATCACTTAAAACTCTTCTTAGTTGGGGCTGGCTCAATCCTAATGAACAAAATATAAATTCGCATCCGAATTCTGCCAACGATATTTTATCTATCTATACTTTATACTTCGTTAGATCACAGAAGTTAAGCAATGTTGAGCTTAGTCAGTACCAGATGGGTGACCAACTTGGTAATTCCAGAGGCTGTATATCGGAGGACGTCGACACCTCCCCGCAAGAGTTGCAAAAGCCTGACGTCATTATCCCCCTTAACTGGGAAATACATGCGACTGGGATCACTTTTTAATTTCATACTTTCACGGAACTTCCCCCTTTGGAGGAAGCCGGTTAAACCCACATAGGGTAAGTGCCGTTTCCATTTTTATTTCCACATCAGTGGCCATCTGATGATTTGAAGTCGCGCCACATACACATTAAATTGGGGTCTTTCTTTTCTTTTTTATTCTTCCTACATTTATTCTAATTCTCTACACCTGCATAGACCGAGAGAATGAATAAGAATTCCTTCAGGACCGAGACGATTTTTATTTTCCTTCAGGACCGAGACAATTTTTTATTCTCGTTTTTATATTAATTAATATTAATTAAAATTTTTATTTTTATATTTAGTTTCATTCCTATCCTGTGTGCCATTTTTGTAAGAGGGGGGGGACGGAATTTACTCCACATTAAAAACCGACATCGTCACTAACATTATTACTGTACTATCATTATGATAACATTATTTTTACCGTTCGACGATTTTGTTTAATTTTCATTAACATATTGAAATAAATTGCGTCTCTTTTTGCCGTTTGAATTAAACGCTATTACACTGCAACATTTTAAAATAAATAAAAAAGTACATTCTTCTTCCACAAACGGCTAAAATAATTCACCTGAACTTTTTCGAACTTTGTTGGTAGGAATGAACGCTGTCCATACTACAAATTTCCATTTTTTCAACGTCTTTCATTTTCATTTCGATACCTTCTTGTGACCAAGAGCGGAGGACCGCTTGAAGTATAAAAGAAATAATGAAAAAAAAAATTTAAAACATAATAATAAAAAATAAAATATTAAATACAAAAAGTAACATCGTTTTCATGCTTCAAAACACCCTTACAGTCTTTAAATCACTATCCTAGAAGCGTACGTGAACTTTTAACATTATATATAAATGAATACGAAAAATATCATTATTATATCATTACAGAGAACAAAATTTTCGACTGTACGTTCGATCTCTCTCAGTGTATATGCATGCATATATATATATATATATATATATATATATATATATATATATACATATACATACTTCGGAATAGTTTTTATTTAACAATCAGTGGTTATGTAAACGTGAGATTGTAGGTTTACAAAATATTACTGGCAGTAATATTCTATAAGTTAACAAAAACTGCTCGATATGCAAGATAGAGCAAATAAATTAAATTGTAATTCAATGAATTTCAAAAACTCTCATTGAAATGAAATGAAGTGGTTGAGTTTCATATCAAAGAATTTTTATTATTCTAAGCAAGACAAAGAATGTTTTAGAAAATTAATCTCCTTAACCTATAGGGTTTCGATGTCTACCATCTCACTGACTTTAGCAAATTGGGTGCATACCTTTATAACTATTTGCTAATATTTTCTCTCCTCTGATGAGATGGTAGACATCGAAACCCTATAGGTTAAGGAGATTAATTTTCTAAGACATTCTTTGTCTTGCTTAGAATAATAAAAATTCTTTGATATGAAACTCAACCACTTCATTTCATTTCAATGAGAGTTTTTGAAATTCATTGAATTACAATTTAATATATATATATATATATATATATATATATATATACACAGGCGAACGTTAGCATTTTTAACAGAAAAGTAAAATAGAAATGATAGAAATAACATATGAACTTTTAAATGCAAGTAAACGGTGCTGAATAAATATTACTTCCTTTTGGTTTGACTGAACAGGAAATTATACAAAGAAATGTAGAAAGTAATGGATGCACTTTAATTTTGCAGCCTGATTATTTTGAATATACCCCGAGGAAGCCGTTTTGGGATTGTTTATGTTTTCTGAATTGGTAGAAACATTTTTCTGATCATAAGAATTTGAAATGTTTTCCTATTGATTTTTATATTAAATCCAGAGCTTTAGTTGTACTGAGCTCTCTTGCGCTACTACATAAACATTTGTATGAAACGAAGAAATCTATTATATATATATATATATATATATATATATATATATATATATATGTATATGTATATATATTATTTATTTCACATAAGCATTAATAATTTGCTACACATTCATAAGAATGTTTAGGTAAGCCAGTCTCAAGTAACTAAAGACCTCTTCAGGCGATATTTCTTACAAAAATGTTTAATCAAACCAATAATAAGTATATCTTGCCCTACTTCGGTATTGAATCCTCTTGTGTTAACCTCGTTAAAACTTCATTGGTTGTTTTATCTCTAGAAAACATAAACATGGAATTTATATATATATATATATATATATATATATATATATATATATATATATATATATATATATATATATATATATATATATAGATGTTGTTTTTTTGGGGTTTTAGCGATATGTTTTGAATGAATTCAATTATTTACGAAAGTGCATTTTTACCTAAATGCGAGTTGGGAATAATTTTCCCTTTTAACCAATTTGGTACCCCCACATGGGGAGCGGTATATATATATTATTTTTAAAATGTAATTATCCACTGACACGTGTTTCGTCGTCCACGGTCCATCAGATACAGCCACTCTGATGGGTCGTGGACGACGAAACACGTGTCAGTGGATAATTACATTATATATATATACATATATATATATATATACATATATATATATATATATATATATATATATAACTACTTAATTTACTCGCAATAAGCCTGAAGAGTCCTAGAGTGGATGAAACGCGGAATATTCAGTGTAGCTTAATCGCCATATATATTTTATAACTTACTATATATATATATATATATATATATATATATATATATATATATATATATATATAATCAGATTCGTCAAAAGCTCTCATGATTGCCTTCAAGAAATTAAAATTTGGAATAAACAGACTAAATGTATTTTAAACCATAATTAAGATGCACATATTTTATTGAAAATCATTAGATATTTTAAACCTTGTCCTTTTTTTTTAAGCCAATCATCAATTTACTATCGAATAGTAAAATATATATTATCCGAAAAAAGATTTCGTAATTATAAATATACTTGTTTCATGTTGTCATCCAACCGGAAGTAAGATGTTTCTGTGATCACTGAGATTCTACTATCCGAAATTCATAATTTCCTTGTAGCCTTTTTACTGGTAAAAATAGCTGCTAAGCGGGATAAGTGTAACTAAATTGGAACCTGGCAGGCGTAACTCGATATAAAGTTCTCTTGTACGCATGCAAAAATACGCATTTGTACGTTATAGTCGGTTAGTTTTTAGCCATCTGACGATAGCTCAAATAATGGCGGTTAAAGAGAGAGCGCTATATGTTTTGGTTTTGATTCTATCTGATCGCACCCAAATTATGTTTACTTTACTTTTGAATGACTACTGTGTAATAATCGATAAAGAATTGACTCTATATGAATACTAAATTTGCATAAATTAAAATATCGCAATAAGCATATTTTAGGTCTAGGCAACGCCGGGCGCAGAGCTAGTATTATCTTTTAAGTATACATTTTGTCTGAGGAGAATAGGCTCTCATCTTGGCTGTTCTCGTGAAAATTATCTTTCAAGAAAAGATAACACCGATATAAAAGATCAGGATTTCACCATTTAAAAATCAAGGGGACAGCAGCGTGCTTTGCCGTTTTATGTGAAGCGTCGTCAGAGCAATCAGCGGAGGTGCGTAATCCCACATCTCTGGAGGCTGAAGAGGCTGTCTTTTGGGAACCGAGAAATGCTCTGGCTCGCCTTGGACCCACTAATCGCCGTGCAAGATCGCAAAGTAATATCAGCAGGCCCGTATCGAGTAATCAAACCAGATTGGTTGGCAGCCACTGCTCGTTAGATTTGGCACGTGCAACTCTCAGTGGATAATTATGCGGGCAGGTAGATTGAAATGTTGACGATTAAAAGAAACCGGAAAAGTAGACATCATAGGTGGGAGGACATGATTCTTCTATTATATAAAGGAAAGTTGTTTGTCTGTGTCTTGTGTATTTAGTATAAAGTACAGGAGTATACAGGAGGCACTCACAAAGATAATACATTCTTTTTGGATCCTCCGACAAAAGGAGGGTGAACCGGTAAATTCACCCTCGTCCGTTCGTCCGTTCGTCTGTACGCACTTTTCTTAATAACTATGCCTTGAAATTTTTTTAAATTTTGCACAAACATTAAATAAAATATGAGTAAAAAAGTAACAGAACGAATTTTCTGGGAAAACTCCAGTTGCCCCCCCATCCCCTCTGAGGGTGCCTTTCGGGTTAAAATGGCTAAAATTGACACATTTGTGCTTATTTAAAAAAAAAAAAAAATGGTGATTTGCATTTTTAAAAAAAACTTTCTGAAAAGTTGTAACTAACTGATTTCTATATAATTCACGATAACTCTTGGGTGTGCCCTAGGAGCAAAAGAGCTCCTAGGGCACACCCAAGAGTTATCGTGAATTATAGGGCTAATAAAAACACTCCATTTTTAGGACTATTTTACCATATTTGTCCAAAATTTTCTGTGTATGCCTATTTAGCAGTTTTGCATGACGCTGAACTCTAATTTAAATATGTTAAGGCTTTGGGGACTAAATGGGTGGAGGGTGGGGGTAAATGATGGGCTTAGTCATTTCTCTTTTTTGCATGATGCAGAACTCAAATTTACATATGTTAATGCCAAAAACTGCACTGTTTGTTCATTTTCACCAGGATTTGACGTCACCTGAGGACTTTTGGGGTTACATGGGGTGGTGGTGGTGGTGGTGGTGCAAATGCTGAACTTAGTCATTCTTTGATACCTTTTTCACTGTGCACTCATGGGGGACTATGCATATTTCACTTGCTCATTATCGATTTAGTGAAAATATCGATTTAGATTTCTGTCTTAATATTTATTTCTTTTGAAAGCTCTAAGGAATCGGATTAGTCAGAAGAGACGGAGGTAATTGTGCAGTTTTACTAATGTGCTGAAATAATAACGTTATACTTTTGAAAGCCATTCTTAACATGGGGAGGGTAGGGTATTTTGTAACTATTCTGTGCTCCCACCTAACAATTTAATAGTAAAAAAAATATATCGTGAAGCTCGAGTTTTACATGAAAAAAAAAAACTATTTAAAAATAGCGCGGTGGCTAAAGTACACAAGCACCGAGACGGCATTTATAATTTTTTTAAATGTTATCATGTAGTATTTCTTTGATAATTTTTTTTCCAATACCAAAGAAATAAAAAATGTGGATGATAGAGTGGAAGGGAGAATGGTGCATGGGATAGATAAAGGGGATGGGATAGATAAAGGTTAGAGAAAAGGGGACGCGAGTGTGTGTTTATAGATTTTAAAATTTTAGTTCTTAATTGTTGACGTATATAAATTCAGAATATTTGAACAACACAAATTTGGGCTGTTACCTGCGACCCTCTTCAGGCTCATGAGAGATACGTTTGTGAGTAGCAGGTACCAATATCAGCGAACTAAAGTAGAGCCAAGCCATGAACATACGTGTACACGTGCCTATTGTGTATTGACCAAGGTATCACTGGCCGCCACATCTCTTCTTATAATGATTCTAAAATATTCGAAAACATTATGGACACTCTAATAAATATATACACGAGCTGATAGGTTCAAACTCCGCATTTTAATTTCTTAATGTTTTTTTTTTTGTTAACTGGAAATAAGTTTATATAAAATAATTTTCTAAAAGAAAGCCTAGGTTCTCTAGAGAATGTAGAATGTAGAATAACATATATTTTGGATTAAGTTACTGCATGGAGGCATATGAAGCTTCCTTCCGGGCGATTTCACGGATTTTGATGACAATAAAAATATAAGAGTGTAAAATATTCGTTGATCATCATTCAATCCCGCGCAACGTCGGGTCGCCCTGCTAGAATATTATAAAAAATCTGTGAACCGCCCGACCACCCTTGCGTGCGTCTTTCAAAATCATTGTTGTCATGGAAACAAGCTTGTACTTAATAAAATTCACCCTCCTTTCCACAGTCCAACCATTTTAAGTACAAAAATAAACTTCAATCCTTGCTTAACTTGTAGACAAGTTATGAACCGCCCCCTTAAGTAAACACTTCATCAAATCTCCACACTAACGTAATGTACTTGCAATAACCCTTATCCCTGAGTGGCTTCCGGGCCTTGATAAGTGGTGATCACTGTGTAAAAAAAAAAACAAAAAAAAACTTGTAGACATAGTTTCAATCATAAAACTGATTTTTTTTAATGTTTCGGTTTCAGTTTCGATTCTAGCTGATAGCACTCAAATAATATTTTTTTTTTTTTTACTTTTGAAGTCATGGGTACAATATAATAGTTTTTTCGTTTACTTTTGAAATCATTGGCTACAGTATAATATGAAATAATTGACTCTATAATAATAAATACGAAATCTGCGTAAATTAAAATATCATATTTAAGCGTATTTTATGACCGGGCAACGCCGGGTGACCCTGCTAGTATAAAAAAAAACTCGTAGTTAGAGCCGAAGCATGGCCATTCAAAGAGCAAGTACGTAAGATCTATATCTGTTTACTAAAAAAATAATAATAGGTGTGCAAA
>NC_136505.1:31258737-31263737 GCF_053919585.1 Euprymna scolopes | reverse complement strand
CGCTATCGTATTAATATATAGATAATAGTTTTAATGTCATTACAATATATAAATTTTCTCTAAATTTATAAAACCTTATCCAGTAAAAAAAAAAATCAATTTCCTACCTGCGATTCGAACGGGTATTTAGATAGGGACGCACACTATATTAGTAATGTAACTTTGTTTTGTCGATTTCTCTTAACAATCATGTGTTACTGTTTGTGATTGAACTGACTAACTTAAAACACTATAACCTTTTAATATGATACGCATAAATGACTATAATAAGATGCAATTTAACAGTACTTCTGCTGGGAACAACACGTTTTTCAGAATATACGGACAGATTACATAAACCACAGCAATATGCTGAGCGCTGATGAAATTTCCAAAGTTTAGGAAAAAATGTAAAGCATTTATCGTATTGTAATTACGATATATTAATTCTATTAGAAATAGATTAACTAAAAAATAAAATAAAAAAATCAACCTACGGTAAGTTTCATGAATAAATATTTCTTTTTTGTATATTTTTTAGCAAATTATTTTTTTTGTTTTTGTTTATAAGAAACGTTTTTGAAAACATTTTTATTGTTTTTTGTAGATATTTTTTGGTAAGAAATATTTTTTGGGTGTGTATTTTATTTTTTTAAATAACGTTATTGTTTTAAAGAGTTTTTTGGGGTGGCGTAAAGTACGGAAAACTTTTCTTTCGTACAAAATATTGTTTCATTGCCGACTCCATTTCTTCTGTTAACTTTATGGGATAGGTTGCGCTTTCCAACATCGGGTACGACCATGGTCTCCGGCGGAATATACTTCTTTACGAAGGAAAGGAGAGTTTTGCCCTCCGACCTTCCGGGGATTTCTAAGGAAATATTCCTGGCAAATGCCCCACTGGAAGTTTTTCCAATCAATTACAGTTAGTTCTGAACCGATCGTACACTGTCGCTTTAAATTTTGTACAGTTGGCATGCCTTAAAACGACATGTATATTATCTTGATTATTTTTCCCTCTCCAACCAGGACTTGGAGCGCGTTTTTATTTTCATCTGGTTTAGCGAATTTTCATTGTTGGAACATTTCGCTATATTCGCAGGTTTTCCTATGCTGTTGGCATATGACGAGGCAACATAACGGAAAAACGGGGCGTTCACTGCAGTACCTATCGAATGCGTGTACCGAAATCACTAAATGAAATTATATATATATATATATATATATATATATATATATATATATATATATATATATATATATAGAGAGAGAGAGAGAGAGAGAGAGAGAGAGAATAAATGACAAAACGTTATATACCAAAATTCATGATGTTGACCATCTTATAATTTATTCCTTTAATTCAGTTGACTTATACAATTTTTGACAGTATCTGTTTCGTAGCGCAAAATCAATCACTTAATTATTATATCAATCAGTGAATCTATTATGCCCTTAACTCATCAGAAGAAATAGCAATAATCAATCGGTCAGAAGGAATTGAAGTGTGATTTGACATGATTAAAATCCGAAAATTGGAAGACAGACTGCAAATACCTTTTTATTTTTCCATTACGCCATATTGAATTTTTCATTTATATATATACTAGCAAAAGTACCCGTCGTGGACTGGGTTCAAAAACAGCCTACAGAAAATGGTCTGATTTATGAAAGTATGATAAGTTATGAAAAGGAAGGGTTGTAAATTTGGGTTGAATTTGGGGGTATCAAAACCAAAGCAAAATATGATGAAAGTAAAAATAAAATAGATAAACCCCATAAGTTATTATACCATACCTGTTCACACTGAAACACATATCACAATATTCTGTGGATCTATATTAAAAAACCTTGTTAAACTTTGTGACATATTTCGATTCTATGGAGGTCAGGGGCGAACGAACACCCCATAATTTTATTATACCATATTTCTTCAAACTCAAACATAATTATCAAAGTATACTTACGCAGATAGATATGAAAATGCTTAATTAAAGTTTGTGCCTATTTCCATTCTATGGAGACCAGGCGCGAACGCAAACACCAACATTTTATCATACCATCCCTATTTAAGTTAAAACATACTTATCAAAGAATTCTTATGTATATCTATATCAAAAACACTTGTAAACGTTTTTTTTTTTTTAATTTTTAAATTTTTTTTTTCCATACTTTGTGGACCATGCGCGAACGCAGATCCCACAATTTTAATGAACTACCGTTCAGCCAGATCAAACATACCCATTCCTGTGCCTCGATACATCTTCTATCATTATATGTAATCAGTTTTTTTTTAATAGTCAACAACATAGGAGCCTATTCGTGACCGACCACACACACACAGAGCTTTGTATTATATATATATATATATATATATATATATATATATATATATATATATATATATATTCTATACTTACTAACAGGACCTGTGGAAATTCCACAATGGACCCCTTCATTAGTAATATATTGATGTTGGCATTTACTGTATGTTCAACGTAAATGGAGACACCCTGATATTATTGTAGCTCTTTTGTTAAAACTGCAAAAGTATTTATCTTAGCTAGCAGGGAGGACCGGCGTAGCCCAGTCGTAAAAGGCGATAAATTATGACATATTTATTTATGCAGATTTTGTATATATTATAATAGAGTCAATTTTCTTTCGATATATTAAAAAGTTGTGATTTCAAAAATAATAAAAATTTATCGATATGACTTGGTTTCATCAGCTTGAATCGAAACCGAAACCAAAACTCATGAATAATTCTTGGATAAAATTATTTATTACAAGAATTAGAAGGTCATCACAATTAAACGACAATCACTCGAAAAAAAAGATGTAAGCGTGGCACACAAAATAACACACACGCTATCGCATATATTATATAGATATAAAAAAGTAAACGTATATTAAATGACATACTACGGTAAATAACCAATTAAAAATCGATTAATGAAAATGAATTATTATATTGCCGGTTTTTGAACATTTGAAAAATAAAAATCTACAATATACATTTTCATTTTTCATCATTTTATTTTATATATTAATGCTTTACTTAATGCATAATGATAAACATATCTTTATCAAAATAAGTTCTAATATAAGATATTTACATTTAAGTTATTCTTCACACACACACATATACGTTTTTTCAGCTACACGGCCGTTTTTTTGCCCGTCTGTAGCGTCCTCATACTTTTACAGAAACCTTTCTGTAAAAGTATGAGGACGCCACAGACGGCCCAAAAAACGGCCGTGTAGCTGAAACAATAATGTAACTTAACAGAAAGATACGGCAATAAAAAATAAAACGCATATTTGCTCTACAACAGTACTGAGCACTTTCTTCAGTTTTTATTAATTACCATCCTCACTATATATATATATATATATATATATATATATATATATATATATATATATATATATATATATATATATATATATATATTTGTTTGTTTGTTTACGAACAGACGATTTGAGCACTATAAAGGTGGTGGCGGGTGTCTATTTAAATAGACATTCCGACGAGTTATTTACGGGCGTCAATTCCATGGTCGAGTGGGAGAACCGCCGACTGTCAACACGACGGTTCTAGGTTCAATTCTTGGCTTGGGAGAGATGCTAGTCTAGCGGCACTGATGAGTTGTGATACAACGAAACAGGGCTGTATGTCGATGCCTACAAATATATTATATATATATATTTTCAGATTAAATATGTTTTTTTAACTCATTTCAAAGTGTTTTTCAACATATTTTATTAACTGTTATATACTGTTATATATACTTTTAACAGAAATAATAAAATAAACTCCTAAACTTACGGTAACAGACAACTCTTTCTTAACTAAAAAAGTATTGGAAAGGACTAAACTTATTTATACGTCTAAAATTACTTTGAGAGAATGTTACTTCTATAACTATGATAGATATAATAGCTACATTGGTTTTACTACCATTTTCCTTTCTTATAGACTTACAATGCAACTGATAAATTCTAGTTAAATTAACACAAATGCACTGTCTGTGATTTTAGATAACGAATCATAACCAATCATTTGATACCACTTGAGCACGAACAGACGAACTAAAAAATCACCATAACTTTATACTAGTATATAGATAAATGAAATAAAATTTTATATAATGCGTGTACGGAAGTCTGTTTTAATATCACTTTATAGAATATATATTTCATATCCTATACTTATATAAAAATTGAACGCATATTAAACAAAACGTTACGGTAAATAATAATAAAAAAAAACTACACCTCTATGAAAATAAAAATGTCGGACATTAATTGAACTGAGCGTTCAGTTTAAAGTTCACATAAAAAATATAAATGAAGATACTTTGTTGTCTCCTCTTAAAAAAAACTAATTTAATTTTCAGAACGAAACTTATATTAAAACTTTAAATAGACTAAAAAGTATACTTATATATTTTAATATGTTTTTGCTTCTCATAATCAACTTTTTTTTACCACCCAAATGTTTTCTTTTGTAAAAAAATAATGCGTTCGAAAATCAAATCGAACTCTTGACACCGCATCATTCATCATATCTTAAACGATAAGAATATATTTTTATTGTTTTTGTTTTTTGTTTTGTAAACAAGAAATCGTAATTTAGATTACTGGCAAAAATATACGTCCTCAATGTGCACATCTATACACGACTAAAAGTTTGTGTAGCTTGCTTGTTTGATCTGTCACCTTATCCCCGTACACACTATGTGACGTAATCGTTTTATGACATCATCCACAAAAACAGAGGTAGACTTAACCATATTCAGTTGACGGCATCACTAAATGATTAAGTAATCCATTAAAACAATGTTCACCTCTAGTACTGTGGGTAATTTGAATTTTTTTGTTTAGTTTTTAGTTTATAATCTTATCTCCGTGAACACTGTGAGATGAAATCGTTTTCTGACGTAATCTATTAACTCATAGGTGGAAATACCTATATACAATGAATATCGTCACTAAAATATGATGTAATCTATTAATAC